>NC_140238.1:21606712-22004212 GCF_949987555.1 Borostomias antarcticus | reverse complement strand
GTTTCGTTTATTGCACTCCGGTGTGTGAGTGGTTGACTGAATGCTTCTCCTCCACAATAACCTCTCTGCTAACACTCAATCGGTCTCTCTCCCCCGTCTCTCTCCCTCTCTCTCTCTCTCTCCCTCTCTCTCTCTCTCTCCTCCCTTGTCCTCAACTGCATCCGTTTGATTTCCAATCTCCTCTCAACACCCTTCGCCTCTGATTTCCCATCACCCTCTTCCTCTCCCTCCCCTCTTTCTCTCTCTCCCTCCCCCTCTCTTTCTCTTTGTCTCTCTCCTCCCCTCTCTCTCTCCCTCCCCCAATCTCTCTTTCTCTCTCCCCCCCTCCCCCTCGTCCCCCCCCCGGCCAGCCAACATCCTGACCGTGGTCATCCTCTCCCAGCTGGTCCTGCGCCGCCAGAAGTCCTCCTACAACTATCTGCTGGCACTGGCGGCCGCCGACATCCTGGTCCTGCTGCTCATCGTGTTCGTGGACTTCCTGCTGGAGGACTTTGTGCTGGGCGCGCCTCTGCCACCCTCGCTCAACAAGGCGGTGCAGGTGCTGGAGTTCAGCTCCATCCACACGTCCATCTGGATCACCGTGCCGCTCACCGTCGACCGCTACATCGCCGTCTGCCACCCTCTGCGCTACCACGCCGTCTCCTACCCGGCGCGCACCCGCCGAGTCATCGCCGCCGTCTACACCGGCTGCCTGCTGTCGGCCGCGCCCTACTACTGGTGGCCGGAGCTGTGGCACGGGCTGCCGGGGGCGGGTGGCGGCGGCGGAGGGGGCGGGGGCAGCGCGGCCCAGCACGTGCTGGTGTGGGCGCACTGCGCCACCGTCTACCTGCTGCCCTGCGCCGTCTTCTTCTCCCTCAACACCGTCATCGTGCGCAAGCTCCGCCGCCGCCGCAGCTGCTTCCGCCTGCGCGGCTACTCCACGGGCAAGACCACCGCCATCCTGCTGGCCATCACATCCGTGTTCGCCGTGCTGTGGGCGCCACGCACCCTCATGATCCTCTACCACTTCTACTCCGCCCCGCCGGCGGCGCCGGGCCACGCGCGCCTGCTGCACCTGCTGACCGACGTGGCCAACATGCTGGCGCTGCTCAACACTGGCGTCAACTTCTTCCTCTACTGCTTCATCAGCAAGCGCTTCCGCGGCATGGCGGCCAGCGTGCTGCGGGCGCTGGTGCGCTGCCGCCGCCAGGCGCCGCCGCCGTTCTATGCCGCCCACAACTTCTCCATCACCAGCAGCCCCTGGATCTCGCCCGCCAACTCGCACTGCATCAAGATGCTGGTGTACCAGTATGACAAGAACGGCAAGCCCGTCTGCATCTCGTCCTGAGCGCGAAACCCCCCCGCAGAGCGCCTCGCCATCAGGAGGAGGGAGGGAGGGAGGGGAGGGGAGGGGGAGGAGGGTGTGGGGGGGGGGGGGGGGGCGTTGCCTTGACGACCGACCCATCGAACGACCGACCGGCAGCCTCCTCTTCTGGAACTCTCTGAACTTTGTCAAATGTCAGCGCAGCTGTGGGGCTAGAGGGGGCCCTGGCGCGGCAAAAGGTCTGGCGCGCGGAGAGACGGTTAAGCCGGCTCGCACGCGGACGGGAGGCGGATTGGCCGACAGATGGGACGCCTGGAGGGGAGAAGGGAGGTGAAATGCAACACGTGCAAAAATGCGCCGCATTCGCTCGACTCCGACGAGCGCTAGAAGCACAAACAAACATGCGAGCGGGTCTAAGAGCGGCTCCGATCAGATGCTCCTAAAACACTAAATACAGCACCTGGCAGGGCGGAGTCGGTTTGGCGCTCGAGCGACTGAGAATGACTGTACGGCAGATAATGAGATCGGGGCTGATTAGCAACCGTCACGGCCGGCTTATCACTGAGGGCAGCCACACCCCCGCTCGCTGGGGACAGCCGGCGAGATCGACGACCCGGAGGTCCATCAGCCGGCGAAAGGGGGAAGTGGGGGGGGAGGGGGTTGTTTAGCGAACAGGTGGTCTATCATATCCGCCAGGAGGGGGGGGGCGAGGGCTCTTCCCTACTCTTAATGCCCTGTATCGCCACCGCCAGCCTCTCGGTGCCTCGGAGGACACCGTTGCCATTTCCTGCTAATATGCAGCGGGCCTTGGAGAGGACTGTCTTTGTTTAGTTTTTTTAAACAGCTCTCTCAGCGACACTGCGAGGCCATAGCCCCCCTAAAGTCGCCCCTCCCCCGACACCTCCCCCACCCCGGTCTCACCGGGGACTTCCTACGACGACGGCCGGCGGCCGCTTATTGTTGTCGTGGTGACGGCGTAGTGTAATAATAGTCTTAACTCTTATTGTACAGATGCACAGAAATTATAATTATGAGGCAAAACGATATGACTTGGGGAGGATAACGTTTCCGAGGTCTTGTTATATAATCTTGTTACCATGGTTTTCTCATTAGAGTGCTCAGTCAGACATGACTGGTGAAGACGTGCGTGTGTACAGCATGCTCGGCTTCTTAGACCTACCAGCTTTCGAGAGGGAGAAAGACATGACAGCCATGCCAATAAAGCTATTTGAAGTCGAGTGTGAGAGACACATGAGAGAACGCATGTGTGTGTGTGTTTGTGTGTGTGTTTGTGCGTGCATGTGCTTACACAATCTCCCCCTCAGTTAGTTTCCCTCATTGACAAGGCTGAAAGTTCAGGCGCCTCTTTAATCCCCCCCCCCTCGGAGGTGTAAGTGGTCTGTAGAGACACCATGGATCCATACCTCCCCTATAGATCACCCCCCGTCTCTGTCCTATAGAGACACCATGGATCCATACCTCCTCTATAGATCACCCCCCGTCTCTGTCCTATAGAGACACCATGGATCCATACCTCCCCTATAGATCAACCCCTGTCTCTGTCCTATAGAGACACCATGGATCCATACCTCCCCTATAGATCACCCCCCGTCTCTGTCCTATAGAGACACCATGGATCCATACCTCCCCTATAAATCAGCCCCCGTCTCTGTCCTGCCCGGCGACACACCATAAAACACACCACTCCCATCATTGTCTCTGTCCTGTCCTCACATGCATAGACACACACACACACACACAAACACCACCAGACACACACACAAACACCACCAGACACACACACAAACACCACCAGACACACACACACACACACACACACACACACACACTGCACACGCATATACTATACACACCTGGAAACAACACACATACACACACATATCCGGAAACAACACACACACACACACACAAAGGCCAGCCAGTGTGCTGAACCCCTGGGCTAGGCCAGCTGTGTTCATCTGTCTCGCCCACGCTGAGGGAAGCGTGCTAGCGGGCGCAATCTCACTTCATGCCACTGCGGGTGGTGCCCCGCGTATATTTGATAAATGTTCGATGTAATATGGTCATATTTTTTGAAAAGCTGTGTCCTTCAACAAAGATTTACCGATACGTTCTGACAGCAGGGCGGTGTGTGCGCGTGTGTGTGTGTCGGGGAGGAGGAGGACTTAACCAGAGAGCCTGAGACAGAGCCTTCCGCCTTCTCACTCTTAACGCCTCATCGAAGCGAATAACAATAAAAAAAAACCTGTTCGGGGGAAATGCAGTCTTGACTTGCAGCAGCCAGTTAACAGCAGGAGACGGGCGGAGGACTGTCCCAGTGTGCCCAAAGTGAGCTGAGCCACCCAGACACACCTGGTGGTCTGGTTAGCCCCACTCCAACTCCCCACATCACAAGCTTATCCAATTACCTTTGCAATCTGGTTCCTCATGTAACCACCCAGCCGCCGGTGACCCTGTCCCCCTTCGCCCCAAATCCAGCTCCCTCTGCTCGGCCCTGATTGAACAATCTGGTTTTAGCTGGTTTGAACGAGATGTTGTCCGGCAATCGCTTTGTTCGTTTTTCTGGCTCTGTGTAGATTGACTAGGGTCATGGCCACGTTGAGGAGGACAAATTGTCTCCCCTCCCCCCTTCTCCTCCTCCACCTCCCCCTTCTCCTCCTCTTCCTCTTTCCTTCTATTCCATGTGAAAACACTTTTCCCCCATCACACACACACACACACATTCACTGACACACACTTACACCTCAACACATTGTACACACACACCATTCCACCTCATCTTTTTGCAGAGAATGATCTCTGTAGCTGGGGACCTCATGTGTTAGGAGCTGTGAGTGACAGATGGGCGATTGACAGGAAGTCAATAACCAATAATCACCCAGCAAGCGCAGCCTCGACCCCGGGCCAACCAGCTCATCACACTTACGCTGGGGACTGTGTCACTGGGGACAGCCGGTTACTGGAAGGTTGTGTTTTGGTTATACATCAGTGATGATTGGTGCGTAGGTACACTATGGAGTCAGAATAATGAACCACATTTAACCAGTAAACTACACAAAGGACACAACAACATTAAAAAAGAAAGAACATCTAAGCGACTATATTTACTCCTCATTTGACCATCCGGCGGTTAACCAGCGTGACTGTAATCCAAATACCCAGAAGCATATCTGACACATACAGTGCTATTTAGGCTACTTGGACTTTCTTCCATGAGAACTCACTTCACGGAGTTGGTTAGCTACAGTTTTCCGGGCTGGATGAGTTTAATTTGAAATATATTCAAAATGCAGCTGGATTTGAAAGGTAGGTGCTGGCTCCTAAGACCATGTTTTGTTGCAATTTATGCCTGACTAGTGTAGCATTTGTGCAAGACAGGCAGCCACCAGTGGGAGAAAGCCTGGCAGGCTGCAGTGGTCCTTGAGGCTCTAAGGAATGACTCAGCTGTGCAGGGAAACCAGATGAGAGAGATGGGGGGGGGGGGGGGGTAAAGAGAGAGAGAGGGAGGGAGAGGGAGAGAGAGGGAGGGATAGAGAGAGGTAGAGAGAGGGAGGGAGAGGGAGAGAGAGAGAGAGGGGGAGGGAGAGAGAGATAAGGGGGGGTGAGAGAGAGAGAGAGAGAGAGAGGCAGGAAGATGCAGGTGTCCTTCCCTGTCCCACATGTGTCTGTTCGGGGACGTGCGGCTCCCTGATGGCAGACACGGATAACTCCCCCTCCCGATGGGAGAATCCCCGGCCTCTATGTCTACACACAGATATTAAAAAGATAGCCACACATAAATCCACTGCGAAGAAGGTCTCACCTTTCTTATCTCTTCATGTCTAACCTCCTTCTCTGTCGGCTGTGTGTGTCTGCATGTGAGTGAGGAAGTATTTGTATGCACATGACAAGAAACGTCTCAAAATGTATCATAAACCATGAACAGTTCTGTATATATTCCAAATATCTAGGCATTGAAAGGTAATTTATACTCTTTGGTGTTGAAAACTATTGTACATATACTGCACAGTAACAACGTGAATGTACCTCTCTGCTTCTTGCAGTCTGCTGGTAAAGTTAGCTATGTCAGTGGTTTTCTATGGAAAGCTCTCTTTCGGAGTTTCAATCTATGGCCGGGTTTAAGTTATTGGATTGATTGTAATGGATTGATGACAGGCTTGCATTATCCCTTTTTGAATGTATAAAAAAAAAAAAAAAATTTAAAATTCATTATATTTGTGAACATTATAACAGTATGTGTTCTGTGGGAAGATACTGTACTGCCCTCCTTTTCAATTAAATAAATGGTAAAGATATATTTAAATATCAAAGTTCTCTTGAAATGATGTTTGTGTGTCGTTTTCACACACATTAACACGCACTTCACCAAGACACGACCCACGTGTGACATACTGTTCCTGTTACTGTGGACTAATCACTACCACATGAGCTGATTTCTGTGAACTTGAATCAGTGGAATCAGTCATCACACATGCACACACACACACACGCACACACACATACACACAATAGTGAGTTTGCCCCAAAGAACAGCAAGTCCTTGCAAGTCAGTGCGTCATCTGTCATTGTGTGTAATTGACATCATGACACTGGTTAGTAATTATCACTCAGCCAACCCACACTCCCATGATGGATGTCAGTCCTGGCCCTCCATGGTTGACCCCCCCGCTCTCTCTGTCTCTCTCTCCCCCCTCTCTCTCTCTTTATTCCTTTGCACTCCATGGTCAATCTCTCTCTCTCTCTCTATATATCTCTCTCATTGTTTCTCTCCTCTCATTCATTATTTTTTCCTCTCTCATTCTCTTCCTCTCTCTCTCTCTTCACGCACCCCCCCCCCCCCCCACACACACACACACACACAAACAGTACACGTTCAGTGGTAATCAACATACCAAGCTTTTGAGGCACAGTTGCCTTTTAATGTGGTAGATTACCGCAAACAGATTGATCTCCGGGAGCAACAGTCACAAGGTAATATAATGTTTGATTGATGATCACTGACACTGATGCCACAGGGGGCTTCATGATAAGTCTATCAATTCCACCCTTTATAAATCATTGTAGAGTCCCTGTCACTGTTGAAGACCGCACACAAACACACACACACATTGCCGCCTACATCATAGAGTAAGCGTAGCAGGTGCATCTCCACTTTTCACGGTGGGGGTGCAAAAGCGTGCTTCAGTCGAGATCACTTTAGTCAAAATTTATTTATTTATTTTGCATGCAGCAAATACAGCATATGAAATTTTGCCGGTGTTATCTGTTCGGGGGCCCCCTGCCTTCCACAGCATGTGGAAAGCACGATAGTAGGGGGAGGCGAAATTTAGATGTTCCCCCCTCTGGCCAGCTTGGCCCAGAGTGCCAGAAGAGGGTACGGCATCGATTAAGCCCCCTGCCTCTATGACGATTAGAGTGGGCCGCGATCGAGAAGTCGCTTGTCGAGGTAACTCAGCCCACTAAGACTGTCAAAGAGAGCCACAGGGGGACTGCTGTACATTATAGTCCCTGGCCTCCACTGGCCGACGCTTCGTGGAGTTCAGAAGGAGTACAGCCTAAAGCCTCTGCCTCCGGGGTGACCGGAGGGACCGCTGGATGGCCCTTCAGAGATGTTTCGGCCCACGATCACCACGGAGAGCCACAGAGACTAAGCAAGTGAAGTTCCCCGGCTTCCGCTAGCCGACGCATAGTGGAATACCAGAAGAATGCAGCAATATCCCCAAAATGAACACACCGGCAGCTCCGAGTGGAAAGCACAATCGTAGGGGGGGTGGGAGGGGGGCGCTAATTTTGAAGAGGGAACGGCATCGATCTAGCCCCCTGCCTCTATGACGATCAGACTGGGCTGCGATCGGGAAGTCGCTCGGAGGTAACTCAGCCCACTAGGACCGCCAAAGAGAGCCACAGGGGGACCGCTGTACATTATAGGCCCCGGCCTCCATGGGCCGGCGCTTCGTGGAGTTCCAAGGGAGTACAGCCTAAAGCCTCTGCCTCCATGGCGACTGGAGGGACCGCTAGGATGGCCCTTCGGAGATGTTTCGGCCCACAATCACCATGGAGAGCCACAGAGACTAGCAAGTCGAGTTCCCCGGTTTCCACAAGTCGACACATAGTGGAATACCAGAAGAATGTGGTAAATACCCCCCAAAATGAACGCGCACCGCAGCTTCCAGGCCCTCATGCCACATGAAGGGGTCGGCGGAGAGTGCTCCGACTAGGATGGCCAATTGCAGCCTGTAAGAACCCGAATAGCCAGCAGGGGGAGCCCATACCAACAAAAATGCTGTTTCATCACTCAAAAGTGAAGGCCTACCGAACCGCGCCATCCCGGCAAACCCCACGCCGCCCGACGCACCCGGCGACCCCCGTGCAGCCACGCTCCCCTCAGAAAAGCATAACTGAGCAAGCACAAAAGCCACCAGACACACGCCAGATGACGCGGAACTGCCGAGATGGCGTGGCCCAACGGGCCCCCACCTCCGAAAGCGGTCAGTGAATGGAGTGGCTGTATCCATTCTATTAATACATCCTTGTGTTTCACACAACAATTTCACTATGCATTCATATAATAAGTGCTAAATTTGCGCAACCACATGAAATCCACAGTGACACCATTACACAACTCGGTTTCAGCCCGCTCATTGCTCTGAGCATCCAAAACAGCCTGGACGCCGGGCCTGGGTAGCGTTCATACGCCGATGAAGACCATCTGCCCATGGACTACATGGTAGACACCGGGGCGACGGAAGCAGCGGTGGTTGCGGCTCCTATGCGGAGGGAGTGTGCAGTGTACCGGTCCGGTGGGAGCCCGCACACCAGGCAGAGGGTGCGGAGACTAGCGGCGGACCAGGCTCTCGTCATGGGCTTTCCCTCTCCCATCAGGAAGAGGGGCTCCTCCCCACCGGCCTGGAGTCTGCCCGTCAGGAAGAGGGGCTTCTCCCCACCGGCCTGGGGTCTGCCCGTCAGGAAGAGGGGCTCCTCCCCACCGGCCTGGGGTCTGCCCGTCAGGTAGGAGCTCATGGAGGACAGAGGACAGGGCTTTTGAGTGCTTCAGGTGAAAGACAAAATAAAGCGAGTGAACCGTGACATCTGCCCTCATGAGGGACCCATAAAAAGCTGCGAGAATGACGGTTTCCAACATTAAATCTGAGTAATTGTCAAAACACCCATGCCTCAACCGTGCACTTAACTCATATACGAGTGAAGGGAAGACGTTGTCATTGCCTTGTGGGAGCTCTCCCGTATGCCGTTAAGGAGGAGCTGGATAGATGGGTTCCCTAGCAGTGAGCCAGTAGAAGGGTCCAGCAGTGCATGTGGAAATTGTACACCTGCAATGATACTTTTAACCGACGGCGGCCGCAGCCGTCTGGACTCAACACGATGGACTATAAATGCTGATAACACCAAAATGTTAACAGGCATGACAGGTACTTTAAATGTGGAGCACAATGCAAAGGACGAGACCATGTTTATAATATCACGGTGGCTTCGTTATTGCAGACGAAGAGAATGCGTTTCCTAGACTACTGAGGGCCCAACAGCCAAAAGCCAGCCGTCCGGACAATGTACAAGCCAATATGGCAACGCTTGAGATATGGCACTGTCAGGCTGGCAAGCTAAACAACGTTTGCGTGGTTAAGCTCAGGTTTACCTTAACGTTAGCCAGCTAGCACTATCTAGCACCAGCTATCTCTTGCCGTCAACATATCTGGGCATCATTACATACACACAGCAGATTGTAGAGCATAATCATTGTATTGATTTGATTACAACGTACAACTTACTTATGTTGCCCTAAAGTTATCGGTCAGTAGTCTAGTGCCACTATAGTAGCCAAGGCACTTTAGATGTGGTTTGAATTAGGCTAGGACTTATACTGTAATTCTATTGTTGCCTACATAGATTACATTCTTACATTTTCTTAATTGCTCCAAATAATATTCAAATATAATTTGGTCAAAATATTCATAAGGAATGTCCTTTAGTATAAACAAGCTTAGGAAACATTTTCGTTTATCTAAATGTTAATCAATCAATCAATCAATCAAAGCTTTATTTGTATAGCGCATTTCATACCCAGAGGCAACACAATGGGCCTCATTCACCAATATCTTCTTAAGTTCTGTTCTTAAATTTCTTCCTAAGAACGTTTCTAAGAAAAGCTCCCGTCTGATTCACGACGTGTTCGTAAACCGCTGGAAGAGTTCACACCTGCCTGCGAATCTCATGGTTTCTCAAGTTCAAAGCTCGTGGCCGCTCACATGAATTAGCATAGGTAAGCTCCCCGCCAGCCCCATATAAGGATATGCAACTCCAGGGTCGTGCACAGATGTCACTTCTCTGAATGAATACCAGTCATTCGTGCACACGACTCGCCAGCTTTTCGATAGCATAATGGTTTAGGTGGGGTTGTGTCAGGTGCGTTAGCAAGTCAGAGGACTACATTTCGAATCCATCGTAGGCAATCAAAATCTGATTTTAATTCAGCCAAGTTGGCCTCCTACGAGGAATTTGCCTTAGTGCATAAACATAGCGAGGCAGAACACTGCAAAATGTCAACGTGATAGAATACAATATACAAGCCTACAGTCTACAAAAATGTAGGCTATATAGCCTACACAGCTGTCAACGCTAGCAGCTGACAAAATAGGTACCCTACTTATCTGATCTTATCTACATACTGTATAGAAATGGTCCTTATTGAGTCATTTGGAAACTGAGTATTAGGCCTATTGTTTCATCTGTAATGACCATAACCTTGGAGCCGGCAGCAACTTTTCACTGTGACTGGACTTTAGGCTGCATGTGACAAATAAAGGAATCGTGAATGTTTAATCTTGAGGAGAGATATGCAGGCTACTGGAGGGGGGCCGGCGTGCCCATTGTTGTCCGAGTTCGACCAGCGCGTTGGTGCCATAATAGGGACAACAGCACTGTTGGGTGTGCCGCCGATGGCGATATGGATACAGACACCAAGGACACGGACTACCACCCCCTCTCCAACCCCTCTCCGCAGCAGACTCTCCATCTAGCGCACTAACATCCAACGGTAGAATTGAGATGACCGCAATCACCAAATGATGAAATGGTCATGGATTTGTTGGTAGGCTATTGTAGGCCTATACAGAGAAATTTCACGGTGCTTTTGCAGAACGGTCAAAGAATTAAAACAAAACACAACACTCATTAATTTACACCAAAATCACACATTGTTAACACACAATCTAAATATTTTATCTACATCTTCAAGATCAACACGAATAACAAGCAATTCGGAGCGAAATTATTTAAACTATTATTATATTAAGTTATTTAAACTTATAAGTCTCAAATGGCCTACTTGCGACTGCTATTCAGTGTTCGTATATTCAGTTCTTAGCTGAGAACAAATCCCAGATGAGAAACCTTTGGTGAATGCCTGAATTTTCTTAGAAACGGCGTAAGTACAGTTTAAGAAGAAATGCTTCTTAAGAACTTCTTTACTTCGTTGGTGAATGAGGCCCATTGCGCTTTACAGAGAACAAGGGAGGTGGGCATACGACCCACCCCTACATATTCCAGAGGGAAGCAAAAAAACAGTATCACCCGGGGGCCAGATGGCCGGGTTTCCCGAACGTGTTAAGAAGCACTTAACTCCAAAGTACTCCTTAACTCCCATGCAAAGGGTTGCTTAATAAGGGTTCCTTAAGAAGGTTCTTTATCGGGAAACCCGGCCAATGTTAGAATAATAGGACTACTGACGCTTTAAGAAGCCGGCAGATTTCTCTCGGAGACGCACGTTAATTGAGCCTGTACTTGTCTGTGAGAGAAGGCGGTGTTTTTGGAGACAGAAGCTATACAGTTTACTTACCGTAGTCGTAGTAGTATTCTATTTGATTAGAAATCTTACTTTGATTGCTCCTGTAAAAGGATTTCGCTGTGGAACTTCAATAAAGCGTCTTTTTGATATTCATTTTACATCTGAGTCCCGTGGAAGTTTTTCCTTCAGAATAATGCACTACACACGAGTAGCTAACTTAAGCTGTGGAACGAACCGTCGGCCTTTACAGCCACTGACCCAAAACTATTTAGAAGCTAATAAACTGCAACAACTGATAAAGGTGCATCATCGTTGTCATTTCTGAAAACACAGCTGACAGCCATTCGGCTAACGTGACCTAGCTAGCATAGCTATTACTGAATGACTTATGCCAGTTGTGTGGTGGCACAACACATCATCATGGTGGCTAGCGAGTAGAGCAGCAGGTTCTGCTGGATTTTCCTCTGGCTGCAACATCATTGAACGCGAGAATCATCCAGCTAGTATGCAATCTAAATATATACCCCTTGTGAGCAATACAAAGAACCTTAACGAACGCTAGCTAGCTAGCAAGAGAGCAGTATAGGCTGTCATGAGCTAGCACCAGCCAGCGATCTCTCAAAACAAGCCAAGAAGGGGGTATCGAATAAACTGATTACATTTCGAGAATCTACATAGTTACGTTCTCGCCTGAACTGTTAACATTTTAATAGGTGACATAGCACCCGGCGTACAGACAAGACAGTTGAGTAATGCGGTGGACGAGGCATGAACAACCTGTGACATCAGCGGCTCATGAATGAAACCCAGTGCTGGCGGCTGCGGTAATGCTTCAAAGATTAACTTTTTTCAACTCCCAACCATGGGCGATTTTATAGGGGGGGGGCAAGTGCCCCCCCCTGACTGGCCAGCCCAACTCAGCTCAAATTCTTTTTTTTTTTTCTTTTTTTTTTTTACTAATTAACACAATTATTAAATACATAATTGTGGTTTGTACCAGTTTGTGTTGGGTCATCATTCATTTTAAAAGTGTATTTATTACTTAAACTAGGCTACCTTTAAAAAAATATATATTCATAATCCACCAATGGCACAACTTGTCCATCGACCTCAACTATTTCCGGTTTGATCTGTTACCGCAACAAAAAGAGATCTGACTGTACTGCTCAGTGCTCAACAAGCTACAACTAGCCAACCTGCTCACAATGGCGAAAAGAGCTATAAAAACAATTGACCACTTCTTAAAAAAAAAAAAAAAACTGGCAATGCTAATGAAGAAGCTACCACTCGAAATGACACCGCAGCAGGTGCAATTCAATGCAGAAGTGCTCCAGAGGCTATCGAAGCTAGCACTAGCCCTAGCAACATCACCATCGGCGAGGAAGCTAGCTGTTGTGTTCACAAGTGTACCTGCACTGTTAGAATAACCACTAGGCGGCACTGCGTGCGCGTCCGTCCTGAGTATTGCTCTAGCCTAACGAAGAAGGAAGGAGTTCCAGTTTAGACCATGCTACTTACTGCACATGCTGTCGTCCTGCTGCCACTTTATCAGGTTGTTAATTAAAGCTCCTAACGTGATACACGCTCGTGACATAGAACATAGTTCTAGTTAAGAACATAACAAATTGGCGACGAGACGGATCTGCAACAGTTTAAAACTGAAATGGCCATGACTGCACCGTTTCCCGATCTTTTTCTACCGTGCCCAGGCGAACCGGCAATTCCCTTCAAAACGTGGGTGAGAATGTTCGAGAATTATCTCCTCGTTATCAATGCAACTGGAAACGCATGGCCTGAAGCAAGGAAACGAGCCCTACTTCTGCATTGTTTGGGCTCAGAAGGACAGCGGATTTTCCATTCTCTACCGGAAACAGGTGATACGCTAACTACAGCCATTGCTGCTTTGAGAGCACATTTCACACCGACAGTGAACATTGTCGTCGAGCGCCATGCTTTCAGAAAGAGAGCGCAGGGTGCTCAGGAATCCATTGTGCAATACATTTCTGCATTGAGAGAGCTTGCAGCAACATGTGACTTTCCCAATACTGAGGACATGATTCGAGACCAGCTTGTAGAGCATGTGACTAGCCCTCGTATTAGGGAGAGACTGCTACTGAAAACCAACCTGACGTTGGCTGATGCCATTACTATAGCTACTCAGGCCGAGTCTGCTGTTGAACAGTCGATGGCAGGTGACCAGCACGCACCTGTACAGGTGGTGCATACTCAGAATACAACTCTCCGTCACAGACAGAGACGGCAGGGCTCCTCTGCTAAACCAGCACAGAAATCTGCTAATGCCCCTTCTACCCAGCCCACAGCCTCTGCCACGCGCACCTGCTACCGCTGTGGTTCTGATAAACACCTTGCCAACGCACGTGAATGTCCAGCAACAAAAGTGACCTGTAAAAATTGCAACAAGAAAGGACACTTTGCTCGCGTGTGTCGGAGTCAGCCGACTCATTCAGTGAAGGAGATGGAGATGCCAGAGTACACATTCTGTTTTGTGGGGGGAACCACAGACGCTCCAGATAAAATAAAATGCACAGTTGACGTTCAAGCTTCAAATGTAATGAGAGCAGTGAATTTAACCGTGGATACGGGCGCTGCTGTCTCCGTCTTACCCCGGTGCATCTACGAGGAGCATTTCAAAGACACTCCTCTTCATCAGTCCACAGTCCGCCTAGTGACATACTCACGTACACCGATTAATGTGCTAGGTTGCATGCAAGCTACTGTTCACATGGATGGCGCTACGTGCCGGGCCAACTTCTACGTCGTGGACTCGGGGACTGCCCTTATGGGGAGAGACTTGATATCCACTCTCCGCCTGCGCATTGAGGGTAACACAGTACACCCACCAACTGCATCACCTTCCCACCTGCCTTCTCCAGCTTCCGTGGGATGTCTCTCCGCACAGCCAGCCACAACTGCAACCATGGGCTGCGCCAAAGGATTCATGCATCAGGTGAGAGTGTCACCTGACGCTGTGCCTGTGTGTCTAAAGCCGCGACGCCTTCCCTTCTCCGTGCGAGCTTCTGTGTCTGGGGAGTTGAATCGCCTCCTCTCAGCTGGCGTGATAGAGCGCATCGATGCTTCGCCCTGGGTCTCGCCGATAGTGGTCACACAGAAGAAAACAGGAGGGATTCGAATGTGTGTGGACCTTCGAGAACCCAACAAAGCCATCATCATCGACAGCTACCCTCTTCCTCACATGGAGGAGCTGCTCTCCACTCTGCAAGGTGCTACCATCTTCTCAACGATCGACCTGGAGAGTGCCTACCACCAGGTCCCGCTGCATCCCGACAGCCGGGATTTAACAGCTTTCATCACACATGAAGGGCTGTTCCGGTTTTGCAGAGTCCCCTACGGCCTTGCCTCAGCTCCTTCAGCCTTCCAAAAGCTGATGTTAACGGTGCTTAAGGGGGTGCCCAACGTACAGAATTACCTGGACGACGTCATCTGCTACGGGCGCACAGCAAAAGAGCACGACACTGCCCTGGAAACTGCCCTGCAGCGACTTAAGGGGGCGGGCTTATAGCTCAACGAAAAGAAATGTCACTTCCGCCAAACCAGCCTGAAGTTCCTGGGACACCTGGTGACAGCGAACGGCATCGAGCCTGACACCGAGCACCTGCAAGCCATCAACCAGGCTCCTGCTCCCAAAGATCCTACCAGCCTCCGCTCCTTCCTAGGTATGTTGTCGTGGTACGCAAAGTTCATACCTAACTATGCTACTGTAGTCGAGCCTCTCCGCGCCTGCCTGCGTCAAGAGCCATTTGAATGGACTGAAGAGGCTCAGGCATGTTTCCTTACTGTGAAAGGACTGCTGGTGAACAGTCCTGCGCTTGCCTTATTCGACCCGGACTTACCATGCATCATCTCGACCGACGCCTCAGACTATGGCCTGGGTGCTGTGTTCACTCAGCTGCATCCAGACCACACAGAGCGCACCGTTGCATTTGCTTCAAGGTCCCTGACTACAACAGAGAGAAAATACTCTACAGTGGAGAAAGAGGCGCTTGCGTGCGTCTGGGCTGTGGAGAAATGGAGGACGTACCTGTGGGTCCGGAAGTTCACCCTACGCACCGATCATCAGGCCCTGACGACGCTCCTCTCCACAAAAGGGACTGACCGAGCGGGGATGCGCATAGCGAGATGGTCTGAGCGCCTCCTCTGTTTCACGTACCAGGTGGTGTACCGCGCTGGTTCACAGAATCACACTGCTGATTGTCTCTCACGCTTACCTCTGCCTACTGCCTCCTCTCTCACTGAGGACACCGAACCAGAGCTTGTGGCTCTACTGTCATCAGCTCCTGTCTCAGTGGCTGCTGGTGAGTTTACTGATGCTTCTTTCTCCTGCCCTGAACTGACCTCCCTGCGTGAGCAGATCAACCGACAGTGGCCGCGCTCTGCAAAGGTGGTTGACCCAGTACTGCAGCCGTACTTCAAGGTGAGAAATGAACTGTGTGTGAAGGACAGCTTAGTGTTTTGAGGGTCACGCTTAGTGGTGCCTGTCTCTCTGCGCTGCACCCTAATCGCTCTGGCACACGAAAGCCACCAGGGCGTGGTGAGAACAAAACAGCGCCTACGGGAGCTGTACTGGTTCCCTCGCATGGATGCACTAGTAAGCTCTGAGATATCTACATGCTCTTGTGTCAATCATCTGACAAGTCCGCCAAGGTCTTCGAGGCTCCTCTGCAACCTGTTCCTCTACCTGAGGGCCCCTGGAGGAAGCTTGCTATGGACATTGTTTGACCCTTCGAAACTGCATCCTGGGACTGCAGGTTCGCGATCACCCTCACTGACTACTACTCAAAGTGGCCCGAGATCGCTTTTGCACCATCTGTCACTACAGAAGTGATGGTGGGGTTTCTCAGCAGCATCTGCGGTCGCTATGGCAACCCTGAGTCCTTAGTCACTGATAACGGACCTCAATTTACATCTGCTGCATTCTCCTCCTTCCTCCAGAACAGAGGGATAGTTCACAGTCGCTCCTCTGTGTACCATCCAGCCTCCAACGGTGCAACAGAGAGATTTAACCGAGTTTTCAAAGGAAGTATCCAGTCTGCAATCCTCCAAAGCAAACCCTGGAAAACGGCTACAACGGAGTTCCTCCAAGTCTACCGTGCTACACCACACGCCATGACCAATGCATCACCGTTCGAGCTCATGCACGGACGCAAGATGAGAACAAAGCTCAACATTCTCTCCCCCCCGGTGGTGACTGCACCAGACGCCCGAGTGCGTGACAGAGTGTCCCTTCGCCAGTCTCGCATGAAGCAGTACTGTGACGCCAGGCGGGGAGCTCGCCCTCCTTCATTCAGAGAAGGGGACAGGCTGTGAGTGCGTAAACCTGGACATGTGATGAAGGGCCACCAGAGGTTCTTTTCACCCATTGGAGTCATTAAGCAAGTAGGTCCAAGCACCTACATCCTGGAAGATGGAAAAACATGGCATGCTTCCCATCTGGCCTCTGTACCCAATGGACTTCCTCAATCCCCAGTACAACCTAGTACAGTCGAGCCAGGCCATGCCCAACAAACAGGAGAACGTCCCGTCTGAGAGCTCAAGCCACCAACATGGCTTAAAGACTATGCAACTAAATAGCACTTGAAAGGACTGTGGTTTTCCGAGTTTAAAAGAGACTGCTTAAGAAATGTGATTCTGAGTCAAGTATATATGTTCTAATTTCATTGTGATTGTTGAATTGTTCATCTCTGAGTAATAGAGTACTGATTTTGATTATAGTCTCTTTTGGAAATGTTATGCAGACGTCTATGTGCACTTGTTAAAGTTACTTTGTTACAGTAGTAGCCTTACAATATGTGATTTATGGGAAGTAGAATTATTTGAAGTAAAGGGGGGATGTTGTGTTCACAAGTGTACTTGCACTGTTAGAATAACCACTAGGCGGCACTTCGTGCGCGTCCGTCCTGAGTATTGCTCTAGCCTAACGAAGAAGGAAGGAGTTCCAGTTTAGACCATGCTACTGCACATGCTGTCGTCCAGCTGCCACTTTATCAGGTTGTTAATTAAAGCTCCTAACGTGATACACGCTCGTGATTCTTCATAGTTCTAGTTAGTTGAGTCTAGTTAGTGAACAATGAGACGACAGTGGCAAACAAAGCTTACATTTCAAAAGCTCCCCATAAACCGAAATGATGGACAAAAACAGGTAGCTTGCTGGAATGATGTCAAAGAAGCATAAAGGTGGTCTGGTCGTTAGCCAGATGTTAGCTAGCTAGCTGCTATTATATATATAAAGGTTGTTAGCTGTATTGGTGTTGTTAGTTTTTTTTTTTTAAATTTCCTTTATGCCGTTCTTACAACTCAGGTATGCAGTTATTATCCTGTCACAATTCGAGAGCGCAGTCTTTTAATTCAAGAGCACCGTTTTTAATCGAGAGCAAGACATTTTAATACAAGAGCATAGTATTTTAATCGAAAGCAAGATATTTTAATTCCAGAGCACAGTATTTTAATCGAGAGCAAGAGATTTTAATTTGAGAGCACAGTATTTTAATTCAAGAGGACGCAAAATCCTTCCTGTGTTCTCTCAATACTCTACTCACACTTTCAAATGTACTTAGAACGACCTCCTAGATCCCCACCAATCCGGGTTCAAGGCTGGCCACTTGACAGAGACCGCCCTCCTTGCAGTAACAGAGTCACTCCATGCCGCTAGAGCGAACTCTCTCTCCTCTGTCCTGATACTCCTAGACCTGTCAGCAGCATTTGATACGGTAGACCACCAGATCCTCCTCTCCACCCTCGAGGAGAAAGGCATCGATGGCTCTGCACACTCCCTGTTTGCATCCTACCTGACGGGCTGCTCCTACCAGGTGACATGGAGAGGGTCGACGTCGGAACCGCGTAGTCTGACTACGGGGGTTCCACAAGGGTCTGTCCTGGGTCCTCTCCTGTTTTCCCTCTACACTACATCTCTGGGCTCTGTCATTCGCTCGCATGGCTTCTCCTATCACTGCTATGCCGATGACACCCAACTGGTTCTGTCATTTCCCCCTTCTGATACAGAAGTGGAGACACGCATAGCTGGGTGCTTGGCTGACATTTCGGAGTGGATGACGACACATCACCTCAAGCTCAATCTGGACAAGACTGAGCTGCTGTTCCTCCCGGGGAAGGGCTGTCCGCACCGGGACCTGGCCATCACCATTGAAGACACAGTGGTGACCCCGACTCGGACTGCGAGGAATCTGGGTGTGACCCTGGATGACCAACTGTCATTTTCCTCACATGTCACATCTGTCACACGTTCCTGCAGATTCATGCTCTACAACATCAGGAGGATTCGCCCTTTCCTCACTAATGAAACGGCGCAGGTACTCATCCAGGCCCTGGTCATCTCCCGCCTGGACTACTGCAACTCCCTCCTCGCGGGGGCACCGGCGTCAGCCATTAAACCTCTGGAACTTGTCCAGAAAGCTGCTGCTCGCCTGGTGTTCAACCACCCCAAATTCTCCCACACAACTTCCCTCCTCCGTTCCCTACACTGGCTCCCTGTAGCGGCTCGCATCCAGTTTAAAACTCTGGCGCTAACCTACAGGGCAATGAAAGGAACAGCCCCCTCCTACCTCCAGGCCATGGTCAAACCCTACATCCCCTCCCGACCACTACGCTCTGCTACCTCAGGGCGACTGGTTGCCCCGTCACTCCGAGGCTCCTGCGGTCGATCGACACGGTCACGGCTCTTCGCTGTCCTGGCCCCGCAGTGGTGGAATGAGCTGCCCACTGATGTCAGGACAGCAGAGTCGTTGCCCATCTTTCGTCGCAGGCTCAAAACTCATCTCTTCAAGAAGTACTACAACAATCCTCCCACCTAAGCACTTATTATATTATATTGCACTGTACTTTAGATTGTGATTTTTGCACTTTGCCTTCAGCACTAGATTATGCTCTTAGTCACTTGTTTTAGAAAGAAGATGCACTTGTGAGTTCTGGCAAGTAGTAGTACATTGGCTCTTCCTACGTTAAATGCAATTATTGTTAGTCGCTTTGGATAAAAGCGTCTGCTAAATGACTGTAATGTAATGTAATTTAATACTTATGTCTTTTCTCAATACAGTATTCTGCTTTCTCTCTATACCACACGCTTGCACTCAAATGCACTTATTATATTTCCTCTTATTTATTTTTTCCTCTCTTTCAATTCGTTTGTGTTCGCTTCACAAAACCAGCCTGAAAACCCACCAATAAGAACAGGTTATGGTTTGATCAATGGAATCCTCACGGCCTCATTCTCATGGGGGAGGTGAATATCGCTAAGCTTCTTTGGTACATATCTGATGGGAACAGTGATCTGCTGCAGCCAGAACCATGGACCCTCAAAATCCCTGTCCTCAGGTAAATCATTTATAATGGATGGTGACAGTTTATTTTAGACAAACGCTAGCAGAGAATGCATTAGTACTTGGCCTTGACAGAATCTGTTAATCCGAGGGGATTATTTTATTGTGGAACAGGCTAATAGTAGTAATTTAGCTAGATAAAGTTAGCTGCCCTGCAGTCAGCCACTCACTGGCGATACAGCTGTAGTTAATGTAGCACTAGGACCCATCAAAACTAACTAGCTAGGTTAACTGGGATATTAACTTGACAAGCTAGCTAATAATGTCTTTGTTTTTTAACTAGTGTTAAATTAGTTTGGTAGTGGATGTTTCCCCGGTAGTTGCGTTGTGCTATCATTATTAGCAAGATGTGTAGCCTGTGCCCAAACAAGGACATTATGGAATCAGCTGAAAATTATCTCAAATCAAGCAGCAAAATAATGACTCTATGTCCAGATTTTCCAACTATCATTTTAATGTGTGATTAGGCAACAATTATTTACACTGAAATAAATATTTACACTGACACACAAACTAGTGTTACTGCTAATCCGTGATAAACTATCCAGACCACATAGTGTTTATTGGCTTCAGCGATGTTTGTCCTTGTTGCCAGGAATAATTCTGTCAATTTAATTGCTCTACAGGACTTGCTGAGATATCATCTATTGGGGAGGTTGCTCAGTAAAATACAGTACATCCTCAGCCATCCTGCCGTAGACCTTGATTCTTCTTCTTCGTTTGGGTTTGATGTGTCCTTTCCCCCCCAGGCACGGGCCGAGGGGCTATCCTTTATATCCGGGCACACCTCCATATTAAATAAATCCATGAATAAATGAAGACGTGTTATGCAATGAAATGCTTCAAGGCAAGGCAATTTGTATTTATTTGTATAGCACATGTGAGCAACAAGGCAATTCAAGTGCTTTACATGAGACATTAAAAGCATCAAGACAAAGTGGAAGAAACACATAAAAGGTCATATAAAATGAATGCAATAAAAGGACATTTAAAACAAAATGCAGGAAAAATAAAAAAACAGGAATAAAAGGTGCAGTGTATGAATGAATAATTATTTGAATTAATGAAAAGCAGCGGCGAAAAGAAAAGTCTTCAGTCTTGATTTAAAATAACAGAGGTGCAGCAGACCTGCAGTTTTCTGGAAGTTTGTTCCAGATATGTGGAGCATAAAAACTGAAAACTGCTTCTCCACGTTTTGTTTTAACTCTGGGGACAGAAAGCAGGCCTGTGCTAAACTGCGCAAACTGAGCTTCTTCCATGGACCGTGGAGTCTGTCCTTCTCTACGGCTGTGAAACTTGGACCCTGAAGCCCACCCTGCAGAAGTATGGATGGGTGCTACACCAGAATGCTGCGTGTGGTGCTAAATGTCAACCAGAACGAGCATGTTACCAACAAGCATCTGTATGGGGGGCTACCAAAGCTAAGTGAGAAGGTGGAATCCAGGAGGATGAAACTTACTGGTCGCTGCCACAGACACCATGAACTCCCAGCCAGCAAGCTGGTGCTCTGGGAGACAACACACGGGCACCGATTAAGAGGACGTCCCACACCAACATATGTGGATGTACTGAGGAGGGATGCAGATGATTGGGGACTTCGCTGTCAAGCTCGTCTGAGGACGACCTAATGATATAGTCTACAAAATATACAATAAAGAGCATTTATTGGGACTTATGTCTGGAACTTCTTGAAAGCCCAGGAAAAAAATGCTAATGATGATGGCTAATGATGATGATTTTGTTCAGCCGGTGTTCTGAAAAGTTGTCATATAGCCTACCTCTTCAGGATGACCTACCACCCATTATGTTATGTTCAGTTCATGGGTAGCGCGTCCTGTCAGGTAGGAAATGTTGAAAGGCATTTCGAAATTTCCTACGTGACAATACGCTACTCATGAATTAAACACAATATTGTTTTATGTATAGGCCTACACGAAGCACGAGTTGGCTGTGACACACTAAATAGAAGGGGGCCTTGATTCAATAACTGTGTCTACACTACTATGGGTCTAGAAGGCCTCATTGGATTAATCAATTCACCTAATATCTGTTGGTATCCTATATAGTGGTGAGGTAGCCTACAGACAGGCAGAAAAGACATATGCCATCAAATTGCTCCTTAACATAAGAAAATGTTGCTCCTTTACATAAGAGTGTTGAATTTATATTATGGATAGTCCCTATATTTGGCTCAATACAATTTTAAAAGACAACATTCCCATGATGTGTTATGTAGGCTAGGCTCTAGCTGGGGTCTTCTCTGTGTTTTTGTCCAGCAAGTAGAACTGCATAGAGAAACACTTCCTGCTGGAGCTGACCACCTTGGGGGAGGGGGAGCCTCCTGGAAATGACCTGTGGGGAAGGATTCATTTTAGTTTGATATATAATTAGAAAATGTTTGAATTGTCTGGACTGTCAGAGCCACAAATACTCATTATTCCAATCGTTTTTCAAAATGTAAAGAACCTTGTCATTTCCTGCTCCACTGTAGACTGTGCTACTGTCGGACGCTGTGCTGCTGCTGTCTGTCTCTGTGCTGCTGTCTGCCTCTGTGCTGCTGTCTGCCTCTGTGCTGCTGTCTGTCTCTGTGCTGCTGTCTGCCTCTGTGCTGCTGTCTGTATTCATAAGTGTATTGCTGTCCTTAATGTAGAATGTGAAGGTGACCGTACGTACAGTAAGAGAGGCAGAGAGACCGAAGAGTCAAGGGTGACAGCACAACCTGAGAGAGGCAGACAGACCCAAGAGTTGTGGGTAAGGGAAATATCAGTCAGCTGAAAGTGTAGGACAACATAAGAAATCAAGCCACGAACAGTAACATGCGCCCCTCTTCTTTACAGAGTAGCTTAAGTATTGTGTATTCTAACCAGTTTAGTGTAATCATAAGTGTATTGCTCTCCTTAATGTAGACTGATGAAGTGACCGTACGTAAAAGAGGCAGAGAGACCGAAGAGTTACGGGTGACAGCACAGCCTGAGAGAGGCAGACAGACCCAAGAGTTACAGGTAAGGGAAATATCAGTCAGCTGAAAGTGTAGGACAACATAAATTCTGACAGTCTTGGATCTGCTCTCCCTCACACACTCCTAAACTGATTTCTCTCTTCACATCCATTAATAGGGCTATGCCAATAATTGTCAGTTCGTATTTCAATATAAGTGTGGAAATATAGTGTTTGAATTTAAAAAATTAAATATGTTTGTAAATCAATAGCCTAATAAACAGTAGGTGGATGTGGGAAAAACTCCCACTGCTAAACCACTCAAAATAATCGGCTAGTTTGTATAGCTGTAAGTAAAAATGACTTTGGGAAAGTAGATTTCAGACCCACTTTCCCAACCTGAACGTTGAACCCTGGTCCTGGTGCCTGAATTTTGTGTTTTCCTTTGCATAAATAAAGACTGACAGCATACACTGGTGAATATACACTCACCAAAATGCAGGAAATCAAGTGTCTGAAGCTGGAAATGTTGTGGGGGAGGACCCCCCGACCCCCCTCCCCCACCCCTGCACCCCCACTTTAAACTATAACTAGGCGCCCATGCACACACACACACACACACACACAGAACACACACACATAAAAACGCACATGCAAACACGTGCGCACACACACACACACACATAAACACATACACATGCAAACATGCAAACACGCCAACACACACACACACACACACAGGCATAAACATATGCATAAACGCATGTGTTCACACATACACAACACACACACACACACACACACACACACACACACACACACACACACACACACACACAGTGTCCCAGATCGAAGTGAGGATTCAGGAGGGCGTTAGGATGCAGTGACAAGCTCTGCTGTAACGCAGCACCAGCTGTATTCATAACAGCTACTGTAAGCAATAAGCAGGTGATCATCAATCACACGTTATCTTACCTCGTGACTGTTGCTCCCAGAGATCAATCTGTTTGTGGTAATCTACCACATTAAAAGGCAACTGTGCCTCATAAGCTTGGTAAATGTTGATCACCACTGAAAATGTTGACTGTGTGTACTGCATGTGTGTGCGTGTGGTGTGTGTGTCTGGTGCATGAGTATGCTTGTTACTGCACATGTGAACATTGCGTGTTGGCACCACAGAGTGTTAGTATGTGTACCTAGCCTGTGTGCTCCTGACTCCTGTGTACATAAAGAATGTGTGCATCCGTCCCCCGTGTGTACACCATGAAGGTTTGACAGATTTGCTGAAGAGCTGAGAGAGGAAAAGTGTGTGTGTATGTGTGTGTGTATGTGTGCGTGTGTGTGTGAGAGAGAGAGAGGTGTGGGGGCCGACAGGACAACACGCTAAGGCCGTGAAGTACCACTATACCCAGAGTATCAGGATATCTAGTGTACATATCTAGTGTGTAACATAACCACTCACAACGCAAATGCCCCCCCCCCCCCCCCCCGGGATTATTTGTTATAGCTATAGCATGTACATAAACCAGGGGTGTCAAACTCAAATACACAGTGGGCCAAAATTTAAAACTTGAACAAAGTCGCGGGCCAACATTGAACAAATGAAAATTTTTATATGGACCCAAACAAGTTTTGCTTTAACATTGACTATGCACTTATCACTTTCGCTTTTGGTGCGCATCAATGGTGTGCACTAACATATGTGAATACGCCCTCAGACACAAGTGTTGGTGCTCCATCTGCTCAGTAGAGAAGCTTGTAAAACCCTGACTGTCCTACAGCCAGGCAGACAGACAGACAGCCGGCATGCAGACAGACAGCCAGGCAGACAGGCAGGCAGGCAGACAGGCCGGCAAGAAGGCAGACAGGATTGAATGAACAGGAACAGAGCAAACACAGCGGCTGGCTAGGTCAACACAGGTGTCTATCACAGTGAGACGTTACATAACGTAAAGCTTCTGTTTTCTGCCTTTCTTTTCGCCATTTTTAAGAAGGGGTAACACGGTTACAGTTGTAGTATGAGATTGCTACAGTATGACTACTGTCACAGAAGAGAGGGCGTTTCTGGGTCCTGTCTTGATTGACGCGCCAAAACAACAGCAGAGCATTATGGGATTTGTAGTATTAGCGGTGAATGCGCTGTATAATACTGGCGGGCCAGCTCTAGTAGTCATTTGGTATTGCCTCGCGGGCCAAATATAATTACACTGCGGGCCAAATTTGGCCCGCGGGCCAGAGTTTGACACCCCTGGGTTAAACTCACCCTTTAATGGCCTGTTTATAGCTGACAGCAGGCGTGTTTGCATGAAAACACAAGAGGTCCCGTCTGAGAGAGTGTGCGTGTAATGGGAACAAGCCAAGGACGGTAAAAGTATTTGACTGAACGTTCACACTTCCAGATTATGACGTTGGTCAGTGCGCCGTAGTCGGCCTGTCACTCAAGGCATGGAAACGATGGTGACGTATTGTAACCCTAGTTCTATGAGTGGAGTGGAGCCCCACAAGGCTAGCTCCTATTGGCATAAGCGGAGCTACACGCCCGCACCATACACTCTTGCTGGACCCATAAACAAAACTGGCCAGCCAGGACACCAGCCAGTGCTCCAAGGTGGGACCATACTGTACCAAAAGCTGGACCAACCCAAGCACTGGCTCCTCCCCACTGCACTCGGTCTATCACAGCCGAGGGAAAGGAGAGGTACGTGAAAAGAGCCGGACCGGAAGCCGTTACACCGTAACATAGCCCGTCCGAACCTCTCCCAGCCCCAAAGGGACAGGAGCAGACTGCCACTCACTAGACGGTCCCGCCCTGGAACAACATGTCTAATGCTGACTCCCACTGGTGGCTGTGCCAAGCACAGACGACTCCACAGAGACAGATGACTTGGATAAAAGATAATAACGGACACAAGGAGACGGTGACGACCAAGTCGCTGCCACACAAATGTCCTCCACAGACACACCATTGAACAGGGCAGCCAACATGGCCACGCCCCTCATACAGTGTGCCCGAACAGCCCCAGGCAAAGGGCAACCCACAGTCTCATAAGACTTGGAGATGCCCTCACAAATCCACTGGGAGAGACGTTGTTTGGATAGAATAGAATAGCTCAGCATGAGTCAGACGACTCGTGCATAGGTGAGATAGAGTACGAGCCAAGACATACACAACAGGCTCACTGTTGAATGACAGCTGAGTGCTAGTGCTATAACACCCAAGGAGTGGGGCCTCGCTCGCTCATGACCATGGTTGGACGAGGCTACCGCCGACTTTCCTTTCTCAAACTGTTTCTCCCCAATGACAAGTGGAAATGTTTTAGCTGCTATAGAAACAGAAAAAACATTCCGCCGTCCGAATCACAGACTTCATTGCCCATCAACAGTGTCAACGACGTCATGCTAGGCGAGGATATCGCGTGACAGAGAGCAAACGCTGCCACACATAACAGGCCTGCTGTTTTATGATGGCTGAGGGCCAAAGGACAACACCATTCCACCATCATCCCGGGCAGTCAGCAGACCATGTCCATACTAACCAAGCCCTTCACCTTTGAGGAGTTTGAAGCAGGACTATGCACCATGAAGCTGGGCAAAGCTGCAGGTCCTGATGACATACCAGCCGAGGCACTACTATTGGGTCCGGGTGGGCCTGGGCCCACCCATTTTGACCCAGGCCCGCCCACTTCTAGCTGTTCATCCAATAGGCAGCCTGAGGAAAGCTTTGAGTGAAAGCTTCCCAGCCAATCAGCGGCTTCTACCCCACGTGTGGACTCTTAAGCCTGCCCACAGGCTGCATCGTCACCAGCATGTGATCCAATGAAATGAATGAGTTAGTTGGTGCGCAATCTGTCAAATTCAAGCAGTAAGTTCAAAGAGACAGACAGTAGCTAGCTAATATGAAAAGTAAACATGGCGAAGCACAGCAGCTTGTTAACATTAAAATTCACCAAGAAATGCTGCGAGGAGCAGGAGGAGGAAACCCTGCGTCCATAAGTAACGTTACGTAACCGTCCAGCTCAGCCGCCCTCGCTCCATCAAGTCCTCCCATAGCTACTAGTGGAGGAACCAAACCCTCAAAATTTGGAGACACTCCTCCCTGGGGTAGAACAAAACGGGACATTGTTTTTTCATATCTTTAATATGTCCCCTTCATGAAATAGATTGTCCCAAGTATTACTTTTACTGCAAAAGTCATGAAATTCATCCATGAAGTGACTTACCCCATCCATCTATCCATCCATCTTCATCCGCTTATCCGGGGTCGGGTCGCGGAGGCAGCAGTTCCAGCAGGGGGCCCCAGACATCCCTTTCCCTAGCAGCATCAACCAGCTCTGCCTGGGGAATCTTTAGCCACTCCCAGGCCAGTGCGGAGATGTAGTCCCACCACCTAGTCCGGGTTCTACCCCGCGGCCTCCTCCCAGCCGGACACACCTGGAACACCTCCCTAGGGAGGCGCCCAGGAGGCATCCTCACTAGATGCCCGAACCACCTCAACTGGCTCCTTTCGACGCAAAGGAGCAGCGGCTCTACTCCGAGTCTCTCCCGGATGACTGAACTTCTCACCTGATCTCTCAGGGAGACCCCAGCCACCCTCCGGAGAAAACTCATTTCGGCCACTTGTATCCGTGATCTCGTTCTTTCGGTCATGACCCATCCTTCATGACCATAGGTGAGGGTGGTGACGAAGATAGACCGGTAGATCGAGAGCTTTGCCTTTTGGCTCAGCTCTCTTTTCGTCACAACAGTGCGGTAAAGCGACTGCAGAACCGCACCAGCTGCTCCGATTCTCCGGCCCAACTCCCTCTCCATGGTTCCCTCACTCGTGAACAAGACCCCCAAATACTTGAACTCCTTCACTTGGGGTAAGGGCTCATTTCCTACTCGGAGCGGACAGACCACCGGTTTCCTGCTGAGAACCATGGCCTCAGACTTAGAAGTGCTGATTCTCATCCCAGCCGCTTCATTTGCGAACCTATCCAGAGAGTGCTGGAGGTCACAGGCAGATGATGCCATCAGGACCACATCATCTGCAAATAGCAGCGACGCGATCCCCAGCTCACCGAACTGCAAACCCACCTCCACACGACTACGCCTCGATATCCTGTCCATGGAAATCACAAACAGGATTGGTGACAAAGCGCAGCCCTGGTGGAGGCCAACCCCCACCGGAAAGGAAGATGACTTCATCTTCCTTTCCAACCCCACCGGAAAGGAAGATGAAGATGACTGGATCCCCTCACCCCATACTCCCGCATAACCCTCCACAAGACCTCTCGAGGGACCTGGTCGTAAGCCTTCTCCAAGTCCACAAAACACATGTAGACAGGTTGGGCAAACTCCCAAGCCCCCTCTAAAATCCTTGCGAGAGTGAAGAGCTGGTCGGTGGTTCCACGTAAAATGTCATCAGTCGAAATGTAACCTAATCTGTCATTTGTCAAAATGCTTAAAAGTGGGCGTAGGGTAAGCCAGCTCTCGAAGTGCTTACATTGGAATTCCCATTGACATTTTAACACTGGGACGGTTTATCCAATCAAAACTTGGCATGACTGTCCCATCATTCACGTCGCCTGTCAATCATGTTACCCACTTTAGCTAACTAGTTACTGGCAGCATCAATGAACATGGAAAATGGTGATCTTGAGTATTTGTTGAAAGTTTATTTCAAAATGAATTGGATTAAACGAGTTTGGGTTACGATATAAAATAGGCCTAGGTCTTTTGTGATTAATTACCAGTTGTTATGGATGTGCGTTTTGTTTTGCCTAGATTTAATCAGCACTCGAGAGCGTGAACTTTGCTTCCTGGAGCGGTGGGCTAATATGCCTAGTAGGCTAGTAGTAGCCTAAACACTGATTAGTGAAGTAGGGGAGAAGCTATTGAGTGCTGTGCCCTAAGAGGGTGTATTTTATTGTCCTGTCATTCCTCTTCGTGGTGCTTGGCCATTGTTGTCATATAATGGCTCTATAGTTTATTTAGTGTGTCCCTAAAAGCTTGGTTGTTTCGGCCTAAATATTGCCCTCTTATTCGCTCGTTTTTTTTATTGGCCTTTGTTGACGTATTAAAAAACATCAGTAGCCTAGGCTCAGCGCCCTTTTGGTGCAGTGAAACCTCCCATCAGGGCATGCTTTTAAAGCACACCCCCCAAAAACTGTGCGCGCTGCGTGCGTGCTTCGTTGGTCCTGGCTTACACGGTTCTAGGACCCACCAGACGCCACTGGGAAAGCTAGGAGTTTTTCTGACAAATGGTATTCAAAATTACCGTGGCTGGAATACTGATAGCTGAGGACATCAACACAAGAGAGCCACACCGGTGCACTAGAGTCGCTGTCCTCAATGCCACAGAAAAGCGCTGAAACAGAGATGAAGGGGAACCCGTTTTTTGCTTATTTCAACTGGCCCATCCAGTTTTCTGGAGGCCCACCCACAATCAAAATCCTGGCGCCGCTAGTGACATACTGACTGAAATGATCACTCACCTAGGCCCAGTGAGTGATCATGGCTTATGGACATGTACAACACTTGCCTCCAAACCCAGCGCATACCGACGATCTGGAGGAAAGCCATAATCATGGCTCTTTTAAAACCTGGAAAAGACCCCAATCTTCCCAAAAGCTACTGGCCCATCTCCCTAATTTGTATCACCTACAAGCTGTTCGAGAGACTACTCCTTAGCCGACTATCCCCACAGATAGACGCTGAGCTAATCAAAGACCGAGTTGGATTTAGACCTGGAAAATCATGCTCAGGCCAGCTGTTAAACCTCATCCAATACCTCGAAGACGGCTACCAGAAGAAGCTGATACAGGCGTTGCCTTTGTACAGTAGATGTGTCGGCAGCTTACAACACCGTCCAACACAGGCTGCTGATCAAAAAACCTTTCGACATGACAGCGGATGCCAAACTGTGCAATATAATAAGATGTCCTCTAAGCAACCGAATGTTCTGTCACAGTCAACAATAACAAAAGCAGATGGTTCCACCAGAATAATGGGCTACTGCAGGGCAGTGTCTTGGCACCTCTTCTCTTCAATGTGTACACCAACGACCAGCCCCTACCAGAATGATGAAGCAGGTTTATCAACACAGATGACCTAGCCATGGTAACGCAGCAGCATTCCCTTCCCAGAAGTTGAGTCAACCCTGGAATGAGGACTCTCAGATATGTCAGCATACTATCTGGAAAACCATCTGCGTCCAAACCCTGGGAAGAATCAAATCTGCAGCTTCCATCTTAAAAACAGGAAGGCAAAACGGAAGCTCAACATAACCTGGGATGGAATAAAGCTTGAAAACCACCAGCACCCAGTCAACCTGGGAGTAACATTAGACCGTACCCTTAGTTACAAGGAACACACCCAGAAGACGAGAGCCAAGGTGTCCACCAGGAACAGTCTTCTGCGACAACTAACCAACTCAAAGTGGGGAGCTCACCCAAGTACGCTGCGTACAATGGCACTAGCCTTGTGCTTTTCCACTGACAAATATGCCTGCCCAGCATGGTATGAATCAAGTCACGCACACAAAATAGACCCAGGCTCAGCTCCAGGAGTAGCTTCTTAGACGCCACTGAGGAACTGGAGATCACACCACCTGCTGCCTGGATTACTGAGTGGCACGACCAGTGGAACAGCCTGGGCAGCAAGACAACCCGATGGACAGAGAGAGGCATCATCCCATACGAATGTCTCGCTACTGGCCACTACCAACCTTGGGCTGTCTGGAAAACACTGAACCGTCGGCAGGTGAGCGAAGGACGCTGCAAGACAACCATGAAGAAATGGAAACTAACACCTTCTGATGCATGTGTGTGCGGTGAACCTATCATGGATGGAACACATCATGAGATGTAGCTACACTCCATAATGTACTGGAGATTACCTGCCCGAACCAAATGCCTCTGCACTCGCCTGCGCTAGCCACTGGAAAGACGTGATATAGAAGATGTCTGGTCATGAGGAAGAAGATGATGGCTGAGCATAAGCAGTAAGGTATCTCCCACTCTGCCTATCCCCGGCGATAAGCAGAAAGTTTTAACTGCCGTAGAAGCACAAAAACATGCCGCCACTCAAAACGAGGACCCAATCAACCCCTAAATTACATTCAATGCTCATCAGCCGTGTAGCCGCTCTACCTGTCAGTATCACAGGGAAAGGCTCAGCCGCTCAAAACGAGTTAATGACCGCTGCCAGCTGGATGAGTGCTAAGCTTAGTCCCGCTGGCAGTCGGAAATGTAACACATTAAAAACACAGAGCAGCGGTGGACCAACAGCTCATGCTGAAACGCCGCGCCCCCATGTTTACCGGTGAGACCGCTGTTGTCACATCTGCTGGGAGGCAGGGGAAGACATCGCGGCTCGAACCGGCACACCAAAGTTTTCCGATGGGACCGGAGCTCTGAGCAGTTCGGTCCTGTCGTACTCACAAACACCCCCACCCCCTCTTTCATTGTACAGAAGGAGCTACAACACGGTTATGCCGTTTGCTAGCTACACTAAACACAACATGAGGTGCAGACTGTACATTACCACAGACAAACGCAGGAAAACCAAAATAACAGTTAAGTATATTTTTATTGTCACCCGCAAGAAACATTTCCACACCCGCTCTTAGAAGAGCGTGGTGGGCATGGCAATGACAATCATTTCTTCTCCCGAGCCTGTGGGTGTGCATCGGAGAGAACCGGGCTAGGCTGGGCACTCTGGACTAGCTGGGAGGTGGGAGGATATGGTAGGAATGCTGTGCTTGCGGCCTCGAAGGCCAGCGGGGAAGCCAGGTGATGGGCCGTGGCGTGGCGGGACTCCACGGCAAGCTGTTCCATGCTCATTCCACCGACGTTGCTTGCTCAAAGTTGTGGCAGCAGCAGCCGAGGCACAAGGGCATGCCAGCACACTGTGCCTCCCTAGAGCAGCGAGGTATCTAGTGACGGGGAGCTGGTCTTGTGGCCGTGTAACTGCTCCAACACATTTGGTGCAGCTGAGCCAGGCAAGACTGATACCTGACAAATGACAATTGATACCTGACATCTGATAAATGACAACTGATACCTGACAACTGACATCTGACAACTGACACCTGATATCTGACCTCTGACAACAAATACCTGACATCTGACTTCTGATCTGACAAATATCTATGTGGCATCTGACAAATATCTAGGTGATATCTGACAGATGTCTAGGTGATATCTGACATATCTTTGTGACATCTGACAAAGATCTAGGTGATATCATATTATTGTATGTATGCTATTTGTATTGTAACTTTTTGTATTGTAATTTGCTGCCTCTTGGCCAGGTCACTTTTGAAAAAGAGATTCTTTATCTCAATAAGTTTACCTGGTTAAATAAAGGTCTAATTTTTTTTTTTTTTAAATGTCAGACATATCTAGGTGACATTTGACAATATCTGGGTGATATTTGACATCTGACTCCTGAGGATGTCCTTAAATGGCCACCATACAAACCAGTAGATAACAATGCACTATGCAGTATTTTGCGCATACAAAAGAGGTCGCGAACATGTCCTCAGATGACAGTTGGGGAATACTGTGTGTACGACTGATTTAATGAGACGCAAATAAAACAGAAATGCAGAGATAAAACAGTATTACTCGTGAGGGGCGTTCCAGTTAAAACTGCGAGTAGTATCATGTGAATCATGACTTCATGAGCCAAATGGAACGCAGCATTACTTCGGTCCTCTCTATGTCCCCGTGGGGGGGTTGTAGCATGCTCCCTGTCTTAGCTTGGCATGCTGCTCAGCTAATCCAGGGAAGCAACCAGAGCGGAGCCATCAGCACCAAACTTAACTGTATTCCATTTGTAGCAATGAATGGTAATCAACCAGTGGCGCGAGTGTCCCTGAATGAAAATGCAATAAACATAGTGGGCTTCTCTACTCATTGTTTTGTAGTGGAGTGCAAATGATCTATCACAACATGAGTTTTTCTGCAATGCTGCCAAATGTGTTCATTTAGTCGACTGTGTTCCATCTCACCAGGGCTTTGGGCCAGCTGCAGTAACCAAGGCCTTTCTGGAAGCCATCCTAACAGACAAATTAACTTGATGGATGATGGAAACTTTTATTATTTTCCTGCAACAAAGTTCTGCTTCTGTCCTCATGCACAGCTTTCCATCAACACTAGACAATTTTATGGAAATGCACATTGCATTCCTTTTCTATGCAAATGGCTATGCAAACTGTTTTATTACTTGCACCGCCGAAGCATGCAAGTAGTGTGTTCACTGCTGTGGGTGTGTGGGTACAGTATGTGTGTATGTGGGTGGGAGGCTAGATGGGAATTTTGTTTACGTCATAGCTCGGAAACAAATAACCCTATAACATTCATACTTTGTATATGTTCCGCTCAAGGTATGCTGGACCTGATTAGATTTTGGAGCGGATCTGAATTGCAGAGCGGATCCACAAATTGCACTGTGAAAAAAGTAGTGGATCTATTAACATTTCTGAGGCAACGTCAAATATTTATATTATTATATATATTATTTTTCCTAAAAATGTAAATGTAATAAAACCAGACGTTTGGTGATAATAATGTAGCTTACTTTGTAGCTCAAAATGTCCTCTGAACAATTCCGGTTTTCAAATCGAACGGTGTTATGTCGGTTTTAAATTCCCAGCTGGCATTTCAACATTGATTCACGGGTGATTTAACGTCATGTGACTATGTGAATCAACGTTGGATTAGGTTTTGATTTTGAAAGGTGAATTAACGTTGATATCGCGACATTGTTCCAACATCTTACTCTTCAACATGGGTCACAGAGAACAAAGGCGTGAAGTTTTTACAATTTTATTTTACATTAGAATCAAGATGCACATGTAGGCCTACAACAGCAGTAAATGGGGTTGCAACACTGACAACTGTACAAATAGCAACAACATCAATCCAACAATAATATGAAAAATAAGTGTTTGTGGCACTGGCATGCACACACACAAACACATTTTGTGACATACTTCTATACAGCAATGCTACAGAAAAAGGCATTCACAGTCAATCTGCCGGCTGGTAACAGCTTTTAGCTTTCTAAACAGACAACCTCTGCAGCACAATACGACCCAGGATGTAGCCTATGTTAAAACGCTAAAGCAAAACCAACTTAGTTAGCAAGCTAAACAACATATTAACCTTACAATCTACAAGTAGTGGCAAAGGTTGGACAACAAGGGAATGACTGGCACATTGCTCAGCTTGTATATAAGTATATACTAGCTACGTCCAGCTAGTGCGAGACAAACATTACACACGATGCACCACACCAAAATTTCCAAAGATACTACGGTGTCCATAATAGGACATCCTCGGATGTCCACGAAAGGAAATTCGAATCTCATTTACGTCTTTGTGCAAGCGCAAAATAAGGATTTGTGACCAATAAAATAAATTTATTGCAAAGATATATAAAGCAAAACCTTCGTTGGGCCACTTTTTACCCATATTGTGCATTTAAGGGCTATAAGGCAGGTTGAAGACATCATGTTGGCGTTGTTGTACATCAACGTAGGCTACAGATCTTCAACAGAATTTCAATGTTGATTTATAAGTATTTTATCAACCTTTTTCAACCATTGAGCATTCAATATTGTGACAAGGTTGAAACGACAACTGACATTAATCCAACTATATTTCAAAGTTGAAGGTCGGTCGTGTGCCAGCTGGGTTGGGTTGCTAATTTTGAGATAGCGCTGCACTTTGGAATCCTCTGAGGGGGGTGTATTAACGGCATTGAATGTACAGTAACGGTTACAGTCATAGATTACAGTCATAGATATTATGAATGGAATGCTCACACCAGTGTTCATTTTGACAACAAATTATGATTTTGTTTTAGTCATAGTCTTTTGACTAAAATGCCATTTAGTTTTAGTAATATTTTAGTCATCTGACTTGTTTTAGTTTTAGTCTAGTTTTAGTTGACTAAATATCATTACGATTTTAGTCGACAAAATCTACCATAGATTTAGACAACTCAAATTTAACAGGCTTAGTTCAATCAATCAATCAAGTTGGATTTATAAAGCGCCCTTCATGAAACCCAGAGCGCTTTACAGAGTCCAGTATTCATTCAGACACAGTCATACCGGTGGTGGTAAGATACATAGCTACAGCTGCCCTGGGGCAGACTGACAGAAGCGTGGCTGCTTCTGTCAGACAGTTTCATAATGAAGCATTCCTCTCCCCCAGTCTGATGCTAACTGTGTTTTTTGCCTGATATAGCAAGCTATAACATTATCATGTCAGCACTAGTTGGCTAGTCAGGCTAGCTAACATCAGGCACAGGCTAGCTAACGTCACACCGGAGGAGAGGGGCTATTGCGGCGCCAGATAGCTAACTGTTCGTGTCTTATCCATCTAGCTACAGTATAACATTAGACAGCAGCAGTAGTTGCTTAGCTAGCTTACCCAGACTAGCTAACGCTAGATACCCCCGCCAGCCGCCACAAGCATAGCCCCACTTGTTGCTAGCTAACCTGTGCCTAACATTAGCTAGCCACTAACGTTAGCATTGCAATGATCAGACACTTCAGTTCTCCCCCGCCACAAACCTACGTGAAACACTGGTTTCTTTTAGCTTGTATTGTATTTGAAGTATTTCAGAAACACACCAGCTTGGGTTTAGCTAATACAGTAACGTTAGCCGGGGGTGGGGGGGTGCTTACCTTCTCGTGAATTTCGGGATGACTGTTCTCCAAATGTCGCTTTAAGTTTGTTGTATTTTTGCCAGTAATTTTCACCCCACACGGTTTACAAATGGTTTTGTTTTCCTTTGCATCAAATATGAAGTTTATCCAGATGTCTGCTCTCCTCTTTCTCCCGGTGTGTGCGAACGTTGACAAAGACATTTCTGAACTGTGGTAATTTACTGAACAGTTCAGGCGCAGTCGTATGCTGTTAGTTGACTTCCCGCCGGCCGGTGTAGCAACGGTACTATTCAAATGTGGGCCTACACACAGGCTACCTGTAGGTTGCATCCAACTCGTTCTATTAATACATCCATGATCCAACTGCGCACATCCCGAACCTCGACATTCTGATTTGAACTTTTCCCATAAGTCCCTCCATAACCATTTTAGTCTAGTTTTTATTTGTTGACGAAAATGTGAATAGATATAGTCATAGTTTTTGTCATCATACATTCATTTTTATTTAGTTATCGTCTCGTGACGATAACCCAAAAAATGTTGTTGATGAATAGTTTTCGTCATAGTTCTCGTCAACGAAATTAACACTGGCTCACACTATGACGCAGCATTACCAAGCAACATTTTCAGGGTGAGACCTTGCAGAATTATTGGTGATGATTTGAGGTCACTAAATATGCACATACTGTAAAAAGCTGAAAATATGAATGCAGACTATGATATGTAATTGTAGGAGAATCGGTTACTTTTCCATTGCAGTTTAAAATGTCACTAGTAGATCTGTATGCTCGGTGTTTTTATGGCAGGATTTATTAGGCAATCAATCGTTGAGAAGACCACTCTTGAATTATTTCGGTTGATAAGTATCAATTTTGAGAAGTGCTCTTTCCTTGCATTTCTTATTGCCGTATTAAAGGCAGAAATATGTTATTTGTGAATGTCATGATAGACCTGTAGCTTGGTCTTTCTCCATATACGCTCAGATCTTCTGCAGGTTCTCTTTAGTTGATTAGTTTCCTCATTTCGCCATGGAGCTTTATGGTTGCTTGTAACCCTTTTCAGTTTAATATGTGCTACAGAATCAAAGACTGCCTTTACTTTGGTGTTAAATGTGGTTGCTAAATCTTCAACATTACGTGACGGCCCCACTTCTGGGGTTGATAAATTGTTTGTGATCACTATTTCTCTAAAGCTATCAGCTACTGCAGAGATAAGATAATGTTTCTTGACAATGCGTTCAGTACTACATTTGACTTTAGGAACCAATGCAGTGAAGAAGATGCAGACATGGTCAGAGAGAGCGAGGTCACTGATAGAGGAGACAGCAATAGTCAGGCCCTTTGTAATCACTAGATCAAGGGTGTGGCTGCAGTTGTGGGTTGGCTCGGTGATGTTGGGTAAAATCCGTGGAGTTCAGGAGGCTGATAAAGTCCCTGGCTTTCGAGTGATAAAATCTTATAATTTGTATGGGTGATGGACAGGAGTTCAGAAAATTCTGTAGAGAAGGCAGGGCATTGTTTAGGAGGCCTATACACGGTTACTGCCAGAACTGGGGGCTGGCATTTTAGGACAAAAGCGTGGTATTCAAAGGAGGTTAAATCATTGAAGGAGATGGTCCTGCAGCTAAGGGCATCTGTAGCTATGTACTGTAGACATTTAGCATTTATACTTCAGCGAAGTGTCTGATCACCTCCATGGTTACTTGCAGACACATAGCTGATTGATCCATGGCAACGAACGTGCCTTCTATCTACCCAGCTGGCCAACCCACAACTGCGGCCACACCCTTGATCTAGTGATTACAAAGGGCCTGACTATTGCTGTCTCCTCTATCAGTGACCTCGCTCTCTCTGACCATCTTCTTCACTGCATTGGTTCCTAAAGTCAAAAGTAGTACTGAACGCATTGTCAAGAAACATTATCTTATCTCTGCAGTAGCTGATAGCTTTAGAGATCACAAACAATTGATCAACTCCAGAAGTGGGGCCGTCACATAATGTTGAAGATTTAGCAACCACATTTAACACCAAAGTAAAGGCAGTCTTTGATTCTGTAGCACCTATTAAACTGAAAAGGGTTACAGCCAACCATAAAGCTCCATGGCGAAATTAGGAAACTAATCAACTAAAGAGAACCTGCAGAAGATCTGAGCGTATATGGAGAAAGACCAAGCTACAGGTCTACCATGACATTCACAAAGAACATCTTTCTGCCTTTAATACGGCAATAAGAAATGCAAGGAAAGAGCAGTTCTCAAAATTTATATTTATGAACCGAAATAATTCAAGAGTGCTCTTCTCAACGATTGATAGCCTAATAAATCCTGCCATAAAAACACTGAGCATACAGATCTACTAGCGACATTTTAAACTGCAATGGAAAAGTAACCGATTCTCCTACAATAACATATCATAGTCTGCATTCATATTTTCAGCTTTTTACAGTACGTGCATATTTAGTGACCTCAAATCATCACCATTAATTCTGCTAGGTCTCACCCTGAAAATGTTGCTTGGTAATGCTGCGTCATAGTGTGAGCATTCCATTCATAATATCTATGACTGTAATCTACAGTATGACTGTAACCGTTACTGTACATTCGATGCCGTTAATACACCCCCCCTCAGAGGATTCCAAAGTGCAGGGCTATCTCAAAATTAGCAACCCAACCCAGCTGGCACACGACCGACCTTCAACTTTGAAATATAGTTGGATTAATGTCAGTCGTCGTTTCAAACTTGACACAATATTGAATGCTCAATGGTTGAAAAAGGTTGATAAAATACTTATAAATCAACATTGAAATTCTGTTGAAGATCTGTACGTTGATGTACAACAACGTCAACATGATGTCTTCAACCTTCCTTATAGTCCTTAAATGCACAATATGGGTAAAAAGTGGCCCAACAAAGGTTTTGCTTTATATATCTTTGCAATAAATTAATTTTATTGGTCACAAATCCTTATTTTGCGCTTGCACAAAGACGTAAATGAGATTCGAATTTCCATTCGTGGACATCCGAGGATGTCCTATTATGGACACCGTAGTTTCTTTGGAAATTTTGGTGCGGTGCATCATGTGTAATGTTTGTCTCGCACTAGCTGGACGTAGCTAGTATATACAAGCTGAGCAATGTGCCAGTCATTCCCTTGTTGTCCAACTTTTGCCGCTACTTGTAGATTGTAAGGTTAATATATTGTTTAGCTAAGTTGGTTTTGCTTTCGCGTTTTAACATAGGCTACATCCTGGGCCGTATTGTGCTGCAGAGGTTGTCTGTTTAGAAAGCTAAAAGCTGTTACCAGCCGGCAGATTGATTGTGAGTGCCTTTTTCTGTAGCATTGCTGTATAGAAGTATGTCACAAAATGTGTTTGTGTGTGTGCATGCCAGTGCCACAAACACTTATTTTTCACATTATTGTTGGATTGATGTTGTTGCTATTTGCACTGTTGGAACAACGTCGCAATATCAACGTTTATTCACCTTTCCAAATCAAAACCTAATCCAACGTTGATTCACCACATGACGTTGAATCACCCGTGAATCAACGTTGAAATGCCAGCTGGGTAGCTATCCAATCATAACTGTGCGACGAAAGTGACAGCGTCTGTGACATTAGAAAGTTTGGTAGGTGCAAGACATCCCTGTCCAACACAAAAAAGTGTAGACAGTGACATCATTTCTGTCTGTCGACACTTTCGAAAGTGTTGTACGACTAAATATAAATTGGCCTTAAACTGGTGGCTGGAGTCAAATTGACAGGCCAATCCTTGCCTCTTACTCATAGAGAAGAATAAACTGTCCAATCCCAGCGTCTCAAACATACTCTAGAGAAAATCCCAGCCAGCGTTTGTGTGTGTGTGTGTGTGTGTGTGTGTGTGTGTGTGTGAGTGTGAGTGTTTGTGTGTGAGAAGGTCTATTCAACAGAAAGTGTACTGTGTGTGTGTATGTGTTTGTGTATGTATGTGTGTGGGTGTGTGTCTATGTGCGTGTGTATGCTTGTGTGTATGTGTGTGCGTGTGTATGTTTGCGTGTGTGCGTGCGTGTGTGCATGTGTGTGTGTGCATGCCTCAGTGACCAAAGTTGCCATTGTGTCAGGGCAGTAATAAAGATGGATGGTGTTATCAAGGAGATATCAAGGGGGTGCCGGAGCCCAATAGAGGGTAATGAGATGTGTCGTATGACTCAGCTGGCGGGTTACAGGGTCTGAGTGACTCATATGCTCCTAGATGCAAGGTTACAGTGACTCTGCTAACCACGTGCTCCAGGGTGGCTGGGACTACAGAAATTAGAAAATGGCCGACGCTGATTGCCACTTTGAAGGGTAGAGTGGTCACATGTGTGCCTCTATAAGAAACTATGAGGTCATTTCAATTTTAAGCATGAATAGGAGTGTCTATTTATGTTTTTGGGAGAGAGTTTTTCTTTTCTGACAGGTGCTCTTTGGGTGTTGCACAGGTGTTGTCTGGTGTCTTTTGAACCACTACAATATGACTGATAATAGAGTTGTTGTTTTTTTTTAAATCTTTTTGTGCCTCAGAAATAATGCCTTGGATTTTAGGGGAGGTTTATGTTGTCCTTTTCATGCAGCATTTGAAAGAATGACATTGTTCTCATACTACCTCATCAAAAAACCTTTTTATTCAAATATACATTTCAGTATAGATGTGATGGAAAATTCTGAGAACATGAACAGAAGTTGCTGTACTGCTGTTTAGACATCACAGCGCCTCCAATCAGAAACCATGGAAATCAGATTATGGAGCTTTCAAGCATGAACGGGAGGGCTGAGGTTGGCGGTCCCGGGTGGCGGTCCCGGGTGGTGGTCCTGGGAGGCGGTACCAGGTGGTGGTCCCGGGTGGTGGTCCCAGGTGGTGGTCCTGGGTGGTGGTCCCGGGAGGCGGTCCCGGGTGGTGGTCCTGGGTGGTGGTCCAGGGAGGCGGTCCCTGGAGGTGGTCCTGGGAGGCGGTCCCGGAAGGTGGTCCTGGGAGGCGGTCCTGGGAGGCGGTCCTGGGTGGCGGTCCCGGGTGGTGGTCCTGGGTGGTGGTCCTGGGAGGCGGTCCTGGGTGGTGGTCCTGGGAGGCGGTCCCTGGAGGTGGTCCTGGGAGGCGGTCCCGGGAGGTGGTCCCGGGTGGTGGTCCTGGGTGGTGGTCCTGGGAGGCGGTCCTGGGTGGTGGTCCCGGGTTGCGGTGCCTCCCTCGTCCGTCCAGTCGCCACCTGCTGCCAGGACGCTCCTTTCCTGTTCTCCAGCCAGGCCACCAGGAGGAGAGGTCTCCCACTCCAGCCTCCTCTCTCCAGCCAGGCCACCAGGAGGAGAGGTCTCCTACTCCAGCCTCCTCTTCTCTGTCACAGATCTAACGCAGGTCTCCTCTACTCAGGTCTCCTCTACCCTCCTCTCTCTCTCACCCCACCCCCCTCTCTCTCTCTCTCTCTCTCTCTCTCTCTCTCTCTCTATCTCTCTCTCTTAATTCAATTCAATAAGCTTTATCGTCAGGAAATACTCAGTATGTACTGTAAATATTACCAAAGCATAGAGATAATTAAATAACAAACAAGCAAATAGACAAAAAAGAGATGATAACATTGTATGCATTACACAAATATCTCTCTCTCTCTCCCCTGTTTCTCTCACCCCCTTTCTCTCTCCTTGGTCCCCCCCCGCCTCTCTCTCTCTCTCTCTCTCTCCCTCTCTCTCTCTTCGGTCTCTCTCACCCCACCCCTCTCTCTCTCTCTCTCTCTCTCCCTTCGGTCTCTCTCACCCCACCCCTCTCTCTCTCGCTCTCCCTCTCTCGCACCCTCTCTGTCTCTGTACCTCTCTCTCTGAGCACCTGTTTAATGTATTCTCTCCATGGTTCTGCCCCTCTCTCCTTTCATCTGGCCAGATAGGGGCCTTGATCTGTGAGCAGTGATTAAATCAGCCTAGCCGCTTCAAACAGCTCCGGGTGATACTCCAGACACACCAACACAAACAACACAACACACTACAAAGACACTAACACAACACACTACAAAGACACCAACACAAACAACACAACACACTACAAAGACACCAAGACAACACACTACAAAGACACCAACACAAACAACACAACACACTACAAAGACAGCAGGACATACTGTAGTAGAGAAGCGAATAAGGGCGGGGGCGGAATGGGATAGTGACCCCTGTAGGTGTGTGTGTGTGTGTGTGTTTTATCTGAGTCTGTGTCTGAGTCTGAGCAATTGTAGCTGTGTGTGTGTGTGTGTGTTTGCGTGCGTGTGTGCACACGTCCTGTGCACAGACACCCGTACCACTTGACCCGAAGCTTAGATACGGGCCCTCAGCACTTGTTACTTGCAGTAACTCCTAACCTAAAGCCGACATCCCCGCCGTAAAACATGAGGAATGGACTCTCACACGGCGCATGGCCTCACAGCGGAGAGCGCCACGTAAATCCTCCGCCGCTCGGTGGACGAGCACAGGCCATCCTGGAGGAGCCCATGGGCTGATGGGGTGGCCCTGATGCACTGGAGACTCTCCCTGGAGAGAAGGTCACTCGCGGGGCAGACTCTTGAGTAAACGAGCGGGCGGCTGGAGATAGGAGATCACAGATGATGCAGATATGTCATTGAGTTCGGTCCAAGGTCGTCTTTGTCACCCGCGCTCGCTCTAACCCCCCCCCGGGTCCGTTCTCCCCCCGTCCTCGGTGGCGAGGTCTGGGCCGGGTCGGGCCCTTTCAGCAGAGCGCCGGGTCGGGCCCTTTCAGCAGAGCGCCGGGTTGGGCCCTTTCAGCAGAGCGCCGGGTCGGGCCCTTTCAGCAGAGCGCCGGGTCGGGCCCTTTCAGCAGAGCGCCGGGTGATGGATGAGGGGGTGTTGGTGCCTCTATACTGAGCCTGGACCACAGCCTGGCTGTGATCACCCCTCTCTCTCTCTCCCCCCTCTCTTTTCCTCTCTCTATTTCTCTCTATATCCACTGCTTCACACCTCCTCCCCACACACACACATACACACACACACTTTTATCTCTCTCTCTCTCTCTCTCTATCTTTGTCCCTCTCCCCCCTCGTTCATATATAAAGAAATGGTTGACATATTATTGGTTAGGAGGTGCATTTCTTTTTACATTCATTAAATTCTCAGTCACTTGCGGTCACAAAAGTATTCATATTGTCTTAACTAGAGGGACCTTTCCGATACCTTTGCTACTGGTAACATCGTCAAGGGAATTGACTTGACCTCAGGGACCCACTTCATTCACTGCATTTAATAGTTGGAAGTGTTCTTGAAAAGATCTTCACGAACTCACTATAACCAAAATGGACCAACGACCACAAATTATCCTCCTGTTCCCACTCAACAACGGTTTATAGATTTTGGATCCAATTAGATTTCTTTAAAGTAGATTGCAGTGGTGCCTAGATGGAAATGCTGATGGTTGCTATGGTTGCTGCTGATGGCTGCTACGGTACTCATTAAAAGTGAACAGCTCAATCAATAGAGTAATTTAATGATTGCCCCGCTCAAAGATGGATATCAAACCAAAGCATAATGTTAGAATGGTCAACAGACAGTGAGGAATTATGATTGGAATGTATTAATGTCAGCAAATGGGTTTTGTTTGGATTGGATTGTGTGTAGCACTACAGTAGTAGCAGAGAGTGTGTGTGTGTGTGTGTGTGTGCATGCGCGCATGTGTGTGAGCATGTATGTATGTGTGTGTGCATGTGTGTGTGTGTGTGCATGCGCGCATGTGTGTGAGCATGTATGTATGTGTGTGTGCATGTTTGTGTGTGTGTGTGCGTATGTGTGTGTGCGTGTGTTTATGTGTGTGTGTATGTATGTGTGTGTGTGTGTGTGTGTGTGTGTGTGCATGTGTGCATTTGTATATGTGTGTATGTGCATGTGTGCATGCGTCGTGCGACTTATCAAAAACAACGTATGAATGAGCTGCAGTGTAGGAAGCTGACAGAAGTCCTCCCATGAAAGACTGAGCTGAAAGATCACCGCCCCCTGGAGCCGCACCGGAGAAGGGCCTGGGATCTGACCCGGTCCTCCGCACTGCCCTTTACAGCCCAGCAGGGGGCTCACTTTGAGGCCCCGGGTCTCCCCAGACCAAGGGAGGGCGGGTGGAACAAGCCCCTGCGGGACACTAAGCAACAGCCATTGATTAGGGTGACTGTACTGGGTGACACAGAGCAGGTTTAAAGAGAGGCGTCCCTCCGCACACAGCTGCAGGTCCACGGGTCCTGTACCGCCTCAAAGACAGGAACAAAGACAGGAGGAGGGAGGGATGGAGGGAAAGGGAGGGAGGGAGAGGGAGAGAGAGGGGAAGAGAGGGAGGGAGAGAGAAGGAGGGAGAAAGGGAGGGAGGGAGAGAGAGGGGGGATGGAGAGAAAGAGGGAAGGATGGGAGGATGGAAGGAGACAGAAGGAGGAAGGGAGGGAGAGAGAGAGGGATGGAGAGAGAGAGAGAGGGAGAGAGAGAGAGGGAGAGAGAGAGAGAGGGATGGAGAGAGAGAGAGAACAAACCAGCACCAGAATGCCTGGTTTCCTCGTGTCCTCCAGTCTAAAGCTAACGAGCCATCTGTCTGTCCTCCTTGGCTGCTCTCTGTCACGGAAACAGGGACAGGTGTTGAGGGAACATAACAAAGAACAGGTGTGTGTGTGTGTACTGTACATGTGTACGTGCATGCGCGCAAGTGTCTGTGTACGTGTGTGCCAGTGTGCGTGCATGTGTGTGTGTGATTGTATGCATCTTCAGCCCCGACAGCACATACACGCACGCAGGGCCGTTACCAAGCGGAATCAAGATATCCTTCCAGTTCTTTTCACTTCATCTGTCTTCCCTTCCTCCTGATTGGTTTTCGCAATCAGGAGATGAAAATGAGCGCCATCTGACAGCCAATCAGTCAAACTGTTGCTCCAATTTGTTACACACATGTCTGTACCGCCACTCCACAGTACACACACACACACACACACACACACATTAACCCACAGCTGTATGTGTGGACCGCAGATTAATGGATCCATATCCATTCGATCGCCCCTCAGACGCTAGGAGAGAGGGGTATAATGTAGTGAATATGAATGCAGTGGCAGATAAACGACACACACACCAACACGTACATAAACTGCAGGCAGACATGCGCACACAGTACACACACAGGCTACACACACACATAGACTTTTGCAGGCATACTGTTAGTGATACAGTGAGCTTGAGCTGCGAGCATACACACACACACACACACACATACTCACTCACTGTGCTGGCATTTACTATAGGTTGTACCACCTGGGCTTTGCTCCTCAATCCTCCGTGTTCCTCGTTCCGGCTTCCCTTCCTCATCCAGAGAACAGTGGTTCCACCCTTGGTTCACTGGGTTCATGGTATTTAGCATTCGGAAGGGGTAGGCTCAGAGACTTCCCCTCTCCAAATCTTTCCCCTCTAAGCAATACCACACCGTGTGATTAATTAGTATGGCTAGCAGCAACAAAACTCTCAAATAAGCTGTCATCGCCAGTCCCAAGGGTGTCTCTCTCTCTCTCTCGCACCTTCTCTTTAACTCATACTCTCTCTCCCTCTCTCTCTCACTCACTCACTCTCTCTCTTTCTAACTCACTCACTCTTTCCCTCTCTCTCCTTGGTTCAATTCAGTACACTCTCCACCATTTCCTTTCCCCTGGAGACTTCTGTTTGGAGCGAGTGTGTGATATATTCAAGGCTCGCTGAAACCCTGAAGGTAAATTTAATCACCAGGGACAGTTGCCTCTAGCCAGCCAATTACTTACTCTGATTGAGTTACTGTGAAAGAGATTTTGGTATCAAGTTTCTAACAGAGTTAAAGAAACTGAAATGATTCAGACGCCATTTTCTTGACAATCATTTAACATTGAAGTAACTCAATTTTAATGTTTTATAGAGAGGTTTTAAAAAAGGCTTAGGCCTATCTTCAGTCGATTTTAAACACTTCTGTTGGCTATAAGCACAAATGTGAGCAGAATGGCCAACACATTACAAGTCTGGACATGTTAGACAATGCGCCATGGGTGTGAGATTTCTCAGAACACCACACTTAATGGTGTTTTCAGAGAAAAAAACAAGGACATAATTCTCTCTCCCCCGTGTGACCACTTGAACACGTTTCCCCCTCCCCTTGCCCATCTCTCCGGTTCAATTAGGATGGCAGATGTGCGGCCCGGACTTGACTGGCTAAGCGCTCGACTGCAGGGAGGAAGTAGGCGACAGCGTATTATCACTTCCTGCTCAGCCTCTAATAGAGTTTGTCATACCACAATTATCCTGGTCCAGGAACGGGAGTCTCTCTCCGCCCTGACCCGCTCTCCCGCTCGCAGAGAACCACCTGATGATTCACCACTTCTCTGATATACTGTACAGTAGACAATCCACACTTTATGGAGGCAATTACTGCCGGCCGAAATGGAAATCGCGTAACCATGAAAAGCCATGGTAATTACTGACAATGGCCCTTTAGACAGTTTGTTCTTTGCTGCCGAAAGCAATAGGAGAAAATGACATATGGAAAGCTGTTTGCGCAAGGTTACATTGCATAACGTTACTCTGGAAGGTCGGACGTGAACAACATAATTACAAGGTTAGATATCACAACTTATGGTTACTTCACATTCATATACTTAAGGCATAAAGGTATAAAAGTCTGGAAGTGGTTAATACATATTGGAGAACGTATTTTTCTTTGGCTGCCGCCCCCCTGTCTGGTTGGGAGCCGAGCGATGCTCAAATGCGTTTGTAGATGTGAACCAGGTTGTTGCAGGTGGGACAGCGATGCTCCACGTCTTGTAGGGAATCCACACAGAAGGGGATGCAGCAGCATAGCCAGCACCTGTGGCAGAGAGGGCAAAGATATGAGGAGACGCATTCTTCTACAATATGGCAACTTTAAAGTAAAGTTTAGTTAAGATAAGCCAAGCTAAGCTAAGATAAGCTGCGGTTGATCTCACCCAGTGATGGTGAGGCCTCCACAGACCAGCCAGGTCAGCAGGCCAGCGTTGTGCTCCGTCTTGGTGACCACAGCCTGCCTGCAGTGGGGACACATGGCATTGCCGGGCACGTCGGTCAGCGATGGAGCCACCACCACTGTGGTCACTGGAGGGAGGGAGAGAGAGAGAGATGGGATGAGAGCAAATTCAACAATCTCCCGTTCTCAGTTTTCCTTCTGCTTTTCATGATTGTTTCCTTGTTTCTTGTTCCTTTCCTGTTCCTGTCGTCTCCACTCACCCAGACCACAGGGATGACTGGACTAAGGTAAAAGGAGTGGAACCAAGTGAAACTGCGCTGGAAAGATGTTGTCTCTTGTTATTCATAGATTTAATCTGACCGGTCACTTAAGGCAATGAGGAAGCATTACAGTGGTCTTGATTGATAGACAGTGTCAGTCAAATCAAATAAGGGGTATGTTGATAAATGATGTCCATGAAAATTTGGGGCACCAAAACAAACTGTCTTTACTCCCTCCAAGCTGGCTCAGGTCCATAGTGTCCAGCCAGTCAGGGGATGTATTGACTGATGGCAGCTGGTAGGAAGGAGCTATGCAAGCGCTCTGTAAAGCACCGTGGCAGGATCTGTCTGCTGCTGAAGGTGCTCCTCTCAGCCTGACCAGCGTGTCATGAAGAGGGTGGGAGACATTGTCCATGATGGCCCTCAGTTTGGCCAGCATTCTTCTCTCCACAGCTACAGTCAGGCTGACCCCCAGTACAGAGCCCGCCCTCCTGGTCAGCTTGTCTTTAAATGTAGAAACATATAAAAACAAAGTCTACAGGGTTTTGAGATGTCAAAATACTTCAAAAACATTAATAAGACGATGAGATCCTCAGGAGGTAGAGCGGCCGAGGATCACAAGGTCCCTGGTTCGATCCCAGCTCCCGGCATTGTGCTGAAGTGTCCTTGTGCAAGACACTGAACCCCAAAATCGCTCACATGCGGCATGGTGGCGCAGTACAGTACCTAGTACTGTAACCTCACAGCAAGAAGGTCTCCGGGCCTTTCTGTGCCGCGCATGTTCTCCCTGTGTTCACAAGGGTTTCCTCCCAAAGAACCCAATATGAAAAACATACAGAAGAACAGATGCTCTTGGACTTGGTTCCTGGGCACCGTGAACGATGGCTACCCACTGCTCCTGGCTGTCCCTGGAGGAGGACTTGCTGGGATGGGAGAAATGCAGGGAACAATTTCCACATACGACACCTGAAGTTGCATGAGTGTGTTGTGTGCCATGTCGCCGTCATGGTGTGTAATGTGTGTCACTGTGTGGTCAAGATAACCCCCCCCCCCCCCCTCCCAAGTGTCAAATGATTCATCTTTCAGTTTAGAGTAATGAATTCATTTTTTTTGCAACATGTAGTTACGCGTTATCTATAGATTTAGGTTACTTTGTGCGATGGTGTTTCAAGATTCATGCATTATCAATGACAATCTATTATTCTGTAGCTAGCTGTGATGATTGATTACTCAACAGTGTGCACCTGTGTGGCTGGGCTACATGTGGCAATATGGCTCAGCCCAGTGTCTCTCACCCTGTTTTTTTAAGTTGACCATATTCTTTTTGGCTATTTTGTCCTGTCACCCTTTTTGGTGTACTTTATGTTAACTATAATTGAGTCCGCCTACAGGTGGAAGATCAACCAGCTGCTGTCCTGGTGCGGCCAAAACAACCTGGAGTTCAACGCTCTCAAGACAGTGGAGATGAGTGTAGACTTTAGAAAGAATCCAGCCCCCCCAGCCCCCCATCACACTGAATGACACCCCAGTGACCACTGTTGACTCCTTCCCCTTCCTGGGCACCACCATCTCCCAGGACCTCAAGTGGTGCTCAACATCAGCTCCCTCACCAAAAAAGCACAGCAGAGGATGTACTTCCCGAGGCACGCCTCCAGGACCATAAAACGGGCCAGAAAGATTGCGGCCGACCCCTCCCATCCTGGTCATGATCTCTTTGAACCACTCCCCTCTGGCAGGAGAGTGCGGTCCATAGGGACTGGGTCCACGTGCCACAAAAACAGCTTCTTTCCCACGGCCATCAGACTCATCAAGGCTTGTGTCCCCCCACGGCCCCCCCCCCCCTCACACTGACTACCTTTGCACCACTTGCACTCGACTTCAAATGTTCCACATATCCCAACAGCTCACACATTGCATACATCATCATCATCATCGGGTCGTCCGCAGAGAGGCCTCCCATCTTTGTCTCCAGTTATCCCAGTCCTCCGTACACCTGGTCTCCACTTCCCTATCCATCTTACTTATGTCCACAAATGTTTTGGTAGGACATCCTTGCGACTTGCGTCCGCGCCATGGAGATGGCTCCCATAACACCAGCTTGCTGGCCGGAAGCTCACTGTGTCTGTAGCAGTGCCCAGCCAGCCTCATTCTCCTTGCTTCTTCCATTACATTAACATTACAGTCGTTTAGCTGACACTTTTATCCAAAGCGACTTATAAACTTCCCACTCACCCATGGCATATCTACGTACAGATCTTCAATGCTGACGTGCGTTATAACTTATGTCCAGTGCTGCACGCCACATTCTCACACCACACTGCACACATAATGTACATACACTCGCCACACTATACTTCTGTATATATTGAGTAATTTAAATTGTGCCTTTCTTTTTCTTTTTATTGGTTATATACTGTAGTATTTTTGTACTGTTTTTTTTATTGCATTTGCTTGTCTTTGCACTACCCTGTCCTGCACTGCACCCTGTCCTATGTCATCTTCAGCGTAGTATGCCATTACCCTAGTCAAAGTCCTAGTATGTGTGAACCATGTAAATGGCAAAATAGAGGATCTGGCATCTTGAAGCTGGACCATTTTGCACCAAAGGTGGATGCTGACATCTGGTGGTCATACAACTGAGCACACGTTAACAACAATATGCTGGTGTACACAACACATACTACACACACACACACACACACACACACAAACACACACGCGCGCGCACACAAACACACCTGCACACACACAATACCCCCCGCCCCCACACACACACACAGAAACACACACAGTTTTACTTCCTGGTTAACTACAGGAACAAACCCGTTTTAAATATATTTTTAATCAGAACCACCATGCAGGTCTGAATAGCAGCTTGTGCAGCTGGAGACTCACCAGCACAGTAACAACCCAGCACAGTAACAACCCAGCACAGTAACAACCCAGTACAGGCAACACTCTGAGTACAGAGGGAAGCAGATGTCCCCAACTCCTTGGCGCGGACGCAAGTCGCAAGGACGTCCTACCAAAACATTTGTGGACAGATTAACGTCCTACCAAAACATTTGTGGACAGATTATTAAAGTTTAGTTAATTTTATCTTTATGTTAATCCATCATACTGGGGGAACGTAGGGGGAAGTTGATGTCCAGAGACATTTGTCCAGAGCCATTGTTATGTACAGTATAGGGAACAGGAAAAAGCAGAAGCAGGTGTTACAAGTTGATAATCGGCCTTCCTGCCGTGTCGAAGGTCATCAGAGGCACTTTCATCCACAGTTCCTTTGTGCCAGTAACCATCAGATTCTATAACAGGGCCTGAGCTTTCCTGAGTGTTGTGGAGGTGTGCATGTATGTATACTATTTCTACAGACACACAGTAGACACATCTATTTATACAGACAGACAGTAGACACATCTATTTCTACAGACAGACAGTAGACACATCTATTTATACAGACAGACAGAATTATGTGTATTCCTACAGTAGACACATCTATTTATACAGACAGACAGAAGTATGTGTATTCCTACAGTAGACACATCTATTAACAGACTGGATGTATGTATGTACCTGTACATATTCTATTCTATTCTATACTCATGCTGTACATATACTGTAGATGTACAGTATATAGCCCTTGTTCTTCTTTCATGCTTATTGCTACGATGCATATTTTGTATCTGCATTTTCAACCTTGCTGTAATTTTTCCACTGCAGAAACGCCAAATTAACGCAATCATCCATCCATCCATCCATCCATCCATCCATCAGCACTGGTGATTGGCAGGCATGGGCTTCTCAGGCACCCACCACAGTACAACTAGTGTTTGTCTCACTCTCATGGTTCAGCTGCTCATTTTAAAAAAGGGCGGGTAACATGAAAACTAGCTGATGGATTTGTAGAACACATTTGTATACAGGGGATAGAACAGCGGGCCTATGGAATGGTTTGTGTCTTGGGCATAACCCCGACACACACATGCATACTGGCAGGCTCTGTCCACTAACGAGAACTGCAGCCAAAATCATTTAAATGAGAATGCCTCCTATGCTGTGTGGTTGTGGTTAGCCAGACAGAACAGCATTGTTTCAACAGTTCCACTCAGACCAAGTGCTTGAACATGGAATTTGTGTAAGTGTGTGTGTGTGTGTGGGGGGGGGGGGGGTCTCTACAATGTATGTGTGTGCATGCACGTCTGTGTGCTCGAGAACTTACAGTAACGCATTTCATATTAGTGTATGCGTGTTGAGGAATTTACATCCAAACACCTTAAACCTTTGTTCTCTCTCTCCTTTTGTAATTCATCACCTCCCCCAAATATTCACATAGCTGTGCTAACATACAAAATGGCCTCCAGGAGGCCATACACTTTGAATCTGTCTACAACATAATAACCATCCTTTGTCATCCTTTGTCCCCAATTGCCGCCTTTTTCTCATGTCACATGTCTGTACTCTTGGCCACGCCTGCCATTTCATATGACGTACAATGGAGTAGCCAATCACATCCTGGAAGCACCGTACCTGTGTTTTGATTGCATATAAGGCACAGCAAAACTTGATGTGAGCAACTTGAAACTTGAAAAAAGATTGTGTTGGTCTAGATTGTTGAAAACAGAAACCCCCGGGTGGGTTTAGTAACTATCTAAGGAGTTGTGACTCAACAATAGATATATTATATTGTGTTGTTCTTTGACTTCGTCCTTGTTTCGTTACTAGGGTATATGCCTTTCGGAAGAAGTGTGGATTTTGGTCTCGTGATTTGTTCCCCTGCAGTTGATGTACAGTTAAGGTTGTTTATCGGTTGCAGTTTAGAACGGTTTTGAGTTAATACGCCGTTAAAGTTGGCACAGAACGGGCTTCCCTTTGGCCGGTCGCGGGAGTTGTACCGTTGTATTTTTTCTCAGCGAAGGTAGCTACTGGGAGTGGTTTGGTAGTAGTCCGACCCGCGTTTCTTGGAGAAGCGTTTGTCCCTTTGATCCCGGGTGGTTGGTATAACCTAAACGAGTTTTAGCTTTCAACCAAGAGGCTGGTTTTCAGCCGGGCAGGCATATATTTTTTTTGCTTGTCGTAAACGTGGGCCTGTGTTCGTCCCCTTTGTTCGTCTTTTGTGTTCCGTGTCCCTACACAGGGTTGTTCGTTTTGTTGTTTACTGTTTGAGCTTCGGCTCTTGCCTTGTATTGTTTATTAAGCGCGCCTATTATCCAGGTAAGTATTGTAAGTATTTTGTACACTGTTTTGACTGTTAAATCCTAACTGCTAGAATCTAGTAGCTGGTCGCCTGGGAGACGCAGAAAACACCACTCCGCTCTCCCGTGATCCGCCATCGAGCCAGAGGGAGAACAAAGGACCAGTTGCTGGGTGAGTTAGCCTACTTAGCGGTTTAATGTGTCTTTGTTTCTTTCGAAATTGTATTCCTTTGTTTATTTCCCGCCTTGCTGTTTTAACTATACTTTTCTTTTCACCGTTAGTTTTGAATTATAGGCTGTAGGGTATTGTGTTAATTATGAATCCAAATACTAGTTCGCTGTCTGGCCCAGCTAAGATTGTTGCGCAAAGGTTTTGGGATGATGCTTGTATGCAGTTTTTGCTCTGGGCGGAGACATTCTGATTTCCCCCTGTCCGGTACACTCAAGATTCTCGAGTTGGCGACTGTTAGGGCTCAGTTACAGGCGTTTGAGATGACTAGATTAGGAAGGGAGCCTGGAAATGCGATAGATTGGAATTCATTCAGGAAGTGGGAAATAGTCGCACACAAGTTTTTTCAAGTCAGAAAGAAGCGTAGCTGAGAAAGTTAATCAGAGAGATGCATATTCAGAGTCCCTTCCCCCTCCTAGTCATTCCGTTTTGAACTCTATCACGCCGACTCGGCACTCAGAGCTCACACATCCTTCCCAAACTATGACTGGTTCACCCGCTGTTGTAGCTGCCGCCCCGCCTCCCAACTCTGTTTTTCCGTCTGCTCCCAACCAACAACGACCACAGGGCCGTCACATGAACAAGAATCATAAAGGTAGAAACAGAACGGACTACAGGATAAAAAAGAGCGAGAGAAACGAAAACGGAGACAAAACTGACGCGTGTTTTCATTGTGGTAAAACTGGCCACTGGATTAGAAATTGTTACAGTTACCGCAGGCAAAATGAGAGGGAGAATCCTGCAACCTGGGATTCGGCGCCACCTGCTGGGGTTCCCTTGAACAACCCACAAGGTAGATTTTAACTAGCCAATATAGACCCATTTTTTTTAAGGTAAATAAACAGGACAAGACATATGTAGCTGAGGACGTAAGGTTTGTACATGATAGTGGGAGGATAGATAATGTTTGCCAGTGTCTTAATCTTAATACAGCATCTCCTAACAACCCAAATTATATATTTTTAATGTTTATGTTAAATATCTCAAGTTTATAGTTTGAGGCACATTCATCGGGTCTGAGTGTTTTTCTGAGTGTTTTTACAGACACCTGTCGTTCAGGGAGTGATGGGTGAATGCCGAACCAGGAGACGGGCACAGGACCGGAGGTGGAGATGGAGGTTACCGGCCTGCTTCCCTACAGATGGGCGACCTGTAGTTCGTGGGATGCAGGGCCAACGCCATGTCACCGACTCACTGTGAACGACAGATAAGTATGACATAGGAAAGAGACCATTTTTTCAAAGAGACCATTTTTTCCGAAGCGTGCCAAATACTCTGTTAGATAATTGATATTTTGTTAATTGTAAATGAAGCGAGTTCATTTTAGTGTTATTTTGTTGAGACAAGAATGTTTTTATTTTATTTTTATTTCATAAAATCGCGAGAAATTCTAAAAGCAAAATCCAATTGCCTTGATCACGAATGGGGACTGGGCGTGTTAAAGTAATTCTTACACTGCCCCTGATGTCACTGTAGGCTACTGCAGAGCCTAGATCCCTGCTACTGTCCGATTCGGTAAATGGACAAAAGCTAGTTCCCCACTGACAAACTACATAGACTGACGAGCCCGACTGGCTCTAACGACACTTGAACAGACACCCTGTTTAAGTTTTCCTGACTGATTAACACAATTTTTTCCCAAAGCAAGATCATCTCCTGCCAGGAAGAGGAGATGATAGAATGTGACCTGCACTTAACGATGTTTCTGAGTATCTTCAACAGACTGCTGATAACCGTTCCTGACCAAAGAGGGGCTTCCTGACCAAAGAGGAGAACAGGGAGACCAGACCAGACCAGAGGACTCTCCTCTTGCTCTCCTGTTTTGTCTATGCTGTCTCTCTCATCTGTGGATTCACAGGTCTCTCCTCCCATGTCTCTCAAAGACATTGCCGACCTGCTCCCCGTATGAAGTCCCCACTAAGGAAAGGTGACCATTCCGGACGCCAGAGAGGGCTTCTTCTTATCATCTCCAACCAAGCCATTGGGTCCTGATCCGCGACCTGGGGCCGTACCAGATTCAACTCACCACGCAGACGGCTGCCAGAGTAGCTGAGAGAACTTCGACGCCGTTGCACTCACACCAAGGAGCAGATGAGCAGCCTGAGAACAGGCCAGAAAACATGGAACAGAAGTAGAAGTAGCGGGGTGAACCTACCCGTCAAAGATGGAACAATCAGGACCATGGCATTCTGGCCTGTGTGGAATAGCTGTCAAAAGTAGCTGACAGGACGGTCCATGCAGCCGAACCAGAGATCTCAAGGGCAAAGCAGTGGGCCGCCACACTGTCCTCTCCTCTGATGAGCAATCGGAGAGTGACCTTGCCGGTCACCGCCACACTGTCCTCTCCTCTGATGAGCAATCGGAGACTGACCTTGCCGGAAACCTCCTTCTCGTGGTTGTTGTTATGACAACGTGGACAAGCTCAACAGCAATGACTGCACCTCTAACCCCACACACTGGAACCTACATTGGACATTCAGAGACGCAAACATGGAAGCTACAATCCAGAAGAAATTACATTCGATTGTTCACAACAGGAGTAATGAACTTTGAAATTATCTTGAAAAAATATCATATTTGTTTACAAGAGTTACAATGGTTGAAACATAAGTTGATAAATGAGTTTGAAGAGTTATTTCTTTGGGTTTTTCCTCTAAATTGACCAAGAGGTTTTTGGTGAATGGTTGTCCCTTTTAGATTAGTAATCATGCCATCTTTTTTACCTTGTTTCCTGTCAAATTTCTGAAACAAGGGAGTTTTGGTGCGAGATTTGCACGTGGAAAGAAAATAATCTATTTTTTGTTAAATATTTCACAATAAAATTATTTTTTTATTCTTGCTCCACCTAGTGGAGAGATTACTTCCTTTCCACATGTATAGCATAGAGTTTTTACAATTTGTGTTTGTAATTGATTTTTTTGGTTATGCTTATTTTATATTTGATGTATATATTTTATGTGGCTTTTCAGCCACAGATGAGGGAGATTGTCATGGAATTTTACAACTAGTCTCAAGACTATTCAGATAGCTTTCTTTTCTTTCCAACCTATTGATCCAGTCCCCTGCCTTTTGCTATTGTAAACACCTTAACCCTTTGTTTCTCTCTCTCTTTTGTAATTCCAAACACCTCCTCTACCTCTGTCTTCCTCATTTCTTTGTTTAAGTCAGACCCCTGTCTCACCAGGACAGGAAGGGCCCACACCTTCGTCCTTCCCGTCCTGGCTCAGACCTTTTGTTCCTTTGTCTATATTCAAAGTGTACCGCGCTTTTCTTTTCATCCCTCGACCACTGTTTGATATCCGTCACCTTACGATGACGTATAGACGAGTCAGCCAACCAAATGTCGGCTGCACCACATCCTTGTTTGAGCACATATAAGGCGGTACTAGGCGAGCTTAGGTTTACTTCTGTTCTGATGAACCACTCTGTGTTTTATCTTGAGGTCCTTTTGCAATCGTATTGTTTTCTTAATAAATCTGACTGAACCTTTTTGAGCGAACCTGGGCAAATACTTCATTTTTCGAAACTTCTACTACAGTGCGCGTGTGAGTGTGTATGTGTGGAGGTATGAGTGTACCATGGCCTCACCTGTGGTTGGGGTAGGAGCTCCTGGCCCAGCAGGGTACTGGGGGCTGGGAGGGTACGCACCCGGAGCAGGACCTGGGGGGGGCAGGGGGGACTTAACCAGAACCACAGCGCTCACAACTCAACCGAACGACAGGTCGAGCAGATACATAGTATCCATCCGTTAGTCTGAAGTTGTGTTGCTTTTCACTACTGCTACTGTTCAAACTATATATAATTTATAGCTGTGATGACATATTCCAGCTTTTGTTTGAATGTTCTTTCGCTGTTCTTTTTCTCCCTCTTGAAAGATTGTGTGTGTCTGTGCGTATGCGTGTGTGTTTTGAAAGTGCGCAGTGATAGGATAACCAAACAGACACACACACACAAACACACACGCACGCACCTCCTTGATAGGGTCCGGGCTGGAAGCCAGGTTGGGGGGTCGGGCCCCCTGCGGGGAAGCCAGCCTGGGGGTACATCCCGGGCTGGGGGGCCGGGCCCCCTGCGGGGTAGCCAGCTTGGGGGTACATCCCGGGCTGGGGGGCCGTGGCTATGCCCCCGTAGTTCATCGGGGGTCCTGGGTAGGGGGGTGCGGAGTCATCAGGGGGATATCCTTTCTCCATCTCCGCAGTCTTTTACCTGGGACAGTGTGGAAGACAGGGCGCAGATCAATCAGCCTGGAAGGTGTGATTCACACTGGTTGAAGTGAATGGTGTTGTTATGTTATTATACCATCATAAGGGGTAGTCTCACGAATCAAATCAAACTTTATTTATATAGCGCATTTCATAACACAATGCCTTTTACAGAGAGCAATGGGGGGATGGACATAGGTCCTCCTACCCCTACGTATTCCAGAGGGAAGCAAAAAAAACACTTCACCCAAAAATGTGTTTGTCAAAGGAACAGCCTCAAGACAGCCTTCTGTCACCTGTCTGTTTCTTTTATCTCCCTTGACACGCCTATTGCTATGAGCAGCTGTTAACACAGTCGAGACTCAAGTGCAGTTTGCTAGGCTACTGGTACCTATCCCTAAACTTGCATGCATTCAGAGAGACATAAACTAACCTGCTCCAGCAATGAAATCAATAAAGTAAATGTCAGATGACAGCACTATTAGAAAGGAAGTCCCTGTATACTTTCCACTTTTACTGTACCACATGGGGATTGAAGGCCAGATGTTTCACATCCCCTTTTCATTCTTTGTTCAACATTCAAGGTCCATTATAGACATGCCATTTCCCTTTAAAGGGGTAGTTCAGAATGTTGGACACAGAGCCGTATTTATGATTTACCCATAATGTTGTTGTTTGAAGAAGAACATTTTCAGCTGATTCCATGCTCTCTCATTCTCGCGTAGCGGCATGCTTATGCTAGCTCAAATATGAGGACAGTCTGTCAGTGGCTCATTTGAGTTTTTATACCATCATTTTTTGTATATTGTTGAACCCATTCGTTTGTTCGGACCTCTGCTTTCTCTGTAAATAGGGAGGTGGACCGATACGTAACTAGCCACATGGGCATAGAATTTAAAGGAGACGCAGGGGACATGTCCCCATCAATATTCAGAGACAACTGAATTGTCCCCAGCAATAGTTTGGTACACAAACGCTTAACAGACCTCATTCTCTACTAGTCCCGCCTACTAGCCCAGTATCGCTAATAGAATTGGTTTGCCTTCTTCTTCTTCGTTGTGCGGGTTAGGTGTTGTGTCCTCTACTCCCCAGGCTCGGGGCCGAGGGGCTATCCTTTTACCACCCCGAGCCTGGGTGAGGGCTATATATCCGGGCATACCTCCAGGAGCCATGTCACCGTTTCGTCATCCAAAACCGTCAGGCCATGCATTCCGTTGGGTGTCCGGTATATCAGACAGTCCTGGGTGACGTGGTCTGTGGTTTGTTTCTCGACGCTAAACTCGCATGCCGCACAGGATACCAAGCCCCATCTGTGCATCAATGAGCGGAAGTGCCCGACACCGGTCCGGAGGCGATTAAGCCTCACCCACGCCGGTCTGGGTAGGTCCATCCCGGGAGCCCGGATAAAATCATGGAGTCTGGAGGTGTTTGCTGCCTGCCTCACTGATGTTAAGATCTCTGCATTGCTGCAGGAGATCCCGTGCGGCAGGCACAAAAGGGTGTCTCGACTTGAGACGCCGGGGAGGCTCCGCTGTTGCAGTGAGCCTGTCGTGGAGCGGGTGGTTAGGCTCCATGGCCCGGCAGGCGAGACGTGCTGTGGTTTCTGTGCAGTGGAGGCCAGCGGGCTGGATGCCTGCGAGGATGGGAAGGGTGTCCACAAGAGTGCGCGCAGGCATCCTGTCACGATGCACAAGGCTTCGTTGATAGGCGGGTCGATGAGGCGGGTGTGTGAGCGCTGCGACACCAGACCGGTGCGCAATATTTACTGGTCGAGTAGATCAGGGCTAGGGCTGCCGTGCGCAGTGTTTTTGCGCTGGCACCCCAGCCTGATCGGACCAGTCACCTCATCAATGCCACACAAGCTGTTAATTTCTTGCGCAGTGACTCACAGTGTCGGCGGAACATGAGCGACCTGTCCAATGTCACGCCAAGATAGGTTGGTTCGCCGCTGTATGGTAGGAGTGTTCCATCGATGTGCACTTGGAGCTCACGTTTGGCCTCCTTGTTGTTAAGGTGGAAAGCTGCCGACACCGTCTTTGCCTCACTGAGCTTCAATCTCCATTTCCGGAGGTATGCTGCTAGTGTCTGCTCCTTGCTCAGTGTCTCCTCCACGGCCTGCCAGTCTCCAGCTGAGTACACCAGCGCAACGTCGTCTGCATAGGCATACTTCCTGGAGACTGTGGTCGTAGGTGTAGATGTTATAAAGGAGGGGGGCCAGGACAGATCCCTGGGGGAAGCCATTCTTAAGGCGTCGCAGCCTGCTTCGCTGTCCCTACTGGTGGCAGGGCCGGACTGGCCATGTGGCGTACCGGGCAAATGCCCGGTGGGCCGGACCTACTTGTGGGCCGATCTAAAAAAACGAGCTAACGAACGGCCCATAGAGCAGGGACAGCGGCCCATTGGTCCATTTTCTATACTGACACTGGGCTGGCCTAATCATATGTAGGCCCCACCCCTCCCTCTGTTAGTTTCAGGTGTCATTTGCGTGGGCCGCTAGAGAGCCTCAGCAGCACCCCCCCCCCCCCCGTCAACAAATCGCGCAGCAGCACACACCCCCCCCCCCCCCCCGTCAACAAATCGCGCAGCAGCACCCCCCCCCCCCCCCCGTCAACAAATCGCGCAGCAGCACCACCCCCCCCCCCCCGTCAACAAATCGCGCAGCAGCACCCCCCCCCCCCCCCCCCGTCAACAAAACGAAACTGAAGGTGTTCCATTTCACGCGTCGGCTCGGCTAGTGGGCCGACTGGGGCTACATTTCCCGGTAGGAAATATTCACCCAGTCCAGTCCTGTGGGCCGGTCTGGGCCAAGATGCCAGGGCTGAATTTTTGTCCCAGTCCGTCCCTGACTGGTGGTGAGGGTGAGGCTGCGGTTTCGGACAAGCTCCATGATCATGCTGACCAAAGCACTTTGAGATCTGTCTTGGCAAATGAGATGCGCTATATAAATCCAATTTATTATTATGTGCCTGTCCAGCAGCAGACGGAGCAGCTTGCAGGTGAGGCCGCGGTGCCATACGGTGTCTTAGGCAGCCGTCAGGTCTATAAAGACGGCTCCGGCCTTCTTTTTAGCCGAAAAGCTGTCCTCGATGTCTTGAGTCATCAAAGTGACTTGATCTACGGTCGATCTCCCGCGTTGGAACTCGGCCTGCTACTGTGGGAGAAGCGGGTTGATGTTTGGTTCGATGGAGCGTACAATAGATAAGACGCTCGAGGATCTTGAAGGGGATACATAACAGAGAGATGGGGCGGTAACTCTTGGGGTCCCCTTCAGGCTTGTTCGGCATAGGGATCGCGACAACTAGGGCTCTTCTCCAGATTTTGGGGATCTTGAGTTGGCGCAAGCAGGAAGAGAGGAACACTCTTAACCAGGACTTCAAGGTAGGCGTGGCATGGAGTATAAGCTCCATTTCTTGCTAACGTGTGAGAGACTGGCTGTAGCACTGTATCTGGTTGAATTTGGTTGAGCATCTCCAAAGCTCAGACCCTCCGTCAACACCACAGTTCTGTGCACATAAATACGGGAAAATCTCACGTCTCGTATTGATTCAGCATTAAAAGTGCATTTTGTTTTTCAATAGACCGCATCAGTGATCCCCAGTGAGGCCGTGTCAGTGAGTGTTTGTTATGGGGGGGGGGGGGGTTCCACCACATTAGCATCGCATTGTTAATAGACTTTTTATTTTTATCCTTATATTTCAAGAATTGAGTCATGAACCCAGCTAATTATTCATCAGAAGAATCGTGACATTTAAACATGTAAATTGGAGCTCTTTTTTGGGGGGGGGGGGGGGGGGGGTGGTGAAAAAAAAGGTTATGGTACAAGACTGTGTACATAATTAGCCTATTGTAGGAGTGAATAAAACAATGCATCCCAAAAACATTGTGAATCAGTCTCTCGCTCAAACAGTTTCAAACTTGCTTCAGAATTCCAACTTGCTTCTTCATGAATGTAATCTTTGTCATTGTTAAGTGTTAATATTTTAATATTCATGTTTTAGTTTGTGTTGTGTGTGTGTGTGTGTATATTGTGTTTATATTGCGTGTTTGCTACCTAATGTGTCAGAAACATGGTGGTGCCATGCTTCGTTCCTGACTGCATTCACCACTTAGATGATCGTCGTTGCCACCGGTTCTACCCATTGCCCGAGAAGGCGTCGGCGAGGAAGCGGTTGATCACATTGATAAGGCATTACTCATTTTAATGAATTTGTGATGCAGGTACATTCACATACCTAATGTTAAGGTGTTACGTGAGTTGCCAGAACTGCATAGAATAAGCAGCTAACATTAGCTAGAACCCTTGTTAACGTTCTTAGATCAAGAATGAATGAAAAACAGTCACTGGCCGTGTCCAAATGTCCATACTATAAGAGCCTAAATGCAGAGTTTAGATATTTGGTTCACTAGAAGGCAATAATTTAAGTTCATTTAATAGACATTACCACAATGGTTTGCATGGTTAATTGATTAGATTAGATTTAGAACAGCAAAGAATATTTACAGTAATGCAATATGCTTCTGAGATCATTTGTGTTATGTTTGTAATTACAGGAATAGGTTATTATTTGGATCTAGTAATTAATATTATTTTGGATGTTATCTAGTAACTGCACACTTTGATTTCTCTTTGTATAAGCCTACTCTCGCGGGAAAATGTTAGGAGTTTAGGGTTTTAGTCAGGCCTGCAGTTAGGCATGTGGAAAGTGGAGCCAGACAGTTTTTAGACCTCTCTCTGTCTATCATTTTCTCTTTCGATGGAATTGGTATTGTAATTCGACGTTTACGAGAAGAATATTGTATGAAACATTTTTCTTTAACTAAACAGTTCGAATTTTTACCGAGTTGTCCTGTGGATTCTTTGATTTCAATGACGAAAGGGAATATAGAGGAGCGTCAAGCTAAGGCTTCAGTCAGCGCACATGGGAACCTACACTATGTATGTAGTACATACTATATAGTACGCCAGATGCAGCATGCTACATCAAAATTGTCCCTGCTACATCTGGCATACTATATAGTATGTACTACATATTCCTGAAACTACCCCAAAAATGTAGTAGACATCGAGTGGATGCTATTCCGGAAACAAGATGCCGATTTGAGTGAAACGTCGCGGCACATCACTGTAGTTTCCGGTTTGTCAAAATTTGTGGAAGTTGAGGCGACAGTCATTCGCCAACCTTGCTTAAATGTTCATGGACATAGGGAGGGAAAGTTATCTCATCGCCCCCTAGTGGTAGCGTTCCTAATGCCGAGAGAATGAATGGGATTTCTCATAGACACGTCTTTTGAAAAATGATATCTTGGTCGACACCGAAAAGTTAGTAGAATGCCTTAAACGGCAAATACTTGGAGACAAACTTTATTGATTCTGGTGATCATAGTTGATTTTCAATCACAATCCGAATTATGAAAATATTTTTCTTAAATTCCATTGACTTTGACTGGAGGAAGGGAGCAATTTCGAAAATTTGAAAGAAGGCGAAATTCTGTTTGAAATTCTCACGGTTAGTAGGTTATTACTGTAAAGACACTCACAAGTTTTTGTTTTGATAACTTCACCGAAATGGCTTCATAGTAATTATTAGAAAATCCGGTCTATGGGAGTTTACATTGAAACTCCTCTCCAATAGGAACAAATGCACTAGGGGCGCATGTTTTCACTTTCTACTATTGTAGATAAATCTGCACAGCTGGCACACGACCGACCTTCAACTTTGAAATATAGTTGGATTAATGTCAGTCGTCGTTTCAACCTTGACACAATATTGAATGCTCAATGGTTGAAAAAGGTTGATAAAATACTTATAAATCAACATTGAAATTCTGTTGAAGATCTGTAGCCTACGTTGATGTACAACAACGTCAACATCAATCAATCAATCAAAGCTTTATTTGTATAGCGCATTTCATACCCAGAGGCAACACAATGCGCTTTACAGAGAACAAGGGAGGTGGGCATACGACCCACTCTCTACATATTCCAGAGGGAACATGATGTCTTCAACCTGCCTTATAGCCCTTAAATGCACAATATGGGTAAAAAGTGGCCCAACGAAGGTTTTGCTTTATATATCTTTGCAATAAATGTATTTTATTGGTCACAAATCCTTATTTTGCGCTTGCACAAAGACGTAAATGAGATTTGAATTTCCTTTCGTGGACATCCAAAGATATCCTATTATGGACACCATAGTTTCTTAGGTGTGGTGCATCGTGTGTAATGTTTGTCTCGCACTAGCTGGACGTAGCTAGTATATACAAGCTGAGCAATGTGCCAGTCATTCCCTTGTTGTCCAACTTTTGCCGCTACTTGTAGATTGTAAGGTTAATATATTGTTTAGCTTGCTAACTAAGTTGGTTTTGCTTTCGCGTTTTAACATAAGCTACATCCTGGGCCGTATTGTGCTGCAGAGGTTGTCTGTTTAGAAAGCTAAAAGCTGTTACCAGCCGGCAGATTGACTGTGAGTGCCTTTTTCTGTATCATTGCTGTATAGAAGTATGTCACAAAATGTGTTTGTGTGTGTGCATGCCAGTGCCACAAACACTTATTTTTCACATTATTGTTGGATTGATGTTGTTGCTATTTGCACAGTTGTCAGTGTTGCAACCCCATTCACTGCTGTTGTAGGCCAACATGTGCATCTTGATTCTAATCTAAAATAAAATTGTAAAAAGTTCATGCCTTTGTTCTCTGTGGCTACATGATACATGAAAAGTAAGAAGTTGAAACAAAGTTGCAGTTTCAACAGTGATGCAAAGTTGACTCAAAGACCTTAATTTACCCATGTTGAAAAGTAAGTCATTGAAACACAATTGGGATTTCAAAATTGATTCACCTTTCAAATTCAACACATATTCAGCAGTGATTGTAAGACCTTAATTCACCCATGTTGAAGAGTAAGATGTTGGAACAACGTCGCGATATCAACGTTAATTCACCTTTCAAAATCAAAACCTAATCCAACGTTGATTCACATAGTCACATGACGTTGAATCACCCGTGAATCAACGTTGAAATGCCAGCTGGGAAGCTATCAAACACATTCGGAGGCAGCAGAGAGGATTTTAGCAGAGCGGAAATATGAGCAAGGCTAATAATTTATTTTGAAACTTTATTCTTGTTTTACGGAAAATAATAAACACCAATCAAGGTATTAGCCCAATAAAGGCTATTCAAGCATAACCTAAATGGACGAAAGTTCGTTCAGAAAAAGATTGAACAAAATGAAGCATCCCTCCATCTTATTCCACAAACCGATAGCCAGGCTATTCTAGCTATTTAAAATGCTGTAATTATGTAACTGTCATTCTCGTTGATTTTAAATAGCCTAGCCTACTCAGAAATGTGCCTTGGCAACAATTGGTTGTTTCTATAGGCTACCAATATAGGCCTAACCAAAATAATCACGGAAACTTGATGTCAAGTGATTTTCTGATAGCCAGGAGAAAGAGAAAAAACACATTGACGATTCAACGTGTCACTTTGAACACCAAGTCTGAGTCGAATCACAAAATCCTGAGTTGAAGACAGCCCTAGTTATCAAACAAGCTTGGGAACTAGCTGGCTAGCATAATTTAAGCATAACAATCCAAAGTCATAGAATTTACAACTAGCCTCAAGACTATTCAGATCTCAGCTTTCTGTTCTAAAAAACCTATTGATCCAGTCCCCTGCCTTTTGCTATTGTAAACACTTTAAACCTTTGTTCTCTCTCTCTATGGAATTCCAAACACCTCCTGAACCTCTGTCTTCCCCACTTCTCTTTTAAGACAGAGACCCCTGTCGTTGTATCCTCACCAGGACAGGAAGGCCTCACACCTCAACCTTCCCGTCCTGGCTCAGGCCTTTGTTCCTTTGTCTATATTCAAAGTGTACCGCGCTTTTCTTTGCATCCCTCGACCACTGTTTGATGTCCGTCACCTTATTATGACGTGTATAGATGGGTCAGCCAACCAAATGTCTGCTAGCGTCACATCCTTGTATTGAGCACATATAAGGCTGCGCCAGACGAGCTTTGTCTCACTTCTTTCTGATGAACCACTCTGTGTTTTATCTTGAGGTCCTTTTGCAATCATATTGTTTTCTTAATAAATCGGACTGAACCTTTTTGTGCTAACCTTGGCAAATCCTTTATTTTTGACTTAAGATCAAAACTTCTTCAACAGGCTAACGCCCCCAAAAGAAACCCTCAACTGCACAAGCTTCTCACCAACCGCAATAATAAAAAGAAGCACAAGCCACTGAGTTGCTACTGAGTGCAACGTTAGCCCTGCTACCAGAGAGAATGAATTTGGAGGAGTGTTGCAGCTGGAGGCAAATGAAGAACATTTTGTGGATTATTATCACAGCCATTCCACAGTTTGGACTATACAGAAAGGTGAGGATCGAGCCTGTTTGATGACCAACTCCAATGCATGCCTAGCTCAATATTGTTGGAAATTTAACATGAACCATATGTGAGCCAGAGCCCATCACTTTCACTGGATAACTTGAGAAGCATGCTACTGTTATAGAACTCTAGCTGTGTTCGGAATAGCTCCCTATTCACTATATAGTGCACTATATAGGGCATCAGCCATTTTGTTTGTAGTGTCCGAATTCTCCACGGAATTTTCGTTCCCTATATAGTCCACTATTTATTACCCACAATTCACCTTGATTTGTAGGGAACAGTGCATGTACCCTACATTTTCTCCGTTCCCTAGGTAGTTCACTACATGGTGAACCCTATATAGGGAATACGGAGTGAGGGAACAAGGGAGCGATTCCGAACACAGCTTCTGTGTAGTCCATCACATTATGCGATTGACGACACTTGCGCCTCAATCAGGTGATCAGGCTGGGGCACGCTGGGCTGGGAGGTTACTGGGGTGTACCCTATATGTCCGTTTGGATCTGGCTGTATTTGCTGTAGGCATTTCGCGTCTTTTGTTGGGGGGTGTGCCCACGGCTGGTTAGGGCTCTGGGCACCGAAGATAGGGAGCAAGGGGGCAGGGGCATTTAGTGTAGCCAGGGGGGATAAATCATAGGAGTGCCTTGTTCTCTCTCGACTAACGAGCTGAACTTACCCTAGCGAAGGCTTTCCTTTAGACTGCAATAGCCTAAGACACGACAACTTTTCTTTCATTTCATTTATTTATTTATTGATTATCAATGTAGACGTCTATTGACGTGGACATTTATTCATAAACAATAAGCATATAGGGTTACAGACAATAGCCTAGATACAAAACTAGGCAGAGTACAATCATATGACATGGTTACTGTACAGGGTGGTTGTCGCAGCAGCGAGTGGGAAGGCGAAAGTATTGAGTATTGAGGGAGGTATGCAGCATGACGGTGCAGCTAAAGAGGCAAACAATGCTACAAGCTAACAGTGCTACAAGCTGAAGGCTAGCTGGGCTGAGAGAGAGCTAAAGCACTAGGAGGCTAAGAAGCTAACATAACAGTATGGGGCTGTCTTAAATACATTCTGCCAGGGGAAGGGGTGACATATCAGGTTATTGTAGAAGGCTGTAATTGTGCTTGATATAGTCATTTGTCAATCAGCCAGGGCTGAGTTTCCCAGAGGCATCGTAGCGCTACATTCATCGTAAGCTACAGCGTTCATCGTAGCGCTACGATGAACGTAGCGCTACGATGCCTCTTCTTCTTCCACACATGATGAGTGTGCATCATCATGTCATCATCCTAGTGCTTACAGACTACAGTCTGCCCCACAACCTTGTGTCACCCAAGAAAGTAAATAGAGCCTTCCTGCAGATACCTACCCCCTCCCCCTCCGTGCCCAATAAACCCCTCAAATTCCATTCCCGTCCTGCTACTCTGACTTTACCCGGAGTCTCCTTCTATCCTCTTCATACTGTAGTTGGGACAGTGCAACAGAACATGTTCAGTGTTTTCTTTAGCTCCACAGTGCCCACATGTATCGCTCCCCCTTTTCCCCAGTACAAACAAGGTGCCGTTCAGTCCCGTGTGATCGAACCTGAGTCTAGCCATGACGATTTCCTCCCTCCTATTCTGTGCAGTGTAGTTTTCACCATAACTGACTTCTGTACCCTGTGATACCCCCTTCCTTCTATCACCGCTTTCCCTTCTCCCTTCCCGAGCGGAACAGGTACTGAGATGTCCTTAGTCAGCGCACCTTTCGCCAGTTTGTCTGCAGTCTCATTCCCTGTCACCCCCTCGTGTGCCGGAACCCAACAAAACTGTACGTTTATACCACCCCTGTGAAGCCTAAAAAACTGTGATACAATTCAATAAGTAGATCCTCTCTGATGGTCTTGGTGGACTGTATACTGTCCAGTACCGATTTGGAGTCCGTGCACACCACCATCCTATCAGGTCTGACCACCTCCACCCACTGCAACCCAAGGATGACCGCCACCATTTCAGCCGTGTACACAGATAACATATCAGACAGCCGCTTGGAGAGACCCACTTCGAACCCCGGGATATACACCCCAACCCCCACTCTATCCAGTTCATCCTTCGACCCGTCAGTGTAGATCTCCACACACCCGTAGTAACTCGCACGCAGATACATGACCGTGTTCATACCCACTTCACCTGGCTGCCATCCATGTTTTCTCTCCAGAACGCGCCTGTCCACGGTTACTTCAGGGAAGAGCCAAGGGGGCACCCAACTAACTGGGGCGGATCTAGTGAACTCTAACCCCTCCAGCCCATAGTCCCTCACTGTGGCGTCAATAGTCCACCCAAACCCAGTCCCCTGGAACCTATTGAATTCCCAACAATCCCGCACCATGAGCTTAGCAAGGTGGTCATCCCCACACCCTTGCAGCCTAACCCAGTAGGCCAGCGCTAGTTTCTCCCGCCTGAGCTCCAGTGGCATTTCTCCACCTGCAATGAGCACTGCATTATTGGGGGTAGATCTAATAGCTCCTAAACAGATCCACTTTAAGCAACGTAGACTTTGCTGCCGCTGCATACACCACTCCCCCATAGTCCAAAGCTGACCTCATCAGTGCCCTATAGATGTCCAGCATCGATTGCGTTCCTGCCCCCAGTCACACCCAGCCACAGCACGCAGCAGATTGATAACCTTTTTGCATTTGGTTTCCAAGTGGCGAATGTGTACTGCCCATGTAAACCTGCTGTCGAGCCACAGGCCCAGGCATTTAAACTCCGTAATCAACTCCAGTGGCTGACCATAGAGCATGAGCCCCCCAGCCTCGAGCTTGCGCTTATTAGTGAAAACCATGTAGCAGGACTTGCTCGCTGACAGTTTGAATCCCCACTCATAAGACCACCTTTCCACCTTCTCTATTGCCTGCCTCAGCTTCCCGAACACGTACGGCACATTCCTTCCTCTCATCCAAATGGCCCCATCGTCTGCATAAAGAGCCGACTTGATGCATCCCTCAAGGTTCGCAAAAATATAATTAATCATCACATTAAACAACACCGGGCTGATCACACTCCCTTGAGGGATACCATTCACTATGCTGAACAGCTCTGAAACGTCCTCACCCACCTTGACTCTAAGTGTCCTACCCGTTAAAAAGTCCATAACCCAATTGTACAACCTCCCCACAATACCCAAACGGCTCAACTTGATAAGTAGCCCATCCCTCCACATAGAGTCGTACGCCTTTTCAATGTCAAAATAAACTATCACCATCCCCTCCTTAATTTTCATTGACTTTTCAACATCAGAGCAGACTCCGACCAGAGCATCCAGCGTGGAACGCCCTTTCCGAAATCCACTCTGACAGTGACTCAGTAGCCCTCTCCGTTCCAGCACATGACACAGCCTGCGAACTATCATCTTCTCCATCCATTTGCACAAATGAGAAGTCAATGCGATAGGCCTATAGCCATCAGGCACAGCAGGGTCCTTCCCAGGCTTATGAAACGGCAAAATCACTGCACTCTTCCACCCACATGGCAAGATGCCCTCACTCCAGATTCTATTAAAAAATCCTAGCTCTAGCTGTAAAGATGCCACGGGTAGCTGTCGGAACATGGCGTAGCATAACTGGTCCTGCCCTGGGGCTGAATACCCGGTACCTTGCAAAGCTATTTTGAGCTCTGTCATTGTAAAGTCCACATCTAAAGTCGACCCAACCTCACCTCCCCGATCCCACACATTCCCATGCCTACTAAGAGTGCAGACCTTCTGCTGCCTATGCACGTCATCCAGGTGCTCCCCACTATGCACTGCAGCAAAAGCACGACCCAACATATCCGCCTTCTCTTTATCAGACACTGCCAGCCTCTCCCCAACACTCAGTGCTGGAATACGGACTGATGCCCTCGTCCAACTCATTCGCTTAAACATGGACCAGACTTCTCCCAGCTGCACATTCCTGCCAATGGAGGAACAAAATTCCGTCCATGTCCTCTTTTTTGTGCTTTTCACCACCCTACGAGCAACAGCCCTACTCCGTTTGTAGGCAACCAAATTCTCGGGCGACAGGTCACTCCTCAAAACTCTAAGAGCCTTGTTCCGCACTTGAACCGCACTACTGCATTCTTCATTCCACCACGGCACCACCTTCTTCCTACGCTGGGTCAACCGTCTTGGTATACTCACAGTGGCAGCATTCAAAATATGACCAGCCATCTCAGCTGCGCAGTCCTCTATGCTACCTTCAAGAGCAACCAGATGAGCCGTGCCCTCACAAGACAACCTAAAGACCTCCCAGTCAGCCTTCCTGAAACACCACCCAACAAGTGCACACCTGTCTTGTACATACACACTCGCATGAACAACCGTGAGAACTGGAAAGTGGTCACTCCCAATAGTCGACTCGGTCTTAACGTGCCACTCACAGGCCGTCACCAGACTACTTGACACCAGCGTAAGATCCAGGCAGGACATTGTACCCCTATTCACATCAAGCCTCGTTCCCTGCCCATTATTAAGGCAGACCAGCGACCTTCCATCCAACACGTCTTCCACCACCTGACTATTACTGTCTGTATGAAGACTGCCCCTTAAACTGTTGTGTGCATTAAAATCCCCAACCCACAATTCCTTCCTAGACAACGCCCCAGCTATGTCCTGGAACATGTCCACTGTAAGCGACTCACATGGATTGTAGAAATTGACCACCCTAATATTGCCCCCCTCCCTCGGGCTGCACAATTCCACCACAACACATTCAACATCCACAGGGGAGGGCACCTCCCTATAGGCTAACCCATCTTTCAGAAAAGTCGCACACCCCCCACCACTTCGATTGTGCGCCCGTACGATGCCTCTGGGAAACTCAGCCCAGGTCAAAATTAGATTGTTGCTAGGGCGACCGGACATTCCAGGTCATTGGGTGTCTGGTTGGATTTCCCAATCCTAGCAGCTGCTGTTTACTGCTGACTGGTCAGCTTCTGATGGTCAACAAGTCAGCAGAGAACATTCTTAACTTCCTTCATGACTCAGACTGTGTGGCTATTCCTATGGCCTAGCAAAGGTTATCTTAGTGCAATTCAAAGCTGAGTTCTACTACTACTACTACTACTTCATCTTCCATGCCCAGGAGAGGGGCTAGCCTGTCGGGTTACGGGGGGGGAGGGGGCACTGAGGGGGGCGGTAGCCTCCCGGGGTCCCTAAGTGTGTGTGCGCACCTATGCCAGCCTTTATTTTAGGGAGTTCTTCCCCCTTGTTGTTTTGCTGTGGGTGTTGAATCAGTGAGGTTGTGTCTTGCAGTGGGTGTTGGAACCAGTGATGCCGTGTTGTGCTGTGTGGGTTTGTCCATTGGAGCACGAGTAAAACAGACCACTGTACCGTTGTCACCTACCTGGTCACTCCCCGGTGACCGGACAGCCTGCCGCCTCCAGGGGGGCGCCTAGACCATGTTTTGCTGTTTTGAGATGAATTACAAATAAAGCTGATATCCTTCTATGAGTGTGTGCTGTTGTCTTCTGCCTGACATTTGACCACTACCCCATTTTTCAGGGTGACCTACACGATTTATTACACTACATTTATCTCGCATACTAAACATGTTTTTGTGGAGTAGTATGTACTAAATAGTGTGTAGTATGCGAGTTGCACTATGTACTATATAGCATGTAGTATGTACTACATGCTATATGGTACATAGTGTAAGAGATATAACTTGTAAGGACAATTCAGCACATGATAGCCCAGATGTTATTGGGAGAATATAGCTTGTTCTATGGGCCGAATGCATTAAGATTTAGTTAAGACTAAAATGTTAAATGTTGCAATTTAACCACCAGCCGGTAGGGGGAGCGAGTATGAGGGTGAGAGAGAGAGAGGAGGGGAGGAGGAGTGAGAGGGCTACCGTCAACCTAGAGAGGGAGATGACGCCCGTTAAACATGAGTATGTAGGGCTCCTCGAACCATCCCATATAGACAACTCAGGACTAGGAGTAGCCAGGACCCTCACAACAGTGCAACATGGGTTAATGGCGGTCAGAGTAGTCAACCCATCCACACAAACCATCCCGATCCGCAAGGGACAGAGTTTGGGGCAGCTTCACCCTATTCTTTGGCGACATCAGGAGAGCTATGACATAGCAGACGACCACCACCCGACCGACCCGCCCCCTAGCCCATCTAAATCCTGTCCCAAGGTAAACGTAGACCACTCATGCCTAACCATGACTCAGACAGAACAACTCGAGGCCCTATTGACAGAATACACGGACGTCTTTAGTACACACTCACATGATTACGGCCAGACTACAACATCGCATCAATACGGGCGAGGCGGTGCCAATAAAGGTCTGCGCCTACCGAACCTCCGCCGTCATGCACAAAGAAATTGACAAACTACTCCAACAGGGAGTGATTGAGGAGTCTCATAGCCCATGGTCTGCACCGGTAGTCTTAGTCAAGAAAAAAGACGGCTCATACCGGTTCTGTATAGACTACAGGCGCCTGAATGCTGTCACGGTCAGGGACTCTCACCCATTACCCCGAGTGGACGACACTCTAGACCGACTCTCCAGGCGCTCATATATTCAGCAAGATCGACCTTACGTCAGGCTATTGGCAAATCCCTCTCCGTCCCGACGACAGAGAAAAAAATGCATTCTCAACAGGAGCAGGACTTTATCAGTTCCGGACAATGCCGATGGGAATTTGTAACGCGGCCCCTAGTTTTCAGAGACTGATGGAACTAGCCCTCCATGGGCTACACTGGAGTGTCTGTCTAATTTATTTGGATGACATAATTTACAGCACCGCCTACGAGGAACATCTCCACCATCTTAGAGCAGTGTTTGGTAGGTTCAGGGCTGCAGGGCTGAAGTTAAAGCCCTCTAAATGCCACCTTGCCAAGACCTCCGTCACCTTCCTGTGGCACATCGTCTCACAGGAGGGAGTGCGGCCAGACCCCTCCAACACAGATAAGCTCCGCTCCTGGTCACCCCCACGCTCTCCCACAGAGGTCAGGGCATTTCTGGGTATCTGTTCATACTACACACAGACATACACCAGCCCACTTCCGGCTTTAGGCCTGGGCCATAGCAAACACACACCAGTATTTGCCATGTCTCTCCTATGATGCTTTTTTAGTCTCTCTTACTCTGAAATGTATTGCTTTATAAATGTTCTTAGCCGGTAGACAAACATACTCCAGGAGCTTGCTCGATCGCCTTGTTGAGAGGGGTCAGGGAAGAATTTTTACAGGTCACTTATCTGGCACCCGGGTGATTACTGTTTTTTTGCTTCCCTCTGGAATATGTAGAGAGTGGGTCGTATGCCCACCTCCCTTGTTCTCTGTAAAGCGCATTGTGTTGCCTTTGGGTATGAAATGCACTATACAAATAAAGCTTTGATTGATTGATTGATTGATTGACTACAGACGGTTTATCTCAGGCTTTGCCGAGATCGCGGAGTCACTGCTCCACCTGACTCATAAGAATGTACCATTCACTTGGACTGACGACTGCCAGGCTGCATTCACCTTGTTAAAAGAGAAACCCAGCCCCCCGTAATGTCAATCCCACACTTGGATGAGCCTTTCCTGCTCCACACAGATGCATCCCAACACGCGATAGGCGCAGTTCGCGCCCAGAAGTTGGGAGGAAGAGAACATGTGATCTCATACGCCGACGTGGGCACGCACCTGTACAAAAGGAGTAGTTGGCCTCAGCAGGAAGTGATTGAGCGCTGGTGTTGGCGTGGGTTATCGCTGTCCCGAGTCTGGAGATTGTCAACAGAGTGGTAGCCATGGTCGCAGTAGGACGTGGGACAGGTGGATGCGTTAATACCTCCCTGTCGACCTCTAGCCTGACCTAGGACGAGGTCCGTGACCGCTATCTAGCCGCTCCAAAACCAGAGCCAGGACTGCTGTTAGCTGCTGCTTTGCTTAGCCGTGTCTCCTAAGTTTAGCGAACCCTATGTTTGCGTGTACCACTAGTTTAGCTTAGGTTAGAGTAGGTCTCGGTAATCATTGGCTCTTCTCCCTTGAACCAGCTGGTCAGCCGCGCGGTCGTGGTGCATTTTTGTATCTCTTCTGAGTGGGGGGTGGCGGCGTGGAGGAGGTAGGCTAGCCACTCACAAGTGTTATAACTGGACATTCGGACACAGCCACTCAGTAGCCTGCGCCTAACCTTCGACAGTGTACACATTTCCATGGTAACAACACCGCTTGAGGATTGTGGGTAGTGTAATATTTCTCAATGCTACCGCAAATAAAACGTGATTTTCTTAAAACAAGGTTGATATCATATGGACTTTTGGCTTCTATCATAAGGACTTCTGGCTCGATTCGTCTGATGAATTATTAGCTGGATTCATGACTGAATTCTCAAAATATAAGGATTTTTAAAAAAGCGTATGGGAAATTAACATGCGATGCTAATGTGGTGGAACCTCACTGACACTATACAGGACAATACCGTATTAACGGCAACGACTTGCCTACCATTGCAAATGCGGCAAGATCAGCTCTCGACAAAAAAAACACTAGACCTGCCAACCTGTACACATTTTGTGTAGTAGGTAAAAAAAAAGTTTTCCAGTGATTTATGTTGTACATTTTTAGTCTATGCGACCTCAAAATACATTTGTGCGAGTGCACATAATTGTTATGGTGCAACCTTTTTTCCACAGACGATTCGTTAGTTACACACTCTCATGCAGTGCGGTTCGCGGTAGAGGTGAAAACGAACTTTTTCTACCATGACTTAAACGCCTAAACAGCCATATCTTGACTTTGGAGGGTCGCATGAACATGGGGGTTGGACTGGGCGAAAGCTCTCGACTTCATGAATGCATCTAGCTCAAGTTATCAAGCTCTGGTTATCGAACAGATAGTGATTTCTCTATGGGAGTGTGGAGCCTCTTCTCCAGCCATTGACATAAAACCGCCGGTCTACTGTGGCTACATGTTTGACCTGACAACCTACAGTCAGTGTTGTCAACTCTTCAGTAAGGGAAGTAGCTATTGGCTGTCCCAGAAGTCTACATGTGACTCAAGTCAGATTTTTTCATGACCGTCTGAACAGCGCAAGTCACATGAAATCTGATTTTTTTTTTATCCAGCCTGGGTCTCTAGAGCGGTGACTTGCAAATTCGTGAAGCGTTCCACGGTGGAGTGCTTGTGCGGCATACTGCACGTCACAAGACGATCCTGATCCTTCTTCTCGTTATCATTTGCTCATACCATCGCCGGCTTCCACTGCACAAATAGCCTACTTGAAAATCAACCCGTAGTAAAGGCTAACTTCAGTTGTGGTTGTAATGTTATCATGGATGTATTAATAGAACGTTATCCATGGTTAACATTACTTCCGTAAACAGTGCGCTGTGTGTGACGTCCTGACGTCTTTGTTATTGTTCTTCTGCGCATGCGGGTCTGTTCAGGGCCGTGGGCTGTTCCCACGGCAGTCAAATACAGTATAAGTCAAATATAGGTAACATTTAAAAAGTCATGTGAACAGCTAAACAAAAAAATCGGATGTGTAAAAAATCGGAATTGAGCGTTAAGACCTGCTGTGTGAACTAAGCCAGAGTCACAGTGATATACCCTCACAAATGTTCTAGTCTGTTTGTTATTTAGAAATAAATAAACAATGAAATTGAATAATGTAGGCGATTATAGTTAGGCAGACAAGCTAATAAAGCAGACATTAGTGAATAGAAAATTCCCCAGAATGCAGGAAATGAAGCTTTTGATGCCTAAAATTTCCTAGGGGGGGACCCCCAACCCCCCACTTAGTACCACCACCGCCTCATTCTGAGCCAGGAAAAACCCTCATAATGTTAGTAAACAAACCAAATATGTAATGTTTAGCTATGTTTTTTTTTTAACCATATCGGTTGTTATCAATTTGTATGCAGGAAGTGCACATGTGGGCCAAATGAATGATCATCAGGATGATTCAGGATGTTTAAGAACCAGCCATCAGGATAATCAGATCTGACTGAAGCTGAAATGTACAGTATGCTTTTTTATTTTACATAGTGCAACAAAAATGTAATGTCCCCAAAATAGCTCAAATCAAAAACCCGCCGTTGACTAGCCGGCACTATTGTCTTCACAACAACAAGGAACAGAGGAGTGGACTGTTTTCTTACTTTCAACACAAGTTGCAATGGCCACGTTCAAAAGGGATAAGTCTGACTTTGATGAGGAGTTTAGTTTATCTGGTGATCCTTACTTGTTTGGAGTGTTTATAAGTGAGTTTTTTTTATTTTATGCTAGCCATTTTTGTTCGATTGCGCTAGCATTAGCATGCCGCTAACACCCAAACAAGAGAGAGTATGGAATCAACTGAAAATCAATCAACAACATTATGGGTAAGTTGTAAATGAGGCACAATTCTGAACTACCCCTTTAAGAGGTCACCTACAGACATGCCATTTCCCTTTAAGAGATCACCACATCGTCTAGTCAGTGCTATTAGATCCTCAAATAATACTGTGCTCTATTCGCTTTATTCACACAGCTGCCATATTGGTCAAGTCTGACGTAATTGGTTGGACGAATGTGGAAGTATCCAGTGACTCCAATGTTAAAAGTTTACTATAACCAGGCCAGGTCCAGCCTAGCTTATGTGTGTGGCTGGCTTGTTTCTGTTCAGGGCTGATAGGACGGAAGCTAGTCATGCCACTGAAATAGCTGTGAATTGAAATGACATGAAATAATGTCTCATAAATTAAGAGGTCTTGTCGCCTGGACACATCAGTTCCAGTGCTTCCAATGCTTCCAATGCTAATCCAGCACAATAAGAGCGGGACAGCTCATGAGCTCACAACAACTAGCAGCAGCTTCCATAACATTAAAAAGGTAGCGGTCAGTGGCTAAAGCAGTTACATATAGATAACATAAAGTCATCCCCACCGGGTCTTGAACCCCGGTCTCCTGGGTGGGAGTCCAATGCTCTCACCACTACTCTACTTGTGCAGTGGAGATCGCTGGGGTGGTTTTGGTGTCCTTCCAGTCCCTGTGGGTTGGGGTTAGAATAAGGGTTGGGGTTGGGACAGGATCTGATCTATAAGGCAAGAGGTAAAGGTTGGAGTGAAAGGATGAACATGTGGAGGTTTGGGGTATAGTCCCATAAAGTCATTCCCACAGGGTCTTGTACCCTGGTCTCCCGGGTGGGAGTCCAATGCTCTCACCGCTACTCTACTTGTGCAGTGGAGATCGACGGGTACATTTTGGTGTCCTTGATTTTGGTGTGCTGGGACTACTGCCTCTTATGGTGCCAACAGAGAAATGCAGGCCAACATTGTCCAGAGTAACGGAGGGAGGGAAGGAGTGATAACTGGACAAACGCTATACTAGGTGCGCTGGCTTACAGCCACGCACAAAAACACTGCCATAGTTTTCGCGTTTGGAAATACATGGAAGTGAATGAGCCATAGTTAGCCATCAGCTGGATTCACTTCCATATATTTCCAAACGCGAAAACAACGGCAGTGAAAAACAATTAGTCTGGTAATGATGAGTTTGTAACCCCGATAATGATGAGTTTGTAACCCCGATAGTGTATTTAGCCAGTTATTTTGACTATTTTGGTTCATGAAGTGTAATTAATTAAAACTATGGGCGCCAATTGAGGGGCTCTAGCACTTTTGGGGCGGGCCAGGACGTCTAAAGCCTAATTTATGCTTCTTGAAAAGTGTCACATGTCGCTCGACAAAAAAAAGGTGTTGCTCGACATGTTGCATTTATCCTTCGAGTGACACTTTGCGTTGTCTCTATGGAAACAATCAGCCGCACGCTTCATTCTGTTGCGCGTTTCTTGTCATTCTGAGAGAAGCGGCTTTCTAAAGGGAGAGAGACGAAGCATACATTGGGTTTAAAGGAATAGTAAAGGGAAAATGCATGTTTAGCCCAGTTTTAGGGTTACTTGTGATCATATACATTGATTCAGATCAAAACATTGACAAAGCTAGCATTTTCGAGAAAGTTGATAATTGCTCTACCACCGTTTTGGTCATACAATGGATGTGGATGGGCATCTTGAAAAATCATTCAAAAACATGTTAAACTCTCGATTTCAAAGACAAGAAACTCACCTAGGTGTTAGTTGGCATTCTGGCATATAATTCAAATCAAAAACAAGTCAAATTCTGGTTCATCTGGAAAGGCTTTTTAAAAATATTTAGCATCGAACTATTTAGTCGCAGCACATACGTGTGTAAACTTCCGCTTTAACTGATTCCGATATTGCGCAATGCCTTGATCTCTCGGTAGGCGACTTCCGTGGATTCCGCTCAGCTTCCTTATTTGAAAAGCTAGCCGCAACAACAAGACAGGCTCGTGCGAAGAATTTGTTTGGGATCTCTACAATGACACGCTATTGTGCCGTTGCCAATTGTGGCAAAATCTGTTCATCTGTAACTTGTCATAGACTTCCCTACAACGATCCCGCAAGAATGAAGTTGTGGCTAGAATCTCTTTACTTGGACGTAAACACACCCGTGGATTTTCTTCGGGTCTTAGATCACCGTGTGTGCACTTTGCATTTTGAGGACAAATGTTATAAGCCTAGGCTATTCTCGAAGAAATCTCCCAAAATTGTCTTCCTCAAACGTGATGCTGTTCCGACTTTACATAGAGGAACGACAGAAGATGAACGAGTGGAAGAACTTGAGGTAAGTTCTTATTGCCAGCTGTGTGTGTGTGTGCGCCCGTGTGTGTGTGTGTTGAAGCATAATAATAATAATCCCTTTGCTAAGACTAACTTTAGAAAAATAGAATTGTAAGAAGTGGTCTTACAGCATGAAATTATCAAAACTGTAGATTTATTCACTCGGACATCAATACTAGTGGTAAAAGCAGGACTCACTTTCAACAGGCAAGGAGTCAGACTCATGGACCGAAAGGTTTGCCATGTCAGCTGTTAGCAACAGGTCCCACTTGGTACAGCACAAACTTTCCTCTTCGGTGGGCATCTGTCGGCAATGTTTGCAAGCACACCACCAAACACCCGTGGTTTGTGGTATAGCGACAGCTTCATCAACTGGCTCTGCGGTTCGGCGAGCCTCCATCTCTTCCATTTGCTGTAGTTCCTCCTCACTATATTCAGGCTCGAAACGATAAGCGCTGCCGTCAAAGTCTAATTCCTCGCGATCAAATTCATACTCTTCTATTACATACTCTTTTGATAAGTGTTTTCTGAACTCTAGCCTACAGTAGGGCTTCCTTGTCTGAGCTAAAGAGTAGCGTGAGCAGTGAGCAAACTAGCTAGCCTAGCTAACATAAACAATAGCTACCGTAAGTAGAATCACCTCTGCGGATTGATCTACACATCTACAACGGTCGCGTCAATAAAGGATTCATACTTTGCGGCGAATTTGATGTCAGAACACCAACGGACACCAATTACACCCTCGGTGAGCTTCTTGTCTTTGAAATCGAGTTTAACATGTTTTTGAATGATTTTTCACGGTGCCCACCCACATCCATTGTATGACCTAAACAGTCAGCCTCTTTGACCTAGGACCCGAGATGTTGGCATGGCTACACGACACCGAGTTGGACCTCTGACGTTACACGAAAGAAGAAGACCTAAACAGTGTTAGAGCAATTATCAGACTTTCTCAAAAGTGCTAGTTTTGTCAATGTTTTGATCTGAACCATTGTATATGATCATAAGTAACCTTAAAACAGGGCTAAACATGCATTTCCCCTTTACTATTCTTTTAAGGCCCGCCCATAGCTACTTCCTGCACCCCTCCTTTGGTTGGTGTTCTGTGGCCGGGGTAAACATGCAGGGTGCTACATCTACGACCCCCCTGACAAAGGCGCCAGACTCCACCACAGAGCAACAAAGAAAGTGAATTGGAGTACGGCTCAGTGTCTGCTTTGGCTCGTCCTGCTCCTCGTTAATCAGTCGGTGTACTCTGGGGCCTTATTGGCAGGGCGCCGCTCTCCCCCACGCATTCCTCTCACGTTCCCCTCTCCCTCCATCAATCTGCTAAGAGCCTCTTACAGCAATGGTTGCTGTCAGCTAACGGCTCTGGAGAGTATGTGGTTGGGCACACACATCATGGCTAGTAGACATCTGTATCAGCTGGATGTGTGTGTGTGTCTGTGTGTGTGTGTGTTTAAAAATCCTGCTGTGTTTAGAAAATGCTCTATGGCCAGAGTGGATAGGACCAGTATTCCCACAGCACTCCGGCTCCTCATCCTCTGTCCTGCTCGCTAAATTAATTAGAGCAGCAAGATCCTGGACCGCTCACGTGGTCATACACACGCGCGCACACACGCGCGCACACACACATGCACACACACATGCACACACACCTACTGTTCCACATGCTCTCTCACACACACACACACACACGCACTCATACACACACACACGTCTCTCCCTTTCTCTCTCTTTTTCTCTCTTGCACACACACAACGCACTCTCACACGTACAGTAAACTGTGCTACATGTATATTCTATAGTACTGATCCCAGCAGCTCTTATATACACACGTATCAAATGTTTCAATCCAGATATGGGTTTCTGGTATTTGTTTGGCTGAAACCCAACACCTGGTTCCCTCCCTCCCTTTTCTTTGGAAACGGAAAGCAAATGAACACAACAAATGAAAATAATGCACACAAAAGCTCGGGAGGGGAATTTGTTTTAAGGTGGACGTCACTGTTAATGTCCGTCGTCAAGCAAATTGCACTCCGGCCAATCAGAGAGTTTGCAACAACCACAGGGCAACTGGACAATGCAGCCGTCTGTACACAGACGTGAACGATTCCTGGAACAACAGCAACACGCCCTGGTCTAGAGATCTAGAGAGGGGCTAACACAGAGCAGCACTGCTAGTCAGTATAACAGCACCCACCCACCACATCCTGTGGGGGGATGGGGTGAAGGGGCCGGGGGTGAGGGGGGGCTGTATTTAGCACAGTTCACCTCCATCGTCAGGCAAATTCCGCTCCAGTGAATCAGACATTTCGTAACAACTGCTGGGCTGGCCCAATGGAACAGATGTGAACAATTACTGGAAACCAACAACGGCACACCCTATTCTAGAGAACTAGAGAGGGGCTGACCGTAGGCTAGTGCTACAGAACAGCCATGCTAGTGAGTGCAAAAGCCCCACCCCCCTCCCCTCACATCCTGTCATAGCTCCCTCCACCCTCCACCAGTATATAATGCCCCCGGAGGGACCCGCTGTGGTGCCCCCCTTGCCCACCTACCTGAAGCTTCTGTGTGGGGGACGACACTGGTGAAGCCGGGGCTGGGTCTGGCCTGGTCGACGCTGGGTCCTGGGAGACAGAGAGAGAGACAGAGAGAAAGACACACACACAGAGAGGCTGGACTGAAGAAGTGGGAGGAGATCTCCTCCCACTTCTCTCTCTCTCTCTCTCTCTCTCTCTCTGCATGATACAACAAAACAACATACAGTACAGTAAAATCAGTATGAAGTCATAAGATCAGGAGGGTGGGGTTAACTTCTCTGGTTCTGGTCATGCTTTTAGGTTGAGGGATGAAATGAGAGAAAGAGGAGAAACGAAAGTGAGAGGAGATGGAGGAGGAGAGATCTTGGGAGAGGGGTAATCTGTGAGCAAAGCCATACTAAAGGTGTTCCCGGTTCATTATATGCCTGTACCTTAGATGTGCTATCTTATCTCCACCCATCGTAAAAACTTGACCGTTGCTGTTTAACGACTTAACGCCTACACTCACCATACAGCACAGTGTTGTCTAATGGAAATGTTAGCCTCAAAATGTACAGGTATGACCATGAGGAGAGTTTAAATGTAATTTCATTTCAAACCTTTATTCATACTCGTTAAGCACTGAGGTTTCCCTCATTTACAGTGTTGACAAGTTCACACAGATACACAAATAACAACAGAACAAATACAATAATAATAATAATTATTATTATTATTAAAAACAGTTACAGGTTGAAGTACAAATGCCATGGATTTAAACTCTGCAACTGAAGGAGGTACCTCAAGCTTATAGAGTATTCCAGGTATAAGAGTCTGTTATAGAGTATTCCAGGTATAAGGACTTTAGAGTCTGTTATAAAGTATTCCAGGTATAAGGAGCATCATGGACAAAAGCAGCTCTGCCAAGTTCAGAATGCACTTGAGGAACCCTGAAAACAAGCCGATCGTTTGATCGGGTCTGGTAGGTACCAAGGCTCTAGTCCAACACAGACCAGATGTATGGTTGAAGTTTACCAATAATGGCTTTTAAAATAAACAAATACCAGTGATGGTTACACCTTACAGAGAGAGGAGACCAGCCTAACCTATCATAAAGAACACAGTGGTGGGTGTCATAACTAATAAATCTTAGGGCGGAATGGTAGACAGCATCTAACGGTTTTAGGGTAGTCAAAGAAGCATGTCTATACAGTAGATTGTCACCATAGTCTACTACTGATAAGAAGACAGTTTGAACAATTCTCTTCCTGCTGAACATAGAACGGTTTCTGTACAGTTTCTGCCGCAGCTTAGAGGCTAGAATGAAGAATAGAGGCTAATGAAAGGGGCAGCACCTTTTTTTTAATGAGCAAATAACTTATTTTCACTTTCTGTATTATTTCTGAAGGTAGTGCTGCCCCTTAGCATAGCAAGACCTTTAAACTAAAACAAAAAATGAAAAAAATTAAAGGACAGATCAGAAGTGCAAAAATGTATCAAGGGTAAACTACATCTGGTTGGCGCTGGAGTGTCCTTGGCAGTGAGAGTTTCTGGGTTCTCTCATCTCTGGGGTGTTTACTACAGACCACCAGAACACGTTCTCTGCATGTCTACATAGTTGGATTCCCCCGACTGTGGATGACTCGGATACAAAGACGTGATGTGACTTGTCGACCCATGACTGCCAGGTCACGCTCTGATGACAGCAGGTCACAGGACTGTCACAAGGGCCTGCCCTGAGCCAAGCACAGTCTCCCAGAGATCAATGCAGTCCAAAAGATATTTCATATACTGTAGGAAGATACTTATATACAGATATACTATATTTCATATACTGTAGGAAGATACTATACAGATATACAGTACTATATTTCATATACTGTAGGAAGATTCTATACAGATATACTATATTTCATATACTGTAGGAAGATACTATACAGATATACTATATTTCATATACTGTAGAAAGATACTTATATACAGATATACTATATTTCATATACTGTAGGAAGATACTTATATACAGATATACTGTATTTCATATACTGTAGGAAGATACTTATATACAGATATACTATATTTCATATACTGTAGGAAGATAGTGTCACTTTATAACAAGTGCACAGTAAACATGTTGTCCCCCACCCATGATGCATATTCCTTTGTGGTAATGATGGAGTGGAAAGATGGAATTTCTTTTTTAATTAATATGTTACACTACTAGTACTAATCTGTGAGACCCCTAACATGTAGAACAATGAGTAGACAATCCAGGAATATTTTCGTTTATCTAAACTCTGGATGTGAAAAGTAGAAGGGTCCCTCAGTAGAATAGACTATACTTTTACTGAAATAGCATACTAATTTAAAATCTTCAAATCTTAATGTACTGGTAATGGGAAAAACAACTTATAACGAGAACTACTATGTGAGCTCTAACCAGCTCATGTGGTTGATGACGCTGGTCAAGCTAAAAAGGCCCCTGGCTAGAATTGTGCTGTGCCTACACTGAGATACTTAGTTTTTTGTGTAGAAAGCAACGACGGATGAGCATCGTTTTAATAGCCAACAAGTCCATGCACGTGCAACCATGCATGTATGGTCTACAGTCCCATAATGGATGTAGAAATACAGACATATCTAGTGCTACTACATCATGTGTATCAATGATTGACCAAAGTAAGCTCTCTACAAACCAAGGTAGAGTGAATAAGAGTACAATAACGTCTCCAGCTAGTGGGCAAACAAGTCCATGCACCTGTATGGTCTAAAATCCTATAATGAATGTATAAATACAGACATATATAGCTCTACTAAACACCTCAAGCTCTACTCTGCGGATGTAGAAAGTACATGGTTTCCCGAGTAAACTTGTCTGAGACTATACTGAGACACCAAGCATAGTTTTTGATGTAAAATCTAAATGTACATGTCAATGGAAAAATGCATTGGAAAGGCGCCCCTTTTGTGGTGGATTCTGGTACTACGTGGGGGACTGACAGACTCACTCACACTCTGGCCCTTTCCGAATCCAGCTCCTCTTCCCTCGCCCTATGCACTCCCCCTCGGTTTGCGCGTTCACGCGGAGGCCGCTCCATATTAAGTGCCATCCGAAACCAATTAGCGCCGAGTGGAAGTGGCTTATAACACCCTCGGTAGCGAGTCTGCACCGATGCAGGCTTGATTCACATGTGCAGCTGTGTTTATTGTCCGAAATGGAAGACACGCCGTACAAATGTAAGTTCCTCACAAATTATACGACATTTGCATTGTATTTCGCATCAAATTCCGTTCTCCAGTTCAGAAAACGGTAGATTATGTTCATTTGATTGTAATGTAAAGTGGTGGATATTTACCGGGACTGTTGTTCAGACTAAACAGCTGATCAAACTGAGAATGGAAAATGAAAAGTTGTCCACAAAAAAACAGCACTAAAGAAGCTTGGGAGTAAGTATTATTTATTTTCATAGGTTTAGTCCATGAATGGCCTACCACTCACCACAAAACACATCTTTTTACACGTAATGTAGACACTCAACCAACATGCAACATTTCAGTGAGATATAGGCCAAGTGACTTGTTTTACAGGGGCGGACTGGCCATCAGGAGCACCGGGAGCTTACCCGGTGGCCTGGCGCGCCAACTGGCCTGGCCCGCGGTGAATGGCCTGCCCCCCCCCCCTCCCCGTCAACAAAACGAAACTGAAGGTGTTCCATCTCAACGCATCGGCTCAGCTCGTGGCCTGACTGTGCCCCCCCCGTCAACATAACGAAACTGAAAGTGTTCCACCCTGTGGCGATTTTAGCATGGCATTTCTGGAGCGGCAGTTAATCGTGCAGTGGAGAGCTTCAAAGTGAATGTGAGAGAAGTGAGAGAGAGACCAGATGAGATCGCTACCCAAGCTGGCGAGGGCACAGCTAAGCGCAGGAAAACAAACACGGCTGCTGTGATGAAGGAGGCCTGTGACACCATGGTGGCTCAAGTGGAGGACCGGCTCTCTAAAAGTGACCATCTTATTGCAGCACAGCTGGTGGACTGCTCACTGTTCCCCAAGTTCCTACAGTCATTCCCACTGGCTCAACTCAGCTGTGCTATCAAGCTCTGGCCCACAGCCCTTAACAAGAAGGAGAAGTTGCAAACAGAGCTGGCTACTCTCTATCGACACACTGAGCTGTATACAGGAAAATCAGCACTGACTCTATTCCAGACCATTCACGAGAACAACCTGCAAGAGGCCTTTTCTGAAACCTGCACCCTGCTCAAGATCATCATCACAACTCTCATGACCTTCGCCGAGGCAGAGAGGAACTTTTCAACATTAAAGAGAATCAAAACATTCGCAAGAAACACAATGGGACAACAGCGACTGAACGCCCTGGCTATGCTTTCCATTGAAAACCCGTTCATCCAGGGACAAATTGACTTCAACTTCAATCGAGAGGTTTGCGCACGCAAAGAACCGCCGCGCTACCTTCCTATTCAAGTGAGCTGCATTGGTGAGTTAATCTTTGTGCGTGAGTGTGTGTGCGCGCGCGCATACCGGTTCGTATGGCGATTCTGTTGCACCTCTGATAGCCTCTGTTTGTTGGACATTGTAGTATATTTTTATACTGTACCATACTGTATTACATCAAAACATCTGTATTACTCTCATATAGTAATCATTTTAGTAGAATAAGGAATAAACTTCACTTTAGGTAGGAACTGTGTTAATTAAGGAGTTTAACATGTGGGTTACAACAGATGTCCTGTCCTGAGTAAACATTCCTTTGTCCCTGAGTCAATATGATCCTTTGTTTATGGTCACCTTTGAAGTCAGTTAGCCTACAGTTGTAACGTGATCCTAGGAGGACACAGGAAGAACCCAAAATAGCCCCATGTCCGAGGGGGGCAGAGCTCAGTGACCTGTTGACCAATTACAAGACTAGTTGATCAGATCTGTGTTAATGAACATTCCTTGTATGCAAATTAGTTTGTCATGTGAGACCTGGCCTGAAGCCAGGACATATAAACTCGGCCCCACCTTGTGAACCTTAGTAATGCCGAAGATTCGACCCTGTTAGGCATGCTCAATAAATTGATGATTCGACGATTTTGGCCTCCTTGAAGTTCTGTTTCACAAGAAGAAGATGCATCAGAAATATACTACATTTCTGGCGACGGGGATGGGATAGCTAAAACAGCAAAGATCAAGATGACGGGAGTTGCCTCTTTTCGACAAGATTCACAACCAAAGCTTACTTTTCTGAGGACGCTCGGAGAAGAACCACGAGTTGGGAAGCGACTTCCGATGTTCTGTGAGGTATAGAACTTAATTGTCTTGACAGTCAAATTTGCTGTTGCTATAAAGAACTTCCAATAAATAAGGAGAAGAGATTAAAATTGTGTAGGCTAATTAAGACGCATATTGCGCAGACTTGTGAGTTAAGGTCTCTAAATACTGCGATGTTTGTTAACATTCAAGGCCAGGCATATTTGACGATGTGTGGCAGGGTCTGTTCAAGGTCGTAATTAAAAGTCGCATGTGTTGGCGCAAGTTTAGCGAAGACTTGTGAGTTCAATGTCTATAAAGAAAGCCGGTTAAATTAAACGCGTTTAAGTTTGCGTATTAGTATATTAATAAGTGTGGTAAAAGCCTAGAGAAGAGATTAATTAGGTCCCGGGAATGTGTCACGCAGGCTAAACCGGAGTCCCTGCGTGTGTCTATTGTCTAAGTACAGATGTGGGAACATAAGAATGTAACTTGACCCGCGGTATTCTAACAGGCGCTTTACGGCATTCCGCACCACAGCTCGCCTGCCCATAGGGGCGCAGTAATACCACTCATTGACCCATTGCTGTAGCTCATCTCGCACATTAGATGAGCCTACCGTTCTCAAACTCCTTGTTCTCTGTCTGGTTGTAATTTAATTATTACGAACAAAGCCTATCTATTTATAGTTTCTATCTCTGTAACTGTCGCCGGGTCTATATCTGTTAACTGTCGGGACAAGTAGAAGTTTAATACATTAGGCTGAGTGTTCTCATAAGGAACATGGCATCAGGACGAGTAAGATGGCTAACGGAGATGACCAGAGATGTGTTTGAAATGGTTCACTCACTCCCTCCCTATTACCATGGATGTATTGAGTGCGACTCATAGTGAACTACATGGGGAATGATTTAACAGTTTTGGGACACTACATGGAATATAACTGCGTAAGATATTCATGACTCAAACAAGCAGACGCGCCAATCACTGATGGCAGCAGGTTGAAATATCAGGTAGTATTCAGGTTCCATGTTTAGTTGAATGATAAATCCCATATAAATGGTTGGAATTCTAATGATGTGCAAGTGTGATTTTGTCAACTTTAGTGCTGTCTGCTAATAGCAGGCTGTGAAGCTGCACTATAAGACCGTGATAGCAAGTTAGCGCACGACAGCAGCTTCCATAATATTAACGGTAGCTGTCGGTGGCTAAAAAGCAGATAGCTAACTTTACAACGATGATTCCTGTAGCTATTTTGATTTTGATGCTATTAGTTCAACTTCTGTTTCTCGGGCAGGAACGGAGACGAGCTCGCATTAGCAGCAAAGCAGCTAGAGGAATGATCTTAACATTAGCTAACTGCTTTAGCTACTGCTAGCTACCGTCTTCTTCACTTCTCCTTCGGTAAAACATGACACCGTTGTGTTGTGGTATTGTGGAGGGCTTAGGCAGAAGCAGGAAGAGAAACCACTTTTGCCCCATATAAGTAAAATAATGGTCTCATAAGCATTTTCGATTGTAAAATTGTGTTCACTTGTTTTAGTTTGCAAACATATGCAATTTTCTTAGCATTCCCAGCTTTGTATGTAGTTTAAATGTGAAAGATACATCTTGAATGCAGTCAAGACAAATTATTTTGCCTCATAACTTTTGTCAAACCCCCTGGTTCCAGTCAATTGGATTATAGGCTAGGCTATAGGCTACTTTCGTTTACAAAGACGTTACCTTATGAACACAAATAGCTTAACCTATAGGCCTACATAAAAACAATAGCCTAAAACCATGTTTATTTACAATGTATTTTCTTTCATTGATAGCATGCCAATAGGGTGAGGAAAACGACGCGCGGTCTCTTTAGCCCTGAGACCATCAGGCAGGCAGCTCAGGAGGTTGAAGGCTTTATATATTATTATGATATTATGTCTAATAATACATTCGTTGAAAGTACACAGGCTGATCTACTATACGGAATTGGACCGAGGAGTGTTCTCATATGGAACTAGGCTGCACACGCCCGCCCGCGACAAGAGCTGAATTGTAGTCAGCTTTCCCCGCTGCGCGCAGGACGTGTGCGTCCCCCGCTCCGAGCGAGAACGCAGGAGGAATGTCGCTCCCCGTCTGAAACGGCCTTGACTCCTGGAATCCCAAGGTCTTTCATATTGAAATTCTCTTGATGGTCTGGGGATGCGAGACGTGTTAAGGGAGTGCATCAGTCGTGAGCCTTGACAGTAGGCTACCAGCCTGCGCTGTGCTCAGAACAAAGTTGGATGAATGGATGGACTTTTTGGAATCCTGGAAAATGTTTATTGCGCTCTAAAATCATGAAAGCATTAATGTAAAAATGCAGCAACAGAAGTAGTCTAGATGAGATGGTGGTTTAAATGAATGGCAACACATAAATTGAGACATAAATTGAGACTGGTGATAATGCTGATAATCTACAGTAGGGCCTACCTCTGGCTGAGTTACAGCCATTCATCTCTTACACATGGGCCTATACAATACTTGCACAATCTACTTTGGACCGTTAAATCCATCCATCTATCAATCAAACTAGCGAATTCAATGGCCGGTCATGGCAAAGCACCCGCTAACGCAGGCTACCCCCCTCCCCACGATCCAGGGCTAGGAAACCGGTTCATCCAGTTTATTTGAATATAAAATAATTTGGGGGGGGGGGGGGGTTACAATAGTCTAGTCCAGGTTCGCTGGCGAGTGACGAGCTAGTCAGATGGCGCATGCATGTGTGGACATTGTAGGCCTGTTCTCTAAAACCTAAAGAATAAAAGTAGGCTACGTTCAACATTCATTGGAGTGGTCCAGTTGGATAGGCTAGTCTAATCTAAATAAATTGAGGATGCCACAGACAGACAGGGAGGAAATCTATTTGTTTCATTGTTTGTGCTCTGTATGCCAAGATAGTTAATGTTCGGATATAAATGGCAGTATAGCGGGAAAAAACCCTATCAAAGGCCAAGATTAGAAGGGATTTGAAGATGTAATTGGTCATTTTAAATGGGCCTTTTGATGCCTATTTGAACGGACTGCATCGATCAATGCAATGACTCTCCATGTTTTTCAGTTTTACCCTTTTCATCAATAAAACATAATTTTTACAACCATGTCTCATTGATTGGGAAGGCATTTAGAGCTGCCGGTCTATTAGCCTACTCGGACTCAGAGGATGACATAACTGTTTATTGAGAAACAATTGCAGGCTGGGCTATATACAGAAATACCACAATGCATGTAGTCTAGATATATTACATTATGGTTAGGCTATAGCCTACACTTTATGGTAGACTGCCCTCTCGCTCGCTAAGCAGGCTACATCGTGGCTGTTTTGTTCATCGCAGAAGCCTATAGCCTAGGCTACACATTAAAAAAAATGTTTTTTTTTATATAGACCTAGAAGGAATCAGAATATGTGGAAATTTAATTTTAGCCTATTTTAATACAATTCAAATTCTGCTTAGAGGGAATTATTTTCAACGGACATTATGACCTGAGCATAATTAATAATTATCTAAGTTAATATAGGCCTATGAGAACGCAACGCTTTTTACAGTAGGCTAGGCCTATGCGTCTTGTGATTGTACTGTAGCCTAGGCTACAACTTAAGGCTTATTTGGCCCTATTGAATTCATTTAAGCCTACTAGGCTACTCATTATTATCGAATTATCTAGTTGATATATGAATAAAACAATAAGCCTTTTTAATGGCTATGGGCTACTAGTTGTAGCTATACACGAGTTGATGCGCTCTGCTCTTACGCACGGTTGAGGCGGCAGCTCAAATACACTTCGCACATATCCTCTGCTATAGCCTCTCACAGACAGCTAGGTGCACTTCATGCATTGGTAGACAGTTCTGTTCTTGCTGCAGCTTGTCTTCACCATGCAGGTATTTTGGTGGGGATATTCTTCTGTGGACACTGCGAGGGGCGCCGCCGGTGGCTTGGACGCCAGAGCGCGCAGCTCTTCAGCCAACTGGAGATGTCGCGTCTGGGGAGGCTCTGCGTCTCTCCACCAGTCCCCAGCGAGTCCAAGCTCCCCCAATGAATAATACTTATTTATAATAGCCTACGTAGCGCGAAACTGTGCATATAATAGGCTGTAGCCAGCGCGAAACTGCGCATTCCCTATAGCCGTTCATGGAACGGGTGGCGGCCGGTATAAATAAATAAAAACAGACACGATATTTTCTTATTTGAATGATCTTGAATATATATATATTCAAGATCATTCAAATAACAAAATATTGTGTATATTGTGCATGTGAACGCACTCACTGTCAAACCTGCCGCTATCTATGCACAAGATAGTTAATGTCCGGATATGATTGGCAATGAGTGATCTTTACTCATGGCGACTATGTCAATTTTGTATGGATCCACAAGTCGATCAAGCTTATTTTTTCTTTGTATCGTGCTGAAGCCATATAGCCTACTGCGCTCAGACTTGGCTACATTATGCCCCGTCTTCAAATTTACTTCCGGGGTTTACGAGTAGCCTACCAGTTGAATGCGTTCCAGAAACAAAACGCAAAACCCCCACGTTCACCATATCTTTACTAACAAATATATTTACAATACTGTTATTTTGCGCATTTGACCAAACAGCCACCACGTCTTGACCCGACATCAGTTACCGAGATAGATAGGCTACTGTAGGCCTAGATATAGGTGTTCTTAATAATTAAATTACATCCAGATGGAGAAAACGTGTTTGAGAACAAGGTATAGCACCTTTCATACAGATAAATTCAGCTCAAAGTGCTTTACAACAGAGCATTTAAATTAAAGAATGTGAAACTTAATGATGCTTCATTCGTAGACTATAGGAGAAAAACACTGAGCCCAGCCTGCTAAATCTACTCAAAGACGCCACCTGGCGGTGGTGCATCACTAAAACGAAATAACACCTGTCTGAAATCCCACGAGATTTCCAACGGGATTTCCCTGCCAAATACCGCGAGGTGAAATGCTGCAGCATGTGACATTTCTAACTTCCTGTACGTTTGGCTGTCTGCTACGTCCTGTGTCTTTCTACGTCCTGTGTCTTTCATGTTCCCTGTAACTGTCTAGTAGGTCCATTGTATATTTGAGATTAGTTCAATGTAGATATTACTTGTGAATATTCCTATTTTCTGAATGGATGTGTGAGGGAAGGGAGATTCTTTTGTTCTCTCTCCCACGTGAGTGGCTATGCGTGTGTGCCCTTTGATCTTGTGTGGTGTGGAGACACATGGGCTGTGTCGGTGTGAAAGGAGAGCGTGAGGAGAGCGTATGTTGCGTTTTTGTGTTTTGAGTAAAGTTGAGGTTTTGTGTTTTGTTTGCTGGATCCATTATATTTTTGAAAGTAGATTAAATAAGAATAACTATTTGCTGATATTTTCTGTTTAATTGTCTTCTGTGGGTGAGGTTGCTCCCCGTACTCTGAGTTGTAAAATTCCTAGCCCCCATAAAACACAGCTGGCTGTGGGGGGGGGGGGTCAGTGATACGCGGTCACTAGACAATAGTTTTTTTTTCAGCCTTAGGTGATGCGGGCAGTGACAATACTCTCTATCTCTCTCCTTTTCTTGTTCTTTCGCTCTTTCTTTCTCATTTCTCTCTCTTTCCTATCTTTAGAAATTAGGGAAAGATAATTAATCCAGTGGGTCATGCGGTGTATGGGACGACTGGATTAGATTAGAATTATTAATTTATAAATTCATAAGTGGATGCTGAATCTGGGCCAGGTGGACACTGATCGAGACAATCGGTTACTCAGCACTCAAACCCTAGCAGCAATCCACTAGTCAATCATACCTTTTATTAATTAAACCTTTCTTCAATCTTCATAAATTGAGGAGGGGTGTAGCATTAGCTATACTTTAGGGATATAAATACATCTTTCATCCTTCTCACCTCTGTTGTCCAATGTCGCCCACTAGTGGTTGTTATAAGTATATCGGTATAGGTATAATATATTAGGTTGTCTAGTGCTGCCATCTAGTGTTTACTATTATACATGACAGTCTTTTGATTTTTTGAATAATGGGTTGTGATAGCAAGTTATTTTTAATTATCATTGCTTTGTGATTAATTGTTCTTTCCCTTTGAGTAAATCTGTTTGCAGTTATATCCGGAATAGTTTTTGTCCTTACCAGTCACCAATCTCAGACCATCCATCCATCCATTCATCTTAGAGGGACTTCTTTGCAAAAACCATCCATCACCTGCTTGAAAAGTAAGCCTGAATTGCTGATTAATGCTCATTCATTGAAGTAGATTGGCCATCTGATTTAATTGTTTTGAGTGGTTGATATGCATTTGAGGCTTGGTGTTTTATGATGGTGATTGATTGGTTTGGTTATTTGATTTGATATTAAGGATAAATGGTTAGTTCATTAATTGATTAATTCTTCAATATTTTATTGATTGCTTGATTAATTATTTATAGTTATTCAACTTTTTATTATTATAAGTATTCTACTTGATACTGGATATTTGTGGTTTTGAGGGTGTTTAATTGTTAAATGGATGTAGATGGTTTGGTGTTGAGCTTTGGTTCTTGAGTGATTGGTGGTCTGTTTGATATCTGGTTAAGAGATGTCTTGGTTTTTGATAGAATAAACATCAGTTTATGGGTTTGCTTTAGTAGAGCGATATAGACGTACATACATATATTACGCTTTGCGCATTGTGTGTGTATGGTGTGAAAGGATTGTGAGTGGACGGACAGTAGGACTCAACTTGCTGACAGGCAAAGTGGTGTAGACATTTCGATCTGACTACATCAAAATCTTTTTTATTTTAATTTATTATTTTCTGGCATACAGCGGTTAATGAGGGGATTGTCCTCTGGTGCGCAATACCCTAAGCTTGTGTCAAATCAAGCCTTGTGGTTTTTAATTTGTAAAAATTAAAAGTGCTTAAATGGGACCGATCGCTCCCTGTGCTGAAGACTAGGGTTGAGTTGAGCAAGATTAGATCTGGTTAGGAAGTTTAGTCAGAGCAAGAAGAGTCCTATGTCCGTGAGTGATTGAGTGTTTTGAGGCCAAATAAGTGAGCTGCAAAAAAAGCATCATAGGAGAAAGAATATTCTACGGACATGCTACATCATCCACAGTAGACACAGGGGTATCTATCGGACTTCGGGAGGTCTGCTGGTGACAGTGGGGCATCCACTGGACCTGGTTAGAAGATAGGAGAGAGAGAGAGAGGCACTAGGGAGAGGGAAGGCAGAGCAGGGTTAGTAGCACATAGAGCCATACAGACCACACAGATATTGAAACAGGCAACCTGGGGCAGGCTCCTGGAATATATTTGTCTAATGGCTAAGAACATTTAAAGAACAATAAATAATATTAAATTAAGTTTAAATTAAGTTTTCGGAGCAAGAAAGGCTAAGAGCATCAGGTCCAGGCCTAAGCCGGATGTGGACTGATGTGTGTCTGTGTGTACGTGTGTGTGTGTGTACTAAATACTACGATATCCACAGCTCCGCAGCTGACACTGGACCTGGTTAGAGGATAGGAGGGAGAGAGAGAGACACTAGGGGAGACAGAAAACGGTGAGTAGCACACTGAGTCATTGAAGCAACACAACAGTCAGAGCAAGCCTGTTTCAGGATAACCAGCTTCTGTACACTACTTGATATACATACATTGCATAGCAGGACAAATAACAATGTATACAGAGGATTCACAGGTAGGTTTGAGGCTGCCTTTCTGTATCTCAAGGTCCTAGCTAGTGATTGGAGGCTAGGTCGAAAAGGTACGTCTTGAGGTCTCGCTTGAAGACCTCTGTTGTTTCAGCCCCTCTTAGGCACTCCGGTAGGGTGTTCCAGAGGTTGGGGGCATAGAAACTAAAAGCTTTCTCTCCATGTTTCTTGGTCCTGGCTTTTGGAACTGTTAAAAGTTCAGTGCCTGAGGATCTAAGTGGTCTGTTTGGCATGTACTTAACAAGCATGTCTGAAATATATTCTGGTGAGTGACTGTGGAGAGATTTATAGACTAGTAATAGTATTTTAAAGTCTATTCTAGAGTTGACTGGTAACCAGTGTAGTGATTTTAACGCTGGTGTGATGTGTGCCCTTCGTCTAGTCTTAGTGAAGACTCTTGCTGCAGCATTCTGTATTATTTGTAGCTTAGAGATTGGTTTCTTTGGTAGGCCTGATAGTAGAGCATTGCAGTAGTCCAGCCTGCTTGTGATGAAAGCATGCATTAATCTTTCGGTGTCAGCCTGAGAGAGAAAGGGTTGCACCTTGGCAATGTTCCTTAGGTGGTAAAAGGATGTCTTTGTAATATTCTTGATGTGGTTTTCGAAATTAAGATCTGAGTCAAGTATGACACCTAGGTTTTTAGCCTGGCAATTGGTGTCAATTTCCAGAGTTTTTAGGTGTGCAGCTAGTTTCTCTCTTTCAGCTTTTTCTCCAATGATCAGTACTTCTGTTTTGTCCTGGTTTAGTTGGAGGAAATTATGTGACATCCATACATTTATATCTGTAATACACTTGACAAGGCAGTCAACCAAGCTGTAGTTACTGGGTGTTACGGAAATATAAAGTTGAGTATCATCTGCGTAGCTATGGTAGCTAATATTGTGCCTCCTGATGACACTGCCAAGGGGCAGCATGTACAGGCTGAAGAGCAGAGGTCCTAGGATCGATCCTTGGGGCACCCCACAGGTCATAGGGATCTTTCTTGAGCTATATTCACGGAGGGCAACGAAGAAATCACGACCGGTTAGATAGGTCTTAAGCCAATTTAGGACTGGACCAGAGAGGCCAACCCACTTTTCCAGTCTTTCGATGAGGATTGCATGATCTAGAGCAGGGGTGTCTTTGGCCCGCAGTGTAATTATATTTGGCCCGCGAGGCAATACCAAATGACTACTAGAGCTGTCCCGCCAGTATTATACAGCGCATTCACCGCTAATACTACAAATCCCATAATGCTCTGCTGTTGTTTTGGCGCGTCAATCAAGACAGGACCCAGAAACGCCCTCTCTTCTGTGACAGTAGTCATAGCAATCTCATACTACAACTGTAACCGTGTTACCCCTTCTTAAAAATGGCGAAAAGAAAGGCAGAAAACAGAAGCTTTACGTTATGTAACGTCTCACTGTGATAGAGACACCTGTGTTGACCTAGCCGGCCGCTGTGTTTGCTCTGTTCCTGTTCATTCAATCCTGCCGGCCTGTCTGCCTGGCTGTCTGTCTGCATGCCGGCTGTCTGTCTGTCTGCCTGGCTGTAGGACAGTCAGGGTTTTACAAGCTTCTCTACTGAGCAGATGGAGCACCAACACTTGTGTCTGAGGGCGTATTCACATATGTTAGTGCACACCATTGATGCGCACCAAAAGCGAAAGTGATGTGCATATTAAATGTTAAAGCAAAACTTGTTTGGGTCCATATTAAAATTTTCATTTGTTCAATGTTGGCCCGCGACTTTGTTCAAGTTTTAAATTTTGGCCCACTGTGTATTTGAGTTTGACACCCCTGATCTAGAGTATCAAAGGCTGCACTCAGGTCCAGGAGGACAAGAACAGAAAGCTCTTTGGAGTCAGCATTAATTCTGAGGTCATTTACAACTTTGACTAATGCCGTCTCTGTGCTATGGTGGGCACGGAAGCCGGACTGGAAAAGGTCAAGGGTACAACTTGTAGCTAGGAAATCATTAATCTGTTTGAAAACAATTTTTTCCAGAATTTTACTCAAAAAGGGAAGGTTGGAGATTGGTCTAAAATTGCTAAAAACTGAAGTGTCTAAGTTGTTTTTCTTCAGTACGGGTCTCACCAGAGCAGTTTTAAGTATTGGTGGGAAGACACCTGTAGATAGGGAGTCATTAACAATGGATAAAATGTGACCGCCGCTGGTAATTTGGTCCTCAACTAGGCATTTTCATTTTTCAGTTTTTTACAGATTATGAAAGTGCAGATTGTAAGCTTTCAAATGAGGTCTCATACATTGAAATCTGAACATATTTGAAGAAGATATGCTTATTTGAATGCTAGTACTGCCAAATCAACTTAGCTGAGAAATCTCCCTCCAAAGTTCTCCAACATTTTCACACCTCTGACTGCCAGGTAATGGGCGTGAACAATGGCCTGGTAACCCCTCTCCCAGCCACTCCCCCACTGGACGATCTGTCATTATCTGTCAGAGTGGCTGTCAACTTGGGGTATTACCTGAGAGTGGCTGCCAAGTGAGGTGCTCTCTCACTGATGACCCCACACTCTGAGTCAGTATTAATCTTGTGTTGTGAATGCAGTTAAGAACAATATAAGATGAAGTTCAAATTTAACGTTCTTTATTGTCACATACATGATATAAAGTACAAGCATAAGTAGTTAAGTGTACAAAAAAAGGCAACTGTCTAAGTGTTAAAGTGTACAGTCAGTTGTCTGTTTTGTAGACAAGGTGCATAGTGTTCATTGTGATCAAGTGTACAACAAAGTAATAACAGTCCCCAGCTCAATACTCAAGGTAATAACAACAGTACTCAGCTCAGTATTCAATATTCTAACAATGCAGTCTGTGCAAGTGTGGGCAAGTCTGTGCAAGAGAACAAGCAACGCTTCAGTATACAAACAGGAAAACAGGAAAGGCTGTGGCCTTTCTCCTGCAGTGCTGTCCGTCCTGATGATCTGCAGTGAATCTACAAGCGGACAGTCTTGTTCTGAGCTGCTGTGGAGTTTGGCGGGGGACATGTGACGTCTCGTCCCTCATCAGAACAGAACTCTCTGATCTTGTCAAAGAGATACGTCTGTCTGGCCATGTCCAGTCCGGGTGGGGCTTGCACAAGAAGACCTTCTCTGGGGGGCAGGACATCAGGCTTGCGCAGCAGCTGAAACTCGACTGCCGCTGCATCACGGTGTTCTCTGGCCACAACCATGCCAGGTCTCTCAGCATCAAAACTGCAATAGAATAGAAGGAAGAAAGTACATTAAACTATTGCCCACAGTACTGGCACTCCATATAGATAAAATAGTACCAGAAAGTGTTGATTAAATAGACTAGCTAATGCATGATAGGATGAACGTATTCTCACCTGTTGTGCAAAATCAAAGCTGTAGTGCATAGTGATCTTCTTGCTGGCTGGTATGGAGGGGCCCAGGGAGAGCTGCAAATCCTCACCTTTTTGCTCATCCTGTAACCAAAACAAAAAACAAAGGTGTCAGACTACCATACCTCTCATGCTCTCTCATTCTGTTTCTCTCTATAATATAGCTACCTAGCTCGATATTAGCTGCCACGCTGGCTAGTTTAGGAACAAAGGGCTAGCTCAGCTAACTAGCATGTTAGCTAACGTTAGCTAGCTAGCCTTTGTTAGTTTGTTATGCTAGCTAGACTTAGTCACTTGTTTAGAAAGGAGCTACTGCTAAACGACTAATGTTAATGTAATGTAAACAGCACAGATAGTATAAAGATCAGCTTACCCCAAAGCAAAGCAGAATGCTTGGCGGTGGTGTGAATCTGGTACCTCGTTCGCTTGGTAGCAACATGCTATGCTGATACAGTCATCTCTGTATCACAGGTCATCAAGAATAAACTCCGTGTACGAACGAGTCCCGCTCTGCTGGAGTTTTAGCTGCTCTTAAAACTCTTTCCATGTCCTGGATGCCATCCCCGTCTTCTCTTTAGCAAAAGCTGTAGCATCCATGGTTTAACGTGGGACTGAATGTAAACAAAGGATTCCCGTGTTGGGGAAGGGTGGGGGCGGAGAACCCGGAAGCAATAGCCAATGAAACCAAATCATGCTAATCGATCTGCCCGCCCCCAAGCCCAGCTCGAAATCAGCTAAAAACGAGCTTAGTTTGCAGACTAATTAAACGTATTTCCTGAACCTAAAACTGTTGTCTGTTATAGTAAGTAGGTTCTTCACAACTTCAACTTTGGTAATACACAAAAAAACGAAAAAAAACGTTTTTTTATGTATTTTGCCCTCTAGCGCATTTCGGGGTTTGCCGAGTTGCGGACCAAATCACCAGCCGCTGTCACAAATGTCATAGGATACAGAGTCAAAAATAGTTTTGAAAAAATCGGTGGGGATGGGATCCAGCAGGCATGTGGAGGTCTTGAGTTTGGATACTACTTTTCTCAACATTTCTGTGTCCATCAGTGTAAACAGGCTCATATGTCCATTACATGGAGGGAGAGGATCTGTGAACGGGATGCATGGCCTTTCCTGAGTGATATTCCTCCTAATATTCATAATCTTATCTCTGAAGTAAGCTGCAAATTCCTCACATTTACGGCAGGGTTTATTAGGCTATCAATTGTTGAGAAGAGCACTCTTCAATTATTTCGGTTGATAGATATCAATTTTGAGAAGTGGTCTTTCCTTTCATTTCTTATTGCTTTATTAAAAGCAGAGAGATGATCTTTGAGAATATCATGGTGGGCCTGTAGCTTGGTTTTTCGCCATATACGCTCAGAACTTCTGCAGGTTCTCTTTAGTTGATATGTTTCCTCATTTCGCCATGGGGCTTTATTATTGGTTGTGATCCTTTTCAGTTTAATAGGTGCTACAGAATCCAAGGCTGCCCTTACTCTGGTGTTAAAGGTGGTTGCCAGGTCTTCAATAGTTCCTAAGGGCCCCACTTCTGGAGTTGATAAATTGTTTGTGGTCAGTATTTCTCTAAAACTATCGGCTACTGCGGAGGTAAGATAACGTTTCTTTATAAAGCGCTCAGTACTACTTTTGACTTTAGGAACTAATGCAGTGAAGAAGATACAGAAATGGTCGGAGAGGGCGAGGTCACTAATAGAGGAAACAGTGATAGTCAGGCCCTTAGTAATCACTAGATCAAGGGTGTGGCCGCGGTTGTGAGTTGGCTCAGAGATATGTTGGGTAAAATCCATGGAGTTTAGGAGGTTGATAAAGTCCCTAGCTTTCGAGTCCGCCTCAGTGTCTACGTGTATGTTGAAATCTCCAATGATGATAATCTTATCATAATTTGTATGGATGATGGACAGGAGTTCTGAAAATTCTGTAGAGAAGGCAGGGCATTGTTTGGGAGGCCTATACACGGTTACTGCCAGAACTGGGGGCTGGCATTTTAGGACAATAGCATGGTATTCAAAAGAGGTGAAATCATCAAAGGAGATGGTCCTGCAGCTGAGGGCATCTGTAGCTATGGTGGCTGTTCCTCCACCTTTTTCCCACTTCTGATAGATTGAAAAAAGCTGTAGTTAGGAGGAGAGGCTTCAATGAGGGCTGCTGATCCATTTATATTTAGCCAGGTTTCAGTTAGGAACATACAGTCTAGTTTACGTTCACATATAAGATCATTAATGAGAAAAGTTTTGCTTGGTAGGGACCTGACATTTAGAATTGCCATTGAAATAGCTTCCGGAGAAAAGGGCTGGTTCGCCTGACTAGTGGGCCTGGATGGTATATTCACTGGAACGGATATCAGGTTTTTTATATTAGATCCACCTGACTGTTTCATTATGGTACTAGGGGTGCGGTGGGAGATAATTTGCTGAATGGCATATTCAGGTGGGCAGAATTTGTTTATAAAAATATAGACGTCGCTATGCCAGGTCTCAGTGAGGGGCAGGGAATCAAGGTCTATGGTGATGGGGCGTTGGTGAGATGGAGCTGGTATAGCCCGACCCGCGGGTACAGGAGGTTTATGTTTGGCACTAGGGTGGTTGAGACGGGTCGGGCTAACCCCACATCAGACGCTGGAAGATCTCAGCGTCAGGTCCATATTCATACTGAGCAGACGGGCACCTGACCTACTAGGATGAAGGCCGTCCCTGGCGAAGAGGTCCGAGCGGTTCAAGAAAGTGGTGAAATTATCTATGAAGGGAAGCTTCAACTGGCAGCAGTAGCCTTTCAGCCAGATGTGGAGCTGACGGATCCTACTATATTTGGCATCACCATATCGGGGGGAGGAGAACAGGCCAGAGATGATGCAGGTCTTTCCTGACGCCTGAGCAGTGGAGATCAGGGCCTTGAAATCCTCCTTCAGCCGCTCAGACTGCTGGAGCTTGATGTCATTTGTTCCGACATGGATGATAATGGATGAGGCCAGGGGATTATCTGCGAGGAGTGATGGGACAACAGTCCTGATGTCCGAGACCTTAGCTCCTGGGAAGCAGCAGGTCCGGGCTTTCGGGACCACTACATGGCGCACCATGGAAGATCCGATTACGAGCACAGATGGGGGGGCGGGATCAGTGGCGGGCCCACTGGGCTTAGGGGACTTCCTTTGCTGCCTCACACCTGAAGGCCAAGTGGTAGAGGGTGGGGGCCGGGGGTCCCCTCGGTGGACTGGGCTATGCTTAGGCCGGGGAGCAGGCTTATTAGCCTGGCTATTATGCCGCTCACCAACCAGAGAGGTGTGGGTGGGCTGCGGAGTATGGGTATGGTACTGAGTAGGGCAGGGTGTGAAATGAGCCCCAGTAGCAGAGAGCCTGGACGAGGAGCTGATGCTAGTATCCTTGGACCTCTTGGGTACAGGCTCGGCCAGTAAAGCAAAGCTATTCCTCAGTTGGAGGGTGTCGTCGTCGGAGGGTTGGGAGGGGACCCTGGAGGTTTCCCTTTCTCGTTTCCTCCTAACAGTGGTCCAAGGGGTCCGAGCAGTTAGGGGCGGGAGGGTGTAGAGCCATCGCAAGACTCGTTAAAATAATTGCGGAATTAAAATAAGAGGATAAAACCGCCAATCTATTTGCTAAAAGCAGGGCTCAGCTGCTGGCTTGAGCAAAACAACGCTCAGCAAGCTGTAAGACCAACGAAAACCAGAGGACAACCAACCCAATCTACTTGCTAAAAGCAAGGTTCAGCTGCTGGCTTGTAAATCCCGCTCAGCAAACTGTAAACAAACAAAACCAGAAGACAACAAACTTAATCTACTTGCTAAAAGCAAGGCTCAGCTGCTGGCTTGTAAATCCCGCTCAGCAAACTGTGAAATGAACGAAAACCAGAGGACAACAACCTTAATCTACTTGCTAACGCAAGGCTCAGCTGCTGGCTTGTAAATCCCGCTCAGCAAACTGTGGAACGAACGAAAACCAGAGGACAACAACCTTAGTCTACTTGCTAACGCAAGGCTCAGCTGCTGGCTTGTAAATCCCGCTCAGCAAACTGAAGAACAAACGAAAACCAAGACAACAGACCTCGAGATCCAGACGTCGGACTCTCAGGTACCACCAATATTAATGCGCGATTTTGAGAACGGAGGTATGGTATGCAGGTGTATGGAGTCAAAATGAGGCCAGAAAGCATTGTAAACGTAAGTGAAGTATTGTAAACAAAAACATATGAATTGTAAACGTAAGTGAAGTATTGTAAACGTAAGTGAAGTATTGTAAACGTAAGTGAAGTATTGTAAACAAAAAATATATAAATTATTACTTAATTATTAAAAAATAAAATAAAAATTGCATTTACAATACTTTTTTGCGTTTACAAAACCTTTTCTGCATTTACAAAACTTTTCTGCCTTTACAATACTTTTTCTGCGTTTACAAAACATTTCTTGCGCTGCAAAACATTCTGGCCTCTCTTTGACGTGGGGGCGGGGCTAGATGAGTGGCGTGTCCAGAGAGGAAGAGGCGGAGTTTCGGGATGCCCACCGCCATATGAGCGCTGCTCAACGTTTTTTGGACTTCTTCTATGGTTTTGATTTATATATGGCGGTGGGCATCCCGAAACCCCGCCTCTTCCTCTCTGGACACGCCACTCATCTAACCCCGCCCCCACGTCAAAGAGAGGCCAGAATGTTTTGCAGCGCAAGAAAGTTTTGTAAACGCAGAAAAAGTATTGTAATGGCAGAAAAGTGTTGTAAACGCAGAAAAGGTTTTGTAAACGCAAAAAAGTATCGTAAATGCAATTTTTATTTTATTTTTTAATAATTAAGTGATTATTTATATATTTTTTGTTTACAATACTTCACTTACGTTTACAATACTTCACTTACATTTACAATTCATATTTTTTTGTTTACAATACCTCACTTACGTTTACAATACTTCACTTACGTTTACAATGCTTTCTGGCCTCATTTTGACTCCATACAGGTGGATAAAACTGGAAAAAAGCAATGAACCTGCGATGCTAGCGGGGAGAGGGAGTGCTATTTACGTAGTAATGCTAACGGGGAGGTAGGGCTATTTACTTAGCCGTGCTAGCAGGGGGAGTGGGGGCTGCTTACTAGCAGTGCTAGCCGGGAGAGTGGGGGCTACTTACCTAGTAGTGCTGGTAATACTCACGCGATCTACTGGGAGCAAGGCACGGCCTCCGGTGTGTTGGGTTGGTACTGGAAAGGCAGGGGACGGCTGTCCCCTGTTGGCTAATAGGCTATCCCAGTCAGGAGCTGGTTAGGGTTGGCTAGCCGCGGCTAGCTGCGGCAGCGTAGCTGTTTGATCTAGACTTGGGGCTCGATGTCCAAGCGTCGGATCCAAAAAAATTGAATTATTGTGTACCGCCAATGTTAGTGCGCAGTTTTAAACGCGGAGATATGGTATACAAGTGAGGAAAACTGTATAAAACAATACACTTTGGGAGAGCTGGCGAGCGCAGCAAACTTAGACTACTTCCGCGTGCGTGACGTCCTTCTATCACACATGGACAACCCCGTCTACCGTGTGACTGTTTAGGAATAACGCCTATTACCATCAAGAGGATAAAGAACAGAGTGGGACTGATGATGGTGACAGTCCCCCAGATCGACATGTGCAGTTGAAGGAAAGGAGAAGTCAAGAAGTGAACATGGCTTGAAGGTCAAGGAGGGATCTGTGCTGTGAAATACAACGTCTGATGGACAGTGATGCAGGAGTCTACAGGTGTATGAAGAAAGTAAACAACAAGGAAATCAGTGACAGTGACAACGATAACCTTGATGGTGCAGAAGAACAGAGTTAAACCCCACAGTACAAACCACTACAAGAGTGTTGACGGAAGATGTCTGGAATGGAGACATGGAGAACATGAACTAATTAAGTGGCGTCAATGATCTATAATACAACAAGTATCTCTTACATTTCTAGAATCAATTTTTGAGAAGAGTGATAACGGTGATAACCTACGTTGTCACCTCTGAGCCTGAGTTCATTCCTGAAGTTGAAGTGATGAGGAATATTTTTATTACATCTGTGACATTTTGGCAAAACACTTGTCTCCAGAAGATTATTATAGAAGCAAGTTAGTTGAATATGGACTCTGGAGTATGAACCATCTTTTTGTTCACAAAAACAAAAAGTCATGTGTGTTTTATGGTTATTGATGATTTGATGTTTAGTTATTGTTTTCCTGTTTAGAAAGAATGTGTGTTGCGAAATATTGAAAGAGTGATGAATGTTCAGGTGGATTAGTTTATAACTAATACTAATAACTAAGTTGTCATAATATAAGGAGTATTAAGTTATGGTTTCATACAACATCTGTTTAGATAATTGGTTTACAAAGCTGTTTAGTCATGTAATCATACATAAACGCCCCACCAGCTCCTTACTACAGGGTCGTGTGCACACAGAATCCCCAGACAGCGCGGAAAAAGTTGAGACGTTCCCAATTGACATGCTTGATGTTGAAGGTCATGTGCAAATTCAACGTTTTATTCGTCACATGCAACATAGCCTACCAGTAAAATGAGCAGTGAGATGTTTCTCAGCTGGCTTTGTGCGCACTAAGCTTAAGCAAGGTGAAACAAACCAATACAAAATAACAAAAGAAAACAAGACGGTATATATGGGCTTTTAATACAATATGCAAAATATATAACCTACATGAAAGGGATGGGATATGCTGAGAGCAGATTGAATTGTAGCCTACAGTTTAGTTAAATGCATGAGTAGGCTACTTATGGATCTTGATAGGCCCTATATCTATATTATGTAGGACCATATGATATATTTTAGTTATGGATATTCACGTTTACAGTATTTACAGAATGTAGATGTGTCCATTCTGACGACTATGGAATATAAGGTGCTGTTGTGCTGAGTCTGAGTATAGCGACTGAGTTTAGTGCTTATTTATTAATTCACTGCCATTTGCCAAATTTGTGTAGTGCTTTTATTCATTTTAGGACACCGCGATGCCTTCATGAATGTGAAACGTAATTGGAAATGATACAAATATCCTCGTATTTATGATTATGATTATTATTCAAGCCTAGGATGTCTGTAGACTTGATGTGAACGCAATCACCTCGGATTTCTCATAAATTCAGCCCTTGCGAACGGGCGCACTCCAATCTGGCCTACCTACGACTGCATTTCCGCGTTCTTAAATCCTGTTCTTAGATGAGAACAAATCCGAGATAAGAAACCATTCAGGAATGCCAAAATTGTCCCGGGAACTTCGTAAGTGGAGTTAAGAAGAAATTTCTTCTTAACTTCTTCTTAACTGCGTTCAGGAATGAGGTCCATTGTTCTCTGGGTGTCAGAGAGGATTGCGACACCTGGGGGTTTGATGTTTGAAGATTGCTCCAGCATGGGAAGAGGATATGAGACAGCGCTGAGGGCTGTTCTCTTTCGATAGGGGCTATGTGCTAGTAACCTCTGGCCCCTGGATGGCTTTGCTGCTGTGTGACGATTTGGTTATTTGTATGTGTTTTGGGTATTGTTTGTTATGTTTAATGTTGTTTTGTGTCGAGGCGTTAAGCGTCTCGAAGGGGGGATATGTAGTATATTTTTTATACTGTACCATACTGTATTACATCAATACATCTGTATTAATCTCATATAGTAATCATTTTAGTAGAATAAGGAATAAACTTCACTTTAGGTAGGAACTGTGTTAATTAAGGAGTTTAACATGTGGGTTACAACAGATGTCCTGTCCTGAGTAAACATTCCTTTGTCCCTGAGTCAATATGATCCTTTGTTTATGGTCACCTTTGAAGTCAGTTAGCCTACAGTTGTAACGTGATCCTAGGAGGACACAGGAAGAACCCAAAATAGCCCCATGTCCGAGGGGGATTACAAGACTAGTTGATCAGATCTGTGTTAATGAACATTCCTTGTATGCAAATTTGTTTGTCATGTGAGACCTGGCCTGAAGCCAGGACATATAAACTCGGCCCCACCTTGTGAACCTTAGTAATGCCGAAGATTCAACCCTGTTAGGCATGCTCAATAAATTGATGATTCGACGATTTTGGCCTCCTTGAAGTTCTGTTTCACAAGAAGAAGATGCATCAGAAATATACGACAACATGATGACTAATGTGGACAGTGCGCCGTCACTGTAGTAGACTATTTGGCTGTGATATAAGTGGAGTACTAATAGGATATGCGTAGTGCCCAGGTCTGATGAGTGTTAATATATTTTCTTAATACTTGGATTAAGAATAAGAGCACGCGAGTGGTCGATTCAAGCTGGTTAAAAACAATTGACAATAACTTTATTCTTCAATACGTTTGCAAGCGGTCTCTCACACAGGAAGTGAATCCTAGTCCGAGAGCCCCGTCAATAAGAAGGGCGAGCCCTTTTAAAGGGGTAGTGTCGTGATAGGGGGTTGTGATCTTGTTGTGCCAGTTGGTCTGGCACAACAGATGGTAGTGAAAATGGAGTTAACTTCTGCTTTCCACAAACATTGTAAAACAATAAACTCAGAGAAAACAGGAACATAAATAGAGTAAGATAACAGAAAAACTATCTTGGAGTGAACACATGGGTGATCAGTTGAAATTCTTTAACAATTCCCCAATCTTGTGGGTAAAACATCCACAACAATAATAATATAATTGAAAGGATCAACCATGTGGAATCAAATTATAAAATATCATAAAAATAGTCAAACATATTTGGTAAAAACCTAATTCTACACATATGGAAAGGAAGTAATCTATTCTCCACTAGGTGGAGCATAATAAAGATGAATAAACTCAAGGTTATTTAACACACCAAGATTAATTTCTTCCCATATGCAATCACGTACCAAAACTCCTCACTTTAATTTGGCATAAGCAAGGTAAAAAGATAACATGATACTAATCTAATACAGATTTCATATATTCATGAGTGGGAAAAAAAAACCTCTTTCTTTTGAGAGGAAAAAACTTAACTTCAAGTTTCAAAACAATTCAAAATCCTTATTTCCAATGGCACAGACTTGACTAAGTTCTTGAGTTGAATGAAGGTCTAATTCAACTTCTCCTTTGAACATTAATGCAGTAATGGGCATATCTGTAACAGTATTCAAACACTTTCCAATACACTTAAGAACAATGCCAATAATAATAATAATCAAAATAATAATCATAAAAATGATACCTAGAGATCTGAGAATATTTCCAGAACTTGAAAAAGCATTATCGAAAATTCCCCAAGCATTAAACCCATGGACAGTCTTTAAGATCTGAATACCTTTCATGTTTGATTCATGGAACTCTGTTAATGTGGCATTTGGATCGGAGATGAACGAACAGCATTCTGACCCTACAATCGCGCATGTTCCTCCTTTACTAGCAAGAATTATATCTAAGGCAAACCTATTTTGTAGCACAACTTTCTTCATTTCATTCACTTCCTTAGCTAAGGCTGAAATTACTCTGTCCGATGCATTCAAGTGATCCGCCAAGATAGCGGAGAGAGTCATGAGTTCAGTTTGGGTGTTATACATGCCATAGTTAGGAAAAAATACACCAAAAATAAACTGAAAGGGTGATATAGCACGACGATGTCTATAATTTGATTGATGATGAATTACCTGCATTTCAGCGTGATCCACCTTCCTAATCATGGGAATTAAATGAGCAAGATAGCATCTTCCTACACTGTTGCTATTTAGGGTTGAATAAGCTGTATCGCCACAGACTAAAAATACACCTTTTGGAAGGCCTATCGCTGAACCTGGATATAAGAATTCGTAGATAGGAGCAACGCAGGAGCTAGTGCCTAGATCATTAATTTGTGTCCTAATTTGTGTGTTGTATCTGAAAAGATCAATACAGGCTGTAACCTGTTGAAGAGGTACTACTTTGAATTGGTCGACTTGATTTTGATTTTGATGAGGATGCAATTTTGTTTGTGCTTTAATGATGCAATCGATAATTTGACATTTTAATCCAGAAATGGTAATTGAATTTCGCCAATTAACTGTAGTAGATACAGCTGTGCAAGCTAACCTAGTACTCGGTGCATGATTGTCTATTTGGACTAATATAACTTGAATATTGTGAACCAATCCCTGTCCAGCTATTTCAGAAAAGTGTGTAACCTTGAACAGAATAAGGCGGGAGAAATTAGAAGGTCTATGATTCTCATTAACCTCTAGTGTTAATTTGCTTAGAATAACCTCTTCAATCCCTGTATAGGAGTTAGCTAGTCTATCTAATCCTACATGAAAATGACAAGCAGAGGATTGTCCAGGAGCAGAGAAAACATGAGTAGCTAAACCCTGCCAGTCATAGTGTGACCATTCTGCTTGGGTTAAAGGAATTGGATAAAATATGGGTGCAGAAGTACTAAGAGGTACATTTTGACAAATCCAACAGTTAGCGTAGTTCATTCTATGTGCAAAGTCTCTGACTATACTAATAGCTTCATTAGGATGCTTCTTTTCCTGTCCAATTGACTTAGCTGATTTGGTTAGGTGCATAGAGCAGTTAAACACAGTACCTTGAGGATAATCTGGAACAGATCTACAAATGTCAACTCAATAATTCTTTGTTCTTGATACTCGCATAACATCTTTAGTTAAAACACACCAATAAGGAGAGTCTTTCTCTACATTAACTTCAGTCACAGTTACAACAGTAGAACCTGGGAATCGTTTGTTACTTTCAAATCTCACATAAGCAGTATGCAGCATCTTCCATCCATCTTCGTCTATCGTATAGACCCAACAGTCAAGTGGAGTGCAACGCTCAACGGGACAAACGAATACTGGAGTGTGTTCTTGTCTTTTCCTTCGTTCAATGGTTTCAGTTTCAGGAGAGAACTGGTCCGAGTTCTCTTTCAAGGGGGTTGCGAGTAGGTGAGTGAGGGGGAGTGTGGTTGGATTATGATTGGGCGTTGCTGGGGCAGTGGTCAAAGTTGTCATCATGACAGCAATGAGGAAAAGATAGGGTGTGTTATCCTTGGTCTGATTCCTCAGATGAGGAGACCAGAGAGTGAGCTTTCGCCCTGGTGGTGACACCGTGTAATGCATCTTGGTTGTTTGAATCTTTTGGCCGGCTGGCCTCGTCTTGATTTGGAACCAGCCTGCAGTGGGTGGCGTGTACCCAAGACGTCCTCTCAGCTACTTTTATGGCCGTCTGGGTTGTCAGCAAGATCTGGTATGGGCCCAGCCAACGAGCACTATTCCACGCCTTCCGTTTCAGGTCCCGGATCACCACCCATTGGCCTGGCTGGAGGTGATGCAAGAAACCCTCTCTGGCATCCGGGATGGTCGCCTTCACTCTGTTGAAGAGATCTTTTAGAATGTTGTTGAGTGCCAGACAATACTGTACCATGTCCTGTTCACAGGACATCAGAGTCAGCTTGTTCTGGGGAAAAGGTTTGTTAAACATTCTCATAGGTCTACCAGCAATGATTTCATATGGGGAGAGCCCCGTAGTTTGGTGGGGACGGCCCCTCATGAACATCAAAGCTAAAGGTAAAATTTTCATCCATGACAGATTTGTCTCTGCCATCAGTTTGTTGAGCTTAACCTTCAATGTCTGGTTAGCTCTTTCTACAATCCCAGCTGATGCAGCATGGTAACTGCAGTGCGTTCGGAGGTCAATTTGCAAACTCTTACAAATCTCATTAATCACATTATTCACAAAATGGCTTCCTCTATCAGAGGAAAGTTTCAAAGGCAATCCCCATCTGGGGATTATCTCTCGGAGGAGACTCCTGGCCACAGCGATTGCTGAGGCATGCCTGCAAGGGAAAACTTCAGTCCACTTAGAAAAAACATCAGTTAAGACAAGGCAATATTTATACCCTTCGCATGGTGTAAGTTCAATAAAATCCATCATCACATGTTCCCACGGAGACTCTGGTCTCGGGTGAGCTGACATTTTCATTTTAATACCTTTCCCAATATTGTTTTGCATACAGACGATGCATTTGGCACAACTCTGCTCTGCAAACACAGTGAACCCTGGTGCATACCAATACCTGTTCACGTCATCCACAACTCCTATTTTTGAAATATGATCAGGACCATGCGCTAGTTTGAATGCATACTGGAAACAAGAACGAGGTAAGACTGGTTTGTTATTAGGTCCTAGCCATAACCTGCTTTCATCATTGAATGTGCATTTGGTTTTCCACTTCTTCTTCTCATCAGGAGGAGCAGATTCCTGTAGGTCGGCAATGTCGTTCAGAGACATAGGAGGAGAGACCTGTGAATCCACAGATGAGAGAGAGAGCATAGACAACACAGGAGCGCAAGAGGAGAGTGCCGCCGCTTTAGCAGCTGAGTCAGCAGCCGTATTACCTATGGACACAGGATCAGAGGTTTTAGCATGAGCTTTACATTTGCATACTGCTAAACTGGATGGCAACAACATTGCTTGCAATAAATGGTTAATCAAAGTATTATGAGCAATGGGTTTACCACTTGAGGTAAGGAACCCACGATTCCTCCATAGCATCGCAAAATCATGGACTGTGCTAAATGCATATGCACTGTCCGTGTGGATAGTAGCAGACTTACCCTTGGCTAAAATACATGCCCTGGTGAGCGCAAATAATTCAGCAGCCTGTGCAGAGAGATGGTTAGGAAGTCTGGCTGATTCCAGCACTGTATCAGCAGTGGTAATCGCATAGGCAACAACAGGCTCACCAGCTTGTGATCGCTGGGCAGAACCATCCACAAAGAGTTCAAAATCAGGGTTAGACAAAGGAACATCAGTGAGGTCAGGGCGTGGCTTACTGACTAAGTCAATAACAGCCACACAATCATGTGGATCTCCGTCATCTGGTGTTGGCAACAGTGTCGCTGGATTCAGGACAGTACATCTCTGGAGAGTAACATTAGACATGGTTAGTAACACATTCTGATAGTGTAACAGTCTCGCTGGATGCAGGTGTGAGGTCTTTGCCTGTAAAAGTAAAGCAGAAACAGCATGTGGAACATTCACGATTAGTGGTCGCATGGCTACCACGTCGACACATCCCAATACTGCTTCAGTGGCCGCCGCCACTGATCTTAGACATGGGATTAACCCTCTAACTACACTATCAAGCCTTTTAGAGTAGTATGCTACCGGTCTGTACCGGTCCCCATGCTTTTGGGTTAAAACGGCGGACATATAACCGTCCTTTTCATTTGTGAAAAGGTGGAAAGGCTTTTCATAGTCAGGGAGACCTAAACAAGGGGCTGTAGACAGCCTCTGTTTAAGGGCCGTTAGAGTCAGTCGTGCTTCGTCAGTCCAGGTGATTCGGTCAGAGGGAGAAAGGTTGCGTCCGTGGGCCAGATCGGACAAGGGTTGTGTGAGCTCAGCGAAATCCGGGACCCAAGCCCGGCAATAGTTTGCAGTTCCTAACAGAGACATCATTTGTTTTTTGGTTGTAGGCATGGGCAGAGCAAGGATAGCCTCCACACGGCTGCTACCTAAAGATTTTCCATGTTTAGAAATAACGTGACCTAGGTATGTAACCTGTTCACGCACCAGCTGGATTTTGTGTTTGGAAACCTTATGGCCATTCTCTGCTAAATAGAACAACAATGCATTTGTGTCTTTGATACATGACTCCTTGTCTGAGCTAGCAACAAGCAAATCATCCATATACTGGACAATAATGCTATTCTGTGGTGGAATAAACCCTTCTAGGCTGCGCGCGAGCTCTGCATTGTAGATAGAAGGATTATCAACAAATCCTTGAGGCATAACATTCCACACATATGTTTTGTTCTTGAACTGGAAAGCAAACCAATGTCTGCTATCAGGGTGTACAGGTACAGAAAAAAATGCATTACTAAGATCAATAACACTAAAGAAAGCAGCTGATGAAGGAATGGAGGCAAGGAGGGTTACAGGATTAGGACAAAGAGGAGTCCTAGCAATGACAGCTTCATTAACACAACGCAAATCTTGAACAAAACGCCATTCTCCTGAGGCTTTGCGCACAGGGAGGATTGGAGAATTGACAGGAGAGCTGTCAACCTCAGAAATGGCTCCACGCTCTAACAAAGATGCATGTACCTCTGCAATACCTTCTATAGCCTCTAGAGGGAGCGGGTACTGAGCGCGCTTCGGTCGGAATGAACTTTTAGGGGTGATCCTTGGATTCCCCTAGTGACTGGAATAGCCCAGGTGTAAGGAAATGCTCTTACCCCCGTCTTGGCGGAATACCTCATTTGATGAGGATTTCCGACCCAGTCCGTTATTGTCATTATGTCCATCAGCCACGCATCAGCATCCCTCCTATTAACAAACTCAGAAACGGCAAGAGACACATGAGGCACAGAATGACCATCATACAGCTGTTTCTGTGTACCGTTAAGGTCGACAGAAAGAACTGCATGATCCGGTCCAACATACAACACATTACACATCAATGTTTCATCAACTTGAGGCAACATCCAAGTGTCCTCAAACCCATGGTCTTGGCTTAAAAAAGATGTTGATGCGGTACAGAGCAAGTTATCATGAGGGCTGAGCGGAGCATCGTAGCTATAACATGTCCGTACTTTTGAAAACAACTTTTCTAAATGTTGTGATGTATGAGTGTTACAATCAACATACCAATTATAAGACCAATCGGTAGGCGCGTCGTTGTACATGGTTGTCACCTCCGGAGGTGTCATTGTTGATGATCTGAGTATGGTGACACCTTCTGAGGAGCAGGTCATCTGGAAACCTAGCTTACATAACAAGTCACGCCCACAAAGATTCACTGGACAACATTCACTCAAAATGAACTGGTGTGTTAGCTGACAATCATCTACTTCCACTTTCAATGGAACAGTCACTCTTTCAGATTTCACAATGCCTGTAGCACCAACAGTTTTAGCAAGCTCCTCAGTCACTTGAGGACGCTGTGTCACGCTAGCAGTACTAATTACAGAAGAATGAGCACCTGTGTCAGCCAAAAAAAACAATTTTTCCCCATTAACAGTCATAGTTACAGTTGGATTATCAGATGGTTTGGTATGCAGATTAAGGTATTGATGAATATGAATGATTCTCCCCTCCTCACGTACACACTCACTATCCCTAGCTTTCCCTACTGCACTGTCTACCTGTCCTACATCTAGTCAGGAACCACCTCCCTGTGGAGAACTGACAGAGACTCCAGGAGGGGGTGCAGATCCCCATTTGTTAGGAGAAGACTTTTGCTGTTTAGCGTATTCTCTACATGTTCTCTGGAAATGTCCTCTGCGGTTGCAGTAATAACAGCGATCATCTGAACTGTTAAACCTGCTGTTTTGTTGTGAATTACCCTGAGTCCCTCTATTCTCCCTTGATTGTTGACGCTGTCCATTTCTCTGCTGTGGCTCTGTGCGAGCATTGGTGTTGAAGTACCTAACCTGTGCAGCCTGCAGCTTCACGTCAGAGTCCTTCTTTTCAGCAGCCTCCCTTTGTTCCTTTAGTAGAGTGAAACGTTCTGCAAATCTGAACACACCCACGACCTGTTCTAGCGGTTGTGTCTCCCAGTTTACACACGAAGTCCTGACTTGGTCACTAAGGGCAGGGAGAGCATTGTTCATTAATTGTTGTTTCAACACAGTTTTGTAGTCATTGGCATGTTTATTCATGCCCGAGTGGAGAGAAAAGGTTTTCTCCAGGCGTTCATAAAAATCATCGAAAGATTCATTCAGCTTCTGTTTACAGGAGGAGATCAGGTCCCAGTTAGTTTGCGGAGGGAACCGGAGCCTGATTCTCTGCAGCAGCTGTATCACCTGAGCAGCAAATCCAGGATCATCAAAAGTCAATTTATCATCAAAATTACCCCTTATATCAGCCCATTTGAGACGTAGCGCAAGCCTCATTACAGCCTCAAGTTCCTCAGAGTGCGGTCTGTACATCTGAACGGCAGCATTCACATCTCTCTCAAAACTGTCAATGTCCTTAGCAGGATCAGGTAATGAGGAAGCAAGCTCTCGCAGCTCATCACAACGGAAAGGTCTGTAGACATCAGAAAAAGGGCTCCATGTGGCGTGACCTAGTTGGCCCGGAGGTGGTTGAGGTACAGGATTAATGCATCTAATCATTGGCAATAGCAGCTTGCCTAATGCAGAAGAGAGTTGTTGTTCTTGAACTTGACCAGTAGACCTAAGACTATAATGTGGATGGCCCTCTAATGTCTCAAGAGCAGGGGGAGGAGTAGTATCAGGGGGAGTCAATAAAGAAGGTGAGACTTTGGCTGAGGTGTCATCAGGAGTCATAGAGTCAGTCAATGAAGGGGATGGGCCAGCAGAAAGGGAAGTTCCAGGGAAGGAAATAGCCAATTTAGACTGAATGTCAACATCACTATAGAAGTCCCTGCAGGAGTATTGCTATGAGAATAATAACCTGGAGGGGGCGACATCTGAGACAACCAAGGAGTTTGGGAGTGGGCTCCAAAAGGAGTGCCAGTTAAGGATGAGGGAGAGGGGACAAGCTGAGAGGGGACAGGTGACGGACCAGCAATAGGGGTCGTAAACCGTAACAATGCAGGAGCAGGGGGGGTGTGGTGAACCATGGAAGTTGGCTGAAGTGTCGGCACTAGAAGAGGGGGGGGCAGCACATGGGCTGGAGGAGGGACGATGACCTGCTGACTAGGGGCAGCAACTAAACCTGGCTGAACCTGAGGGACTGGAATAGGGCCGGCCGCATTTGGATCAGGATATAAACGACCCGGTTCTAAAAGGTCGTCGTTGTCTGAAGGAGGAATTAATTTCTTAACATAAACAGCTTTAGCAGTGACAGAGTTCTTCCTAGCCTCCCTTTTGTTGCGGGCAGTTTCAGCTCTATCAATTGAGTCATTTGCAGTTGTCTCCCAGGCAAGAAAGTGAGACCAGTTAATGGCATTCTCTGGCTTTTTTCCTAGCTTAGTTAATTGAAACCTCGTAAGCTGTCCCTTAACTTTTCCTAGCAACTTAACAGACAGAGTACCAGAGACAGGAGGAAAATCACTATATTTAGCCCATAAAGTAATTTGCTCACACACACTCGGATCATACTTTAATGCCACTATCTTGGCAGCGCCCAGTAAAGGTTCCCGTTTTGGTGTACTAGCAGTAGTTCCCATTTTACAAATTCAAACAATGTCAAAAGTACAGTAAAACCCAATAACTGCTGTGTTGAGAGCTCTTTTTTTTTTTTTTCCTTTTACTTTTTTTTTTTTTTCCAAAATGGCAGACTTCAGAAACCAAAATGGTGGATCCTCAAAATGATTGAGGAAAAACAGGACGTCTCTCTCTTTTTTTTTTTTTTTTTCACAAGCAGCAAAACAGGAAGTCAACCACGTGTGCACAAAGTTAGCTAATCACGTGGGCTAATCAGCATGTGGAACCAACATGTGGATGAACTAGCCAGCACAGGGAAGCTTAGCATTGAAACAAAAGGACAAAAACCACAGCTAACAGAAATACAAGATACGTAGCTTGGAGCAGAATTAAAAGAACAAAGGATGAGCACAGAGTGCCGTAGAAATCCCAAAATAACCCCAAAACTTAACACAAAACAAAGCCAGCACAACAGACACTTAAATGCAAAACCAAACCGTAGCTAGCATGTACAGAAGTTCAACACTAAACAAAAACCCAGAAAACAGGATCTGAAATCCCAAGACAAGACAAACAAAATGAAACAACTTAGCTTACTTAGCAAAATCACCCGGGGCGTCAAATAACCTCTCGAACTATCACAGCCATCCCCGTTGTTGTGCCCTCACAACTGGAGTAAATAAAAAAACCCACGTTGAGTCGCGCAACCCCACGACACAGAACCAGGCTTATCCGAGGTAACAGAAACACCTGAAAACCTGCCGGTTTTCGTAAACAGTCATGCGGCCAACAGCCTACGTAACCTCCTTGTATAATGCAGAACAAAACAACCCGATGTAGTGCAGAACACAGAATCATATAACCGGTGCGAATAAAACTATGGTCAATGTCTCCAGCTGAAAAACACAACGTACCACTACGATTTAGATTCACAACGTACCAGTCCTTTAGCGAGCTGCAGAGGTGAAGGGCTTCGAGAAAACTAGCCAACAGTCTACGCTGGCTGCTCGAAGTTGACTCCACAAGAATCAAACTTGCCGCGGATCCACGCTTCGCCTCCGGAGCACGCGAAAAAACTTGCAGTTGTCCCAAAAAAAACGCAATTCGGTCTAAAGACACGTCGCCATATTGTTAATATATTTTCTTAATACTTGGATTAAGAATAAGAGCACGCGAGTGGTCGATTCAAGCTGGTTAAAAACAATTGACAATAACTTTATTCTTCAATACGTTTGCAAGCGGTCTCTCACACAGGAAGTGAATCCTAGTCCGAGAGCCCCGTCAATAAGAAGGGCGAGCCCTTTTAAAGGGGTAGTGTCGTGATAAGGGGTTGTGATCTTGTTGTGCCAGTTGGTCTGGCACAACAGATGGTAGTGAAAATGGAGTTAACTTCTGCTTTCCACCAACATTGTAAAACAATAAACTCAGAGAAAACAGGAACATAAATAGAGTAAGATAACAGAAAAACTATCTTGGAGTGAACACATGGGTGATCAGTTGAAATTCTTTAACATGAGTGCACACTTGTCACTTGTTGCTTTCAGAACCCTGGACCGGGCATGCGCTCTCTTATGGGTCTAATTAGCCTACTCTGCGTGTGTTAATGTGTCTTTATCTTTGTGTGTTGTAGCCTCTGCTCTGATGTACCTACCGTAGACTAATTGGCTACCTTAATTCTTGTGATGGTGACGTAATCAGATGCATCAATCTCTCTTTTCTGTAGCACACTTTACAGAACATCCACTTCTGGCATGACTTCAGCAAAGAACTGCAGCAGCTGGAGAAACGTGTGGTCTCGCAAGTGCATTGACAGGCCGTATGCCTCGCTGATGCTCACCCTGCCCCATGCCGGTTGAGTGCGAATGTTGTCCAAACACTCCAGTATCTCTTCTCGGTTCTCCCACACCACATTAACAGTTCTGCTTTTAAAGTTCCAGCGTGTGCCGGGTGGTCGCGGGATTCGCCTGTCTGATGTCTCTGCCAGAGCAGCCGTTCTTTTAGGCGAGATGGAAAAGAAAGTGGCAAAACCCGCTAAATCCGCAAAAAACACCTTCAACTCACAGATTCTGGATGCACATACTTGCTGCAGGGTTAGGTTTAACTGGTGGGCGTAGCAATGTACAAATATTGCGTTTGGGTAGGTCACTTTCATTAGTGTTTGCACGCCGCCTACACTACCGCTCATCACAGCTGCTCCATCGTACGTTTGTGCGATTAGCTTGTCGTTCAGTCCCAGCAGCTCAAGGGTCTGTATGATCGCGTTGGAGAGGCCGATGGCAGTTTTATCCTTCACTTCCATGAACATTAGGAATCCCTCCGTGACAGTGTTCTCTACCATGTATCTCAGCACTATGACCATTTGGGATTTGCATGATATATCGGTAGTCTCGTCTGCCAGGACAGCGACAAACTGGGTCTCTCTCAATTGTGCGGCCACTTCCTCCCTGTAGACCTCATACATGCAATCCAGGAGTTCGTTCTGCATGGTGCTAGATGTTCCCTTGAAGTAAGGTTGCGCGTCATAGTGTCGTTTTAGCCGGGTGTCCCCCTCACACATCGTCTCAAAAATGCACCGAAAAATGCCTGGGTTCAGTGAGTTCGCTGACTCGTCCACGCAAACCCATTTCACACTTCCCACAGAGTTTAATACAAGTGATCAGCCTCCCCAGAACATACCGATTCTCCTCGGTCTGTTTGTTGTGCTCCGCGATGGAACGGCGAAACGCATCATTTAGTTGTGCCTGGACGTTGAGCTGCCCCAGTAAACCCAGCTTCATGGCACAGTTCAGATGGGACGCAGAGCTTTCATGCTTCGCTGTTCTTTCTGACAGATGTTTAATGTCGTTGAATCCAGACGATGCCCAAACAGAGTCTCCACCAAAAATAATGCAAGGGAAACAGAACAGCGCACTTTTCGAGGTGCTAGCAGCTAGCCACTTCTTTTTCTCAAACCATTCCTGTTTGAAGGTACGGGTTACCTTATCTCCAGCCTGAAGCAGCACCAATTCTTCTGGTCGGTCAATCAATCAATCAATCAAAGCTTTATTTGTATAGCGCATTTCATACCCAGAGGCAACACAATGCGCTTTACAGAGAACAAGGGAGGTGGGCATACGACCCACTCTCTACATATTCCAGAGGGAAGCAAAAAAAACAGTTTCACCTGGGGGCCAGATAAGTGAGCTGTAAATATTCTTCCCTGACCCCTCTCAACAAGGCGATCGAGCAAGCTCCAGGAGTATGTTTGTCTACCGGCTAAGAAAATTTATAAAGCAATACATTACATTAAATTACATTTCAGAGTACGAGAGGCTAAAAGCATCATAGGAGAGAGAACATTCTACGGACATGCTACGACATCCACAGCAGACACGGGGGTATCTATCGGACTCCGGGAGGTCTGCTGGTGACAGTGGGGCATCCACTGGAGCTGGTTAGAAGATAGGAGGGAGAGAGAGAGGCACTAGGGAGAAGGAAGGCAGAACAGGGTTAGTAGCACATAGAGCCATACAGACCACACAGATATTGAAACAGGCAACCTGGGGCAAGCTCCTGGAGTATATTTGTCTAATGGCTAAGAACATTTAACAATACATTAAATTAAATTTTAATTTGTCGGTGTGGCCCTAAACGTTTTATTTCCAGTTTCTCTTCAAGTTTCAATGTACTAAACTGCACATTCAACAAATAATCTACACTATTCATTGTTGCACCTGAAAACACAACAATCTCTACAAAACTTTAGCTAGCAGCATTGGCTAACGTAGATCGACATCGACAATGACCCAGTAGTTCAACTTTGATCAATGTTGTTTTATTATTCCCTGACTAAACCTGTTGCCAGGTAGATTTCGTAGGGGAAGAGACTTTTCTGCCCCTCCACCCAATAAAATCTGTGTGATATTTTTTCACATTACTCACGACCACGCTCACATTGTCGCTATAGCAACAGTAGGGGAGAACGCTTCGGTGCCCCTCTGCCGAGTCAGAGCAGTCTGTGACACACACATACAAAGGAAATTACTGCAAAACAGCACTCTACATATTGTCAGTCAGGTTTATTATATTTATACATGCTATTTTCACCACTGAATCACTATTTTGTATTCATTATAAAATAGACTTTTCCGAAACACAGTTGTAGGCTAAGATGCATCTTGCACAACAGCGCCACCTGGTGGGGCACTGCCCCACCTGCCCCTAATGTAAAATCGCCACTGGTTCCATCTCACAGCGTCGGCTCGGCTCGTGGCCTGAGTTGGGCATGACTCCCGGCATGAAATATTCACCCAGTCCGGCCCTGCTTGTTTATATATAAATGCTTCTTACAAACAAAGTTTAACTTGTTTCATTGGCAGATTTCACTGATAAGGCCTACAACCAAAAACACCTTAATGTTTAAGATTCCTTGAAAGAAGATTAATTGGGTGATTGTATTCCATTACTAGGACTTGACAAATGATGTGTAGGCCTACTTGGTAAGATGTGGAGTGATTGGAGGGGCCACACAGCACTCATTCTGACCAAAACATTTTAACCATCTTCCCGACATATTTCTTAACAGCTTCATCATAAAAGAAATGAACCTGAAGGGTCAGGCAAGTCCAAAACAAGCCTCAAAGAAATGGGAGAATTTAAAGACACAGTACATTTGTTTCACATAACATTGTAATATAGCCTTCTAGATGCTGCAGATAGCTCATGCCACTGTTTGTTTTAGGAGCTCTGTACCAGGTACCAGCTCTGTGGCCTAGTGGTAGTGTCCACCCAGAGACTGGGAGGTTGTCAAACCGGCCGAGTCATACAAAAGACTATAAAAATGGGACCCATTGCCTCCCTTTTTGGCACTCAGCATCAAGGGTTGGAATTGGGGGGCTACATCACCAAATGATTCCCGAGCACGGCACCACTGCTGCTCACCACTCCCCCAGGGGATGGGTCAAATGCGGAGAACAAATTTCACACACTCAGGTGTGTGACAATCAGTGGAACTTAGTCTTAGTCTAGTAGTCTTAGCTGAGAGCTCCAGCAACTGGCTCTGGACTGACCAGGGAGAGGAAACCCCTGCTACTTGGAGCTTCTATGATGGCATGCATGAGGCAGTGGGGTCAAAACCATCTTTGACTCCACCTGTCCTCATTGCCTCATGCATGTCGAACCCCACCATCAAGGCCAGTCCAGATCCATCTTCACTCCCGGGCACATCCAGGTCCAATCCACTGTCCCTCCCAGGCACATCCACGTCTGATCAGCCATCCCTCGCAGGCACATCCACGTCCGATACACCATCCCCCCCAGACACATCCAGGGCGTCCTCACTTGAACCACCCTCCCCTGCCAAAAAAGACGGGGGTCCATTGATGGGGGTTAATAATTTTCAGTTGTGATCAGTGATGCCCAATTTTCAGTTTTCAATATTATTTTATTTTTAATAAATGAGAATTGTGTCGATCCCTGTGTGTCCTTTATACAGAATCTGGAGACAAATATGTGCAATCTCTGGTTGTCATATTAGTGGTATGGTCTGCAATCTAAACTAGCCTATACTTCAGACCACAGGTGAACACAGCTCTGGAAAGGATGAGATCACAGCTGGTTTACTATGTATGGTTTACTACTGTATTTATAGATGTATTTGAGTAAGTGCACTTTCTATATATTACTCTTCCCCAAAATTTAGAATGTCAGACATTATTTGCAGAAAATGACAAGCAGCTGGTGCAGTTTTTATGGGCTTGTTTTAATAAACTGTATAGCAACTTTCATCACAAGAATTGCAGCCCAAAGTACAACAGTGAAGATGAAATGAGCATGAGCTTGTTTTAAATCAGGACAAACAAAATCAGACCTGCTATGTTTTGATGCAAATAAAAACAAAAATACAAACAAAGAATACACTTTTACAAATAATTGTGCTGAAGCAGCTGCGGTGGAAAAATGACAATTATTTTATTGACATTAGGCCTAATAGCCTAATAATAATGAATGAGGGTAAAGGGGAAATTAATAGGTAAGAGTTCTTAAAATGATGTATAAATATAATTTAATGCCTTGGCCATATTGTCATTTGGATATTTCCACTTAGGACCTAGGTAGGCTATCTGATATAGGCAATCCTCATAAGCTGTAACAAGGAAGATACGAACGATGCCTCTACCGCTGCAAAGTGCTGTTGACGCAAAACCATGGTAACCGTTGTGGTTTGTGTTTCCTGTTTCCGCTGGAGTGAGGGGAGTGTGTCCCTAAGGTTTTTATACCCTACACCCTAATCAAGGGAACTACATTCAGCTGTGAGGGGACTACAAAACGGAGTGCACTCGGTAACGGAGTGCGAGTGGGGAGGGACTGGATTCGGAAAGGGCCACTCACTCACTCACAACGTGACACCGGCCAACCTAAAGTCCCCCCCCTTCGGCTGTCGCCGTGGGGAACAACTATAGCATGTACAGTAAATTAAAGAATCTGAACCTCTCCATTCATGCTGATCAGCAGTGTCATGACAGGGCAGAAAACATTCTGATATGAATATCAAAGAGATATTTGGAAATATGAGACGTTTGTCTGAGTGAGCAGGCGGACCTGGCAGAGCATAAGAGGTAACAAGGTTGTCCTTGACGACAGTGCCTGCCTGGTCCCCCCCTCCCCCTCAACACACACACACACACAGCCCCCTAGTGTCTGTCAGTTTGACCGCCTCACTGTGGGAGCTCCTCCTCTGTGTATGAGCTTTGAAACCACTAGAGGTCACCATCGCCCTGTTTAAAACTTCAGGGGGATCAGAGCCATACAGTCTTAACTTCTACATAAGCAAACATGTTTAAGGGGAAATATTAAGAGTAAAGCTTAAAATACAGGCAATTCAAATGATCACCAGAACTCTTCATTCATCTTTACACAAACAAGGTCGTCCAGCAGTCAGCTTCGATGCTGCAGTACCTCTGTTGATCTACACACGTTCTCATCACCTGTCAAGTTAGGATTCAAACCTTCTCTCAAACAGCCTGATTCATACTCAGCCTGATTCATACTCACCCTGATACATACTCACCCTGATACATACTCACCCTGATACATACTCACCTTGATACATATTCACCCTGATTCATACTCACCCTGATACATACTCACCTTGATACATACTCACCCTGATTCATACTCACCCTGATACACACTCACCCTGATTCATACTCACCCTGATACATACTCACCCTGATACATACTCACCCTGATACACACTCACCCTGATTCATACTCACCCTGATACATACTCACCCTGATACACACTCACCCTGATACATACTCACCCTGATTCATACTCACCCTGATTCATACTCGGGGCCTTACCTGTAGTGAAGGGGGTACGTGGTGTAGTCTGCAGAGAGACCCTTCTCAATTTTTTTGTAAATAATTTCCAAAGTTTTAACCTCAGAAGGTGACATGAAGTGAAGTATTGTAAACCTATATCGAGTTGTTGCCATTACCACACCTACATGCACCGTTAGCTACACCAACACTTTGATGCTGCTCTGCAGATTTTGGCTAATGTTCACTAAATGAGGCTAGGTCTGTAGCTGGCTCAGTTACAGATGATACACAGTAACAAAGCAGGAAGGGTATGTACAGCATTCAAAGCAATTGTTGTTGTTCAAAGGGATTGTTACTGTACCCATGACCTCCCTGCTTTTTATTGCTGTTGTGTAAATTAAAAAAAATATAGTGTCCTGTCCTTTTATTATTCTGTGATTATGTGCACTTTATTCTGTTTTCTGTTTTAGTTTATTTTATATATTGTACAGCACTTTGGTGCAACTTCGGTTGATTTTAAATGTGCTTTATAAATAAAGTTGACCTTGACCTTGACCTTATTATACTACCCTCTGGCAGGGAGTACCCCCCATCCCTCCCATTGAGCCAAGACTCAAAAATGAATTTGTGAGTATTACTCATTACATTAAAGTCATTTAGCAGACGCTTTTATCCAAAGCAACTAACAATAATTGCATTTAACGTAGAAAAAGCCAATGTACTACTACTTGCCAGAACTCACAAGTGCATCTCCTTTCTAAAACAAGTGACTAAGAGCATAATCTAGTGCTGAAGGCAAAGTGCAAGAATAGCAATCTAAAGTACAGTGCAATACAATACAATACAATAAGTGCTTAGGAGGGAGGATTGTTGTAGTACTATTACTCACTGAACTTTTATTGGATTAGAACCTGTTTTCCTCAGGAAGCAGCTTGTATTGTTTTCCCAGAGTACACACAATCACAAGCTTACATTAACACGCATCCACTCACACCAGAGAGCTCACTGAGAAGCATGAGCGCCTCCCTCAGACACGGCAGACATGATGGAGAAGAGGGAGAGGAGGGCTGTTTGCAGTAGATGCAGTATGCAACAGGTGGGGTTGAGGTGCTCCTCAAACTAACCTTCAAACTACTGACACATCAGCTCCGGATACGCCTGTCAAGGTCTTTCAGCGTTAAATCTGTGCGCACAAACACACACACACACATACACACACACACACACACACACGCTGTCAAGCTCACACATATACAGACACACATAAATACACAAATACAGACTCGCTGACAATGTACACACACATACACACACACACACACAAATACACACACTGAGGGCATTGTTTACTGTGAGTGTCCATGTAACCTGTGTTTGTCCTGAGGCAGACAGCAGGGGACCCTGGGGACAGGCCCGGTTTAGTCTCCCCGTCACGGCCCCACAGAGACAGAGGAATGGGTCAACAAACAGGAGATGGAGGAGGAGAGAGAGAAATAGCGAAATGCAGAGTGTGAAAATGTCTCTGCCTTTCAGAGAACCAGGAGATCAGATTCATATATCACCAGAGGCCCATTTTTCATCTATCTTTTGAACTGTTTATCTATTGTTTATCATTCACCATCTTACTTCATTCACAAGGACGTCATTGATCTTGCTGGTGTGGAGCGATGACCGAACTATCCATCATAACCACAGAATCAAGGGGAAAGCACCTCCAAACTGTCATTTTTGCATTCTTTAGATGACTTTCTCCTCTTTAGGGAAATCTTGAAAAGATATTTTAGGAGATTGGTGTGATCATTTACGGTAGGCCTATTCTATCACACTAGATTTTGCGGTCAACATTTTACTTGATAAAACAAGACCCTCATGTTGAAGAGAGGGATTTTCATGCTATTTAACCGTGGTTGTATCTATAGCAGGCCTACTTTAGAGGGTCTGAGTACTCCATGCGATATGGGCCCTTCAACTCTTTTGGGGAGAAATTCAAAAAGTAAGTCTTTCCCACAGAATTGAGGTCCCTCGAGTCAACCGAGCTGGGTAAAGCTGCTTTTATTAAGAGTTTTTTCTAATTATTTTCAAATTGCATGCCGTCTCATTGGGTCAATTCAAAAAGGCGATAAATGAAATGGGTTTCATAATCCATCTAGGACGGTAGCCTACTCACTGCAGTTTACGCTGCATCTGTCACCATGTCACTTTTACTTTACTTCCTACTTAACACTTTACACTGGTTAGTTTTTTATTGTTGTATTATATGCAACTGTTATATTGTATGTGTAACCTATGGGCTTGCCCAGGAAGATCTGAAGATATGGTTCAGCTAACGGACAAAGCCAGAGTGTGAATGGTGCTGTTCTAAGCCCCTCTGTCAGACAGCAGGGACAATTTCTTAATAAATGGTTCAAGATGAATTTGTGAGTATTATTCTTCTTATTCTTATTCTAATGGTATTATTGACTGAATTTTAATGGATGTTGTCACACTAGCCCACATTAAGATGCATGCACTCACACCTGAGAGCTCACTGAGAAGCATTAACAAAACCAAAAAATCTGAAGATATGGCACTTCACAAGAAATTCTTCATGTTTCCACCTTCATTTTAAACTTGTGTTGAATATATGTCCGGAAATGTGCAGTTGCCATATTTATTCAGTGTCGTCACAACAGATGTTACAGTATGGAGTTAAGACTCACCCTCACCCCCCCCCCCCCCAAACTGTCAAACTTTGATCTGCAGCACTCTGGCATGTTCTCCTGAGGAGGAGGCGGGCTCCCCTGCAGCGCTGGCCCCTGCTCTCCAATCACACCTCCGGGAGTCTGATTGGCGCACGTCGCGCTGATGAATGAACCAATCGATGCAGCTCTGTGTCGTGAGGACAGACTGGAGATGTGGACACGGGAGGATTGCCATAGTACCGGCTGTGTGCTGCATGTGCGTGCGTGTGTGCGTCTGTGTGTGTGTATGCGTATGTGTGTGTTTGTACGTGTGTACGCATGTCTGTGTGTGTGTGTGTGTGTGTGTGGGGCCTCCAGATGGCCAGACTCCCTAGGAAAAGGGACAAGTGGTTATGGAGGTATTGGTCAGTCTCAGCCATTATTGGGAGCCGTTCAATATGGAGGAGGCGTTTTCTATACTCATGAAGTAGCTACCGTGTCCTGTTGAACTGCCATTGTCATCATCTTATGTGTACTGTATGTAACATTGTGACTGCAAACTAGGCACTTATGTAACTGACAGACACCTAATGACTGACGGCATTGTGTCCTTGGTACTTATATATTTATGTGGACAAAAAGTACAAAAATAGTTTGTGCTCTTCCTAGTCCAAAAAATATATTTTTAGCAGGAGCGTCAGCCTAAAGCATATAAGATAAAAATGGAAGGTGCTCCCACACTGACATGAGGCAAAGGGAATGTCCACACTGAGGTCCTTAACCTGAGTGTGGACATTCCTTTTGTCTCATGTCTTCCATTTTTATCCTATTTATGTGGACATAAATACATTATTCAAAGGTGTTTGGTTGGATAGGCCAGGGGGGACAGAAGAGGTGAAGATGTTGGGAGGGGGATGAGGGAGGAGGTGGGAGGTGTACGAGGGGGAGGAGGAGGGAAGGGGGGAGAAGGGAGGAGGAGGTGTTGAAAGAAGGGAGATGATGCGGAGGGTGAAAAGTGAGTTGAGGGTGACCCTTCACTGGGGAAATGAAGGATGTGTGTGTGTCTGTGTGTGTGTTTGTGTCTATGTGTGCGTATGTGTTTGAGTTTGAAGCTGGGAGGAGGAAAAGAGGGGACAAGCCAGAGAGCTGAAAGATTGATTAGAGGTCGGTGTGAGGTGGTGCGGGTAGTACTGACATGGACAGGCTGCTCTGGGAGTGTGTGTGTGTGTGCGCGCGCGTGTGTGTGTGTGTGTGAGGCCACCTCTCTCTGCACACTGAACAACGTTCATCCTCCTCGCCCCGTCGACCCCCTCCAACAGAGAGGTCACTCGTGGGTGCCAGCCTGGAACAAAGCTCCACTCTGCTGGGGGAGATATGCAGACTACTGTCCACACACTGGTATAATACTTTCTCTCTCTCTCTCTCTCTTTCTCTCTCTCTCTCACTGTTTCTTTCCATCTTTATCGCTCTGTTTTCTCCAATCGCTCTCTAAACCCCCCCCACCATCTTCCAAACGACTGTCTTCTTCGGTTTCTTAGTTTTGTTTTCTTAGTTTTTGAGGAACAGTGAAAAAAAGACTGATGGATTGAGGTTTCTTTCTGTCACGAGACCATATACTGTACATGCCTCAGTTGGTCATGGTATCCAGGGAAAAGTGTACAGCTATAAGAAGCCCGCTGCCCACTGATGTACTGTATACGGTCACAGTTGGAGAACTTTAGTCATTTGACTGAAACTATGTATAGATACAGGCTACTTACTATAAAGGTGGGCCAAACTGAATGACATACAGTATTGTCTGTTTGTGCGGCTGCAGCTCGGGAAGTAGAGTGGCTGGCTGGTGATCGCAAGGTCCCCGGTTCGATCCCAGTTCCTGGGGTGTGCCCAAGTGTCCTTGAGCAAGACACTGAACCCCAAAATTGCTCACATGCGGCATGGTGGTGCAGTACCTACAGTAGTACTGTCGCCTCACAGCAAGAAGATCTCCAGGTCTTTCTGTGGAGAGTTTGCATGTTCTCCCCGTGTTTGCAAAGGTTTCCTCCCAAAGAACCCAATACGAAAAACATGCAGAAGAACAGATGGTCTTCAGTCTTATTCCCTGACCAAGACCTAGACTGAGCACTTGGGCTTAGTCCCTGGGCACCTCTGGCCAGGCTGCCCACTGCCCCTGGAGGAGGATGGCTTGGATGGGTTAAAAGCACGGAACAATTTCCACCGGCGGGCGCTAAAATAGATGTGTGTGTCGTGTGCAAACTGTGTCGCCACTAACTCATGTGTGTGTTGTGTCTCACCATGTGGCTTGAATAAAGCCCCCCCCATGGGTCCAGAATTATTATTATCAGAGAATGCTGACTGTCAAAGCGTTTCACTGTGACTGACCCAGATCTGTATGCTGTTGTAGTAAATAAATGTTGAATCTGATCTATAATTCGACCAGTCTATGCACCTGGACAAACCAACCTGGTCTCACTTGTCAGATTTCAGAATTCAACGTTTGTCCATTGCCTCCAAACGTCATTTCTAGACGGCCTCCAAACGTCATTTCTAGACGGCATCAAACAACATGCGTGGAGGCGCTCGGGCAGCGAGCATTGAGCAATTCCCCTGCGCACCCACATGCCTCCAGGCGTGCGTGCCCGCGCAGGGGTATTGCGATATGCAGAGCGCGCCCACTAAGCGAGTAGCTTGTTAAAGAATTTCAACTGATCACCCATGTGTTCACTCCAAGATAGTTTTTCTGTTATCTTACTCAATTGATGTTCCTGTTTTCTCTGAGTTTATTGTTTTACAATGTTTGTGGAAAGCAGAAGTTAACTCCATTTCCACAGCCTAATCTGTTTAGCCAGACCAACTGGCACAACGACTCACAACCGACTATCACGACACTACCCCTTTAAAAGGGCTCTCCCTTCTTATTGACGGGGCTCTGACCTATGGAATCACTTCCTGTGTGAGAGACCGCTTGCAAACGTATTTGAGAATAAAGTTATTGTCTTTGTTTTTAACCAGCTTGAATCGACCACTCGCGTGCTCTTATTCTTAATCCAAGTATTAAGAAATTATATCGATAATATGGCGACGTGTATTTAGACCGAATTGGGGTTTTTTGGGACAACTACAGGTTTTTTCGCGTGCTCCGGAGGAGAAGCGTGGATCCGTGGCAAGTTTGATTCTTGTGGAGTCAACTCCGAGCAGCCAGCGTAGACTGTTGGCTAGTTTTCTCGGGGCCCTTCACCTCTGCAGCTCGCTAAAGGACTGGTACGTTGTGAATCTTAATCATAGTGGTACGTTGTGTTTTTCAGCTGGAGACATTGACCATAGTTTTATTCGCACCGGTTGTTGTACATGTATTTCCTGGTTGTTGTCCTTAAAGCCGGTTGTTGAACCGCATGCCCGCTTAAAAGCCTATATAACTTAACCAGGGTTAGGTTTTTGTTAGCGACGCATTTACAACGTTTCAGTGCTAAATGGTGTAGTCTTGTCTTGGGATTTCAGATCCTGTTTTCTGGGTTTTTGTTTAGTGTTGAACTTCTGTACATGCTGGCTACGGTTTGGTTTTGCATTTAAGTGTCTGTTGTGCTGGCTTTGTTTTGTGTTAAGTTTTGGGGTTATTTTGGGATTTCTACGGCACTCTGTGCTCAGCCTTTGTTCTTTTAATTCTGCTCCAAGCTACGTATCTTGTATCTCTGTTAGCTGTGGTTTTTGTCCTATTGTTTCAATGCTAAGCTTCCCTGTGCTGGCTAGTTCATCCACGTGTTGATTCCACATGTTGATTAGCCCACGTGATTAGCTAACTTTGTGCACACGTGGTTGACTTCCTGTTTTGCTGCTTGTGTGTGAAAAAAAAAAAAAAAATGAGAGAAGTCCTGTTTTTCATCAACCATTTTGAGGATCCACCATTTTGGTTTCTGAAGTCTGCCATTTTGGAAAAAAAAAAAGTAACAGAAAAAAAAAAAAAAGAGCTCTCAACACAGCAGTTTTTGGTTTTTACTGTACTTTTGACATTGTTTGTATTTGTAAAATGGGAGCTACTGCTAGTACACCAAAACGGGAACCTTTTCTGTGCGCTGCCAAGATAGTGGCGTTAAAGTATGATCCGAGTGTGTGTGAGCAAATTAATCTATGGGCTAAATATAGTGATTTTCCTCCTGTCTCTGGTACACTGCCTGTTAAGTTGCTAGGAAAAGTTAAGGGACAGCTTAAGATGTTTCAATTAACTAAGCTAGGAAAAAAGCCAGAGAATGCCATTAACTGGTCTCACTTTCTTGCCTGGGAGACGACTGCAAATAACTCAATTGATAGAGCTGAAACTGCCCACAACAAAAGGGAGGCTAGGAAGAACTCTCACTGCTAAAGCTGTTTATGTTAAGAAATTAATTCCTCCTTCGGACAACGACGACCTTTTAGAACCGTGTTGTCTATATCCTGATCCAAATATTCCTGTCCCTCAGGCTCAGCCAGGTTTAGTTCCTGCCCCTAGTCAGCAGGTCATCATCCCTCCTCCAGGCCATGTGCTGCCCCCCCCTCCTCTAGTCCCGACACTTCAGCCAACCTCCATGGTTCACCACACCCCCCCTGCTCCAGCATTGTTACGGTTTACGACCCCTATTGCTGGTCCGTCACCTGTCCCCTCTCAGGTTTCACTTCTCCCTTCTCCCTCATCCTTAACTGGCACTCCTTTTGGAGCCCACTCCCAAACTCCTTGGTTGTCTCAGATGTCGCCCCCTCCAGGTTATTATTCTCATAGCAATACTCCTGCAGGGACCTCTTTTAGTGATGGTGACATTCAGTCTAAATTGGCTATTTCCTTCCCTGGAACTTCCCTTTCTGCTGACCCATCCCCTTCATTGACTGACTCTATGACTCCTGATGACACCTCAGCCAAAGTCTCACCTCCTTTATTGACTCCCCCTGATACTACTCCTCCCCCTGCTCTTGAAACGTTAGAGGGCCATCCACATTATAGTCTTAGGTCTACTGGTCAAGTTCAAGAACAACAACTCTATTCTGCATTAGGCAAGCTGCTATTGCCAATGATTAGATGCATTAATCCTGTACCTCAACCACCTCTGGGCCAACCAGGTCACGCCACATGGAGCCCTTTTTCTGATGTCTACAGACCTTTCCGTTGTGATGAGCTGCGGGAGCTTGCTTCCTCATTACCTGATCCTGCTAAGGACATTGACAGTTTTGAGAGAGATGTGAATGCTGCCGTTCAGATGTACAGACTGCACTCTGAGGAACTTGAGGCTGTAATGAGGCTTGCGCTACGTCTCAAATGGGCTGATCTACGGGGTAATTTTGATGATAAATTGACTTTTGATGATCCTGGATTTGCTGCTCAGGTGGTACAGATGCTGCAAAGAATCAGGCTCCGGTTCCCTCCGCAAACTAACTGGGACCTGATCTCCTCCTGTAAACAGAAGCTGAATGAATCTTTCGATGATTTTTATGAACGCCTGGAGAAAACCTTTTCTCTCCACTCGGGCATGAACAAACATGCCAATGACTACAAAACTGTGTTGAAACAACAATTAATGAACAATGCTCTCCCTGCCCTCAGTGACCAAGTCAGGACTTCGTGTGTAAACTGGGAGACACAACCGCTAGAACAGGTCGTGGGTGTGTTCAGATTTGCAGGACGTTTCACTCTAATAAAGGAACAACGGGAGGCTGCTGACAAGAAGGACTCTGACGTGAAGCTGCAGGCTGCACAGGTTAGGTACTTCAACACCAATGCTCGCACAGAGCCACAGCAGAGAAATGGACAGCGTCAACAATCAAGGGAGAATAGAGGAATCAGGGTCATTCACAACAAAACAGCAGGTTTAACAATTCAGATGACCGTTGTTATCACTGCAACCGCAGAGGACATTTCCTGAGGGAGTGTAGACAATACGCTAGGGTACAAAAGTCTTCTCCTAACCAATGGGGATCTGCACCCCCTCCTGGAGTCTCTGTCAGTTCTCCACAGGGAGGTGGTTCCTGACTAGATGTAGGACAGGTAGACAGTGCAGTAGGGAAAGCTAGGGATAGTGAGTGTGTACGTGAGGAGGGGAGAATCATTCATATTCATCAATACCTTAATCTGCATACCAAACCATCTGATAATCCAACTGTAACGATGACTGTTAATGGGGAAAAATTGTTTTTTTTGGCTGACACAGGTGCTCATTCTTCTGTAATTTTTTTATTTTTATTTAACCTTTATTTAACCAGATAAAAAGCATTGAGATAAAATCTCTTTTACAATACTGACCTGGCCAAGAAGGCAGCAAAGTTTCACATAGAAAGACACAAGGACATATAAAATACAGAGAACAACACAACTAAATATACAAAAGGCGTAGACCACGTGGGAACAATAAGAAATTAAGGTATATTACTACATGAGCAGCTGGTGGTAAGGACTTCTGATAGTTTCAGTTTAAAGCTGGCTAAAGGAATAAGTGTCATCAGTTTGAGGCTTGACTGAAGGTCATTCCAAGACCAAGGACCAGAATAAAAAAGGCTCCTTTTTCCAGCCTCAGTCCACACAGCAGGTACCTGGAACCGTATCCAGGCACTGGATCTGAGGTTGTAAGAGTCACAAACTGGTACAAAATTGGAACATATGTACCGAGGGAGCTTGCCTAAAATGGCCTTATACAATAAAATAAACCAGTGTTGCATCCTGCGCATAGTAAGTGAAGGCCACCCAGTTAGGCTATACAGTGTGCAATGATGAGTCCTATAAGGTGCGTTTGATATATATCTCAGTGCAGCATGGTAGAGTGGGTCAAGTTTGGCCAAAACAGTGGGACAGGCAAATCTATAGATGGTATCGCCGTAATCAAGCTGGGACAGGAATAAGCCAGAGACCAACCTTTTACGAGAAGATGTTGAAAAACAAGCTTTAAGTCTGTAAAGGAAGCCAAGAGTAAACTTCAGTTTCTTAGTTAGGGCTTCAATATGATGTTTAAAGTTTAGATTTCTGTCCAGCCAAAAGCCCAGATATTTGTATGTATCGACAAACTCAACAGAGACACCGTCAAGGGTGTCAATGGAGAGGCAGGAGGACACAGACTTAGGAGCAAAGAGCATTGCTTTGGTTTTCATACCGTTTAAAAGCAGCTTGGAATCAAGAAGTGCATGCTGCAGTGTGATAAAATCCAATTTTAGATTGGAAACGGCAATATCCAGAGAAGGAGCACATGAGTACACAATAGTGTCATCAGCATACATATGATAGGTTGAACATTGCATCTGATTACAAATATTGTTAACATATAATAAAAAGAGCAAGGGCCCCAAAATAGAACCCTGTGGAACTCCCTTCTCCAGGGTGACAGGGTCAGAAACAGTACTGCCCAACCTGACGCATTGAGTACGGTCGGCTAAATAACTCTGAAACCAACTAATGGCATTGTGTCCGAAACAAGACACCGACAAAACATTAAACAGAATGTGATGATCTACAGTGTCAAATGCTTTGGTTAAGTCAATAAACAGTGCAACACAAAAAGATTTTCTATCCAAAGCAGCCTTAATATCATCTAGGACTTTCAGACTGGCAGTCACAGTACTGTGCTTTGATCTGAATCCAGATTGCAAAGGGTTAAGGATGTTGTGTGAATTTAGAAAAAGCTTTAGCTGAGCAGAAACTAAGGACTCAAGAATCTTTGATAACACAGAAAGATTTGAGATGGGTCGATAGTTATTCAAATCAGTGGGATCACCAGCTTTCAAGAGGGGCGATACAAAAGCTTGCTTCCACACAACTGGCAGCGTATGAGTGGACAGGGACAGATTATAAATATCAGTAACTGGTTGTGCTATAATCTCTGCTGCAATTTTTAAAAAGAAAGGGTCTAGGCCGTCAGGCCCGGCTGACTTTTTAGGATCAATTGATTGCAAACCGTGTAAGACTTCAGAGACCGAGAAGGAAGCAAAATCAAAAACAGGGGAGGAGATCATCTCTTGACTATGACTCAGGGTATGACCATGCAGAGAATCATGACTTTGCTCATCAAAAATGTGACCAGCCTTTTTGAAATGAGCATAAAAGCATTAGACATATCATTTTTGTCAGAAATAAAAGCATCACTGACCTTCAGTTTTTGTGGAAGACTAGAAACCTTCTTGTTCTGAAGTGATTTAATTGTTTTCCAGAACTTGGAATGGTCGTTAAAACTATCAGTGGTTAAGCTCAGATAGTAATCGGCTTTAGCTTTTTTAATAAGAGCGGAACATTTATTTCTGAGGACACGAAAAAGAAGCCAGTCATCAGCAGTTTTTGACTTTCTGGCTAAAGACCATTGCTTATTTCGATCATGAATAAGATTGGTTAATTCTCTAGTAAACCATGGATTGTCTCTATTCTTGACTCTAAATTTTCTAAGGGGGGCATGCTTATTAATAATCAGTAAAAAGTGATCTGTAAAGAAATGGACAGCATCATCGACAGATGGAATTAACGCTGTAAGGTGCCATTTAACTTCCGCCAGGTCATGTAGGAAAGCCTGCTCAGAAAAGTGTTTGAAGCAGCGCCTGAGCACAATAAGGCCCTTGGCTTTGGGCAACTTAGTGCTCCTAACACAAGCAATGGTGCAGTGGTCGCTGATATCATTAGGAAAAACACCAACAGACACATATTTATGAACTGCATTTGTTAGAATGACATCTATAAGGGTGTCGCTGTTGGGTTTGGCAGGGTTTATTCTAGTAGGGCTTTCAATAAGCTGAGTTAAATTCAAAGAATCACAAACCTGCTTAAATTGTGAAGATTTATCACTCAGCCAGTCCCAGTTTAAATCACCCATTAAGATGATTTCAGAAGAAAACTTAGACAGCAATTCAGTAAGGCTTGTGGTTGCATCTTTGATGGCCGAGGGAGGCCTATAACAGCCAATAACAGTGAGAGGAGCATTTGCTATAGTTATTTGGACAGCTAGAAACTCAAGTTGCCTAGGTATTGAAATCGAGTGTAGGACAGAACACTGTAAATTCTCAGCAGTGTATATTGCAACACCACCAGCTCTGCCCTTACGGTCAGTTCTGAAAACATTATAACCATCAATGTGAATGACATTGTCAGTGACGGTCGGTTTTAACCAGGTTTCAGAAACTACTACAATATCAGGCTTAGCAACTAAAAACCAGGTCTTGAAAATATCTAATTTGGGCACTAGACTCCTAGCATTAACATGCAGAAAACCCAGCCCTTGCCTACAGCTAAACTCATACGGAGTTGGCAGAAGCTGCAAGGAAGCAGAAAAATGCTCTGGACCAGGGTTAATGTTAACATTGCCAGAGAGTAGAAGCAATAACAGTATTAACAGTCTGGAAGATGATTTTTTCACATGGGTTCTAGACGAATTGCTTTTCTGGGGGTCAGGGCCACTCCAGTCCTTCGAAATTAGCGAGTCAAGAGTCAAAAGGGCATATGGGAGAGCGCATTTTATGCCGTAGAACGTCAGCTTTTGGTAAAGTCTATCCGATGGGGTCAGCGCTCCAGAAGTTCCACCATCCGAATGCTCATTGTAAACAAAGACGTCACTGGTAGCCAGACCATCAGCTTTGCCGAGGTGCAGTCTGACAAATAATCCCAGAAGAAGAGCAAGCACGAGAGTAGCATTAGACAACATAGTGCTGCAACACACCTAGTTTAGCTCAGCTCAGCTTAACCTAGCCCAGCCAGACCAGGAAAGCCAGGGGCAGGTGGAGGCAGGCCTCAGCTACAGCAGCAGGGCAGGGCAGGTGGAGGCAGGCCTCAGCTACAGCAGCAAAGCAGGGCAGGGCAGGTGGAAGCAGGCCTCAGCTACAGCAGCAGGGCAGGGCAGGTGGAGGCAGGCCTCAGCTACAGCAGCAGGGCAGGGCAGGTGGAAGCAGGCCTCAGCTACAGCAGCAGGGCAGGTGGAGGCAGGCCTCAGCTACAGCAGCAGGGCAGGGCAGGTGGAGGCAGGCCTCAGCTACAGCAGCAGGGCAGGGCAGGGCAGGTGGAAGCAGGCCTCAGTCAGCACAGCAGAGCAGGACAGCTCCCCAGCAGTCAGGGGAAGGAATTCAGGCCATAGTCCACAGAGCCAGTAGAACTCCAAAAGGTCCACAAAGCGGTAAAATGAGAAAATGCCAGGATCAAATAAAGACTACTACTTACTAAAATGGATGTTAAAAGTGCTAAAAACCAACAAAAAAGACCAAACACTAACAAACATTCAACACACACAATGGGGATGCTGCCATCTTGGAAAAGTACTGCTAGCATGACACAGCGTCCTCAAGTGACTGAGGAGCTTGCTAAAACTGTTGGTGCTGCAGGCATTGTGAAATCTGAAAGAGTGACTGATCCATTGAAAGTGGAAGTAGATGATTGTCAGCTGACACACCAGTTCATTTTGAGTGAATGTTGTCCAGTGAATCTTTGTGGGCGTGACTTGTTATGTAAGCTAGGTTTCCAGATGACCTGTTCCTCAGAAGGTGTCACCATACTCAGATCATCAACAATGACACCTCCGGAGGTGACAACCATGTACAACGACGCGCCTACCGATTGGTCTTATAATTGAGTGAAGGCGACCATCCCGGATGCCAGAGAGGGTTTCTTGCATCACCTCCAGCCAGGCCAATGGGTGGTGATCCGGGACCTGAAACGGAAGGCGTGGAATATTGCTCGTTGGCTGGGCCCATACCAGATCCTGCTGACAACCCAGACGGCCATAAAAGTAGCTGAGAGGACGTCTTGGGTACACGCCAGCCACTGCAGGCTGGTTCCAAACCAGGACGAGGCCAGCCGGCCAAAAGATTCCAACAACCAAGATGCAATACCCAGTGTCACCACCAGGGCGAAAGCTCACTCTCTGGTCTCCTCATCTGAGGAATCAGACCAAGGATAACACACCCTTTCTTTTCCTCATTGCTGTCATGATGACAACTTTGACCACTGCCCCAGCAACGCCCAATCATAATCCAACCACGCTCCCCCTCACGCACCTACTCGCACCCCCCTTGAAAGAGAACTCGGACCAGTTCTCTCCTGAAACTGAAACCATTGAACGAAGGAAAAGACAAGAACACACCCCAGTATTCGTTTGTCCCGTTGAGCGTTGCACTCCACTTGACTGTTGGGTCTATACGGTAGACCAGGGGTCTCAAACTCAAATTGGCTTGGGGCCACTGTGGTATCGTCAACTCATAGGAGGGCCACGTCAATTTCAACTAATACTAACTATAAGAAAGTGAAATATTTCGGAAAATGTCATTTTTCATTTCCATAACTAGACTCACAACTCAGGCTCTAAATGTTGCAAGACTATAACTAACATTTTTATCATACAAATTCAAAAAGGTTTCCATTCATTTTAATATATTTTAACAGTTAGTGCTGCAAATCTTTTTTCCTTACTTTTATTTTATCTTGAATAGCCTACATTTGTACTACCTACTATTCTGTTTTAGCTGCAAGATGGATCACTACTGTAAGCCTGCCTTGGACCTGTAGCTACTTGCATTTATTAAAGTTCAAGTTTGTTTCCATTTCTTACCAGACACTTGAATACATTTGTAGGCTACTACTCTATTTCTGGCTAGACACTTATCTTGAAAGACTGAGACATCAGCCCTCTCAGCTGTGTGGCTCGTTTTTTCCTCTCGTCTCCCTATGACACTGTTCTCCATGTTTAGTAATGAATAACTCTTGACATTATATTCCTTCAGAACGGCGACTTTGTTCTTGCATATCAGGCAGGTAGCATTTCCATTGAACTCTACAAAAAATACTGCAATCTTTCTTGAAACTGTCTATGTTCCTAATGTTAGTTAACCATGAAAACAGCCTCTCGGTGGCGAGCTGCATTCCGTTCATAGTTCATAGTCGCGTGCGGATTGATTGCACAATAACAGAATTTCGCCCCACGTTTGAGCCACTTGAATTTCGCATTGTAGGCCTGCCTGCCGGCGCCGTTTACAATAAATTATTTTGCAGGCCGGATTACATTATATTTCTGACATCATGTCGCGGGCCGGGTGGAGGGGTGTGGCGGGCCGCAGATGGCCCGCGGGCCGCGAGTTTGAGATCCCTGCGGTAGACGAAGATGGATGGAAGATGCTGCATACTGCTTATGTGAGATTTGAAAGTAACAAACGATTTCCAGGTTCTACTGTTGTAACTGTGACTGAAGTTAATGTAGAGAAAGACTCTCCTTATTGGTGTGTTTTAACTAAAGATGTTATGCGAGTATCAAGAACAAAGAATTATGGAGTTGACATTTGTAGATCTGTTCCAGATTATCCTCAAGGTACTGTGTTTAACTGCTCTATGCACCTAACCAAATCAGCTAAGTCAATTGGACAGGAAAAGAAGCATCCTAATGAAGCTTTTAGTATAGTCAGAGACTTTGCACATAGAATGAACTACGCTAACTGTTGGATTTGTCAAAATGTACCTCTTAGTACTTCTGCACCCATATTTTATCCAATTCCTTTAACCCAAGCAGAATGGTCACACTATGACTGGCAGGGTTTAGCTACTCATGTTTTCTCTGCTCCTGGACAATCCTCTGCTTGTCATTTTCATGTAGGATTAGATAGACTAGGTAACTCCTATACAGGGATTGAAGAGGTTATTCTAAGCAAATTAACACTAGAGGTTAATGAGAATCATAGACCTTCTAACTTCTCCCGCCTTATTCTGTTCAAGGTTACACACTTTTCTGAAATAGCAGGACAGGGATTGGTTCACAATATTCAAGTTATATTAGTCCAAATAGACAATCATGCACCGAGTACTAGGTTAGCTTGCACAGCTGTATCTTCTACAGTTAATTGGCGAAATTCAATTACCATTTCTGGATTAAAATGTCAAATTATCGATTGCATCATTAAAGCACAAACAAAATTGCATCCTCAAGAAATGGAACCTCAAAATCAAGTCGACCAATTCAAAGTAGTACCTCTTCAACAGGTTACAGCCTGTATTGATCTTTTCAGATACAACACACAAATTAGGACACAAATTAATGATTTAGGCACTAGCTCCTGCGTTGCTCCTATCTACGAATTCTTATATCCAGGTTCAGCGATAGGCCTTCCAAAAGGTGTATTTTTAGTCTGTGGCGATACAGCTTATTCAACCCTAAATAGCAACAGTGTAGGAAGATGCTATCTTGCTCATTTAATTCCCATGATTAGGAAGGTGGATCACGCTGAAATGCAGGTAATTCATCATCAATCAAATTATAGACATCGTCGTGCTATATCACCCTTTCAATTTATTTTTGGTGTATTTTTTCCTAACTATGGCATGTATAACACCCAAACTGAACTCATGACTCTCTCCGCTGTCTTGGCGGATCACTTGAATGCATCGGACAGATTAATTTCAGCCTTAGCTAAGGAAGTGAATGAAATGAAGAAAGTTGTGTTACAAAATAGGTTTGCCTTAGATATAATTCTTGCTAGTAAAGGAGGAACATGCGCGATTGTAGGGTCAGAATGCTGTTCGTTCATCTCGGATCCAAATGCCACATTAACAGAGTTCCATGAATCAAACATGAAAGGTATTCAGATCTTAAAGACTGTCCATGGGTTTAATGCTTGGGGAATTTTCGATAATGCTTTTTCAAGTTCTGGAAATATTCTCAGATCTCTAGGTATCATTTTTATGATTATTATTTTGATTATTATTATTATTGGCATTGTTCTTAAGTGTATTGGAAAGTGTTTGAATACTGTTACAGATATGCCCATTACTGCATTAATGTTCAAAGGAGAAGTTGAATTAGACCTTCATTCAACTCAAGAACTTAGTCAAGTCTGTGCCATTGGAAATAAGGATTTTGAATTGTTTTGAAACTTGAAGTTAAGTTTTTTCCTCTCAAAAGAAAGAGGTTTTTTTCCCACTCATGAATATATGAAATCTGTATTAGATTAGTATCATGTTATCTTTTTACCTTGCTTATGCCAAATTAAAGTGAGGAGTTTTGGTACGTGATTGCATATGGGAAGAAATTAATCTTGGTGTGTTAAATAACCTTGAGTTTATTAATCTTTATTATGCTCCACCTAGTGGAGAATAGATTACTTCCTTTCCATATGTGTAGAATTAGGTTTTTACAAAATCTGTTTGACTATTTTTATGATATTTTATAATTTGATTCCACATGGTTGATCCTTTCATTTATATTATTATTGTTGTGGATGTTTTACCCACAAGATTGGGGAATTGTTAAAGAATTTCAACTGATCACCCATGTGTTCACTCCAAGATAGTTTTTCTGTTATCTTACTCAATTGATGTTCCTGCTTTCTCTGAGTTTATTGTTTTACAATGTTTGTGGAAAGCAGAAGTTAACTCCATTTCCACAGCCTAATCTGTTTAGCCAGACCAACTGGCACAACGACTCACAACCGACTATCACGACACTACCCCTTTAAAAGGGCTCTCCCTTCTTATTGACGGGGCTCTGACCTATGTAATCACTTCCTGTGTGAGAGACCGCTTGCAAACATATTTGAGAATAAAGTTATTGTCTTTGTTTTTAACCAGCTTGAATCGACCACTCGCGTGCTCTTATTCTTAATCCAAGTATTAAGAAATTATATCGATAAGCTCCACTCCTGGATCCAGTTTCATAAATTAGCCTGATCCCTGTGTCCACATCTATCCCCTGTGTTGATGTAGATGGTGCTTGTGTACACTGTGAATAGCTAGCTAGCATCCTAGCGTTAGCTAGCATTAGAATACGAGCTAGCAAACGCTAGCTAGCTAATGCCAACAGTAGCCAGCCTATAAGTACAATAGCTAATGCTAGCTAATAATAATGACAGTAAGAATGTGAGCTAGTTGGCTAGCTAGTAGTGTTGTTTGCTAGTTGCTTGTAAAATGTTGTTGTTTGCTAGTTTCGCAAGCTAGTTTTGCACTCTGTTGTCTCACCAAAGTTGTTTGATTGACCCACCACACCTTCAAAAGTGCTTGCAAATTTATACCCCTCTTTTATCACGTGTTCCAAAGTGAACAACCAACTATAAAACTCTGAGAACAACCAAATGAAAAACGTAGGCCTATCCCACGTCTTCTGCCAACGTTTATAACTGTATGATGCCGTCTAGAAATGACGTTTGGAGGCGATGGACAAACGTTGAATTCTGAAGTCTGCCAAGTGAGACCAGGCTGGGACAAACATGTCAATTCTCTGTGTCGCAACTGTTTTTACCATCTGAGAAACATCGCTGAACTCCATTCCATTGTGTCTCATTCAGAGCTAGAAATGTCTGTCCATGCATTTATATCACCCAGGCTTGACTACTCTAATTCATTGTTCACATGTCTCAATCAGTCATCCATTGACCGTCTTCAACTTGTCCAAAATGCAGCTGCCAGATTACTTACCAGGTCAAAAAAGTCTTGTCACATTACACCCATACTCGCTGCCCTGCACTGGATACCTGTCTCTTTTAGAATACAGTTCAAGGTGTTGCTCACCTTCAAAGCCATCCACGGACTAGCCCCCAGCTACATCTGTGACCTCATCCACCCACACACCTCCAGCTGGACCTTGAGATCATCTGACCAGGGGCTCCTGACAGTGCTTCGGACGCGGCTAAGGACTAAGCAGGGATCGGACTTTTGGGGCTGTTGCTCCTAGACTTTGGAACGTGCTCCCACAGGATCTGAGAGCTGCTGTTTCTGTGGACAGTTTTAAAGGGCAACTAAAGACTCACTTATACAGACAAGCCTTCGAGTGCTAGGCCGTCTATCTGCCGCACTCTCTCCTTTCAGCTTGCCTGTTTTCCCCGGGCACTTACCTCTTTCATGTCACTATGTTTATGTGCACTCTTTTTCTTAAATGTATTCAGTGCACTCGTATGTATCTGATTGGACTATGATTTTAAATGTTCCTACTGTAAAGCACTCTGTGCACTCGTGCTATGAAGGGTGCTATACAGTATAAATACAATTTTACTTACTTTTTTACTTACTTACTTACAATTCAGCTTCGGCAAACTACTTTCCTCTCCGACCATTGATTCTTCAACGCCAGACATCAACCATCGTATATCAAAGATAAAATTCCAGATTAAAGTGAATCAGCGTGACCTCATCCTAACATAACGCGAGCGAGCAAATTTACCGTGACATCGCTCACAACCCAATCCTGACATCCCACTGCAGATCTCTATTTTGTATGCGGAGTAATGTTACAGAAATTCAACGTAGGCTTTTTTAAAGCCCAACCCGTGGAGAGCGCCATACAGTCCATACTAGTCCAGGCCATACACGTCATTAATAATCTAGCTATATAACTTTTCACAAGTTACATACCCTACAGCACATAAATATATAGGCTACATAAATATGATACTTACTAATTTTCCAGATTTTACCACAGATTTATGGGCGGGAGAACGATTGGGTTGTGAGAGATGTCGCGGTAAAATTCGCTCACTCGCATTATGTTAGGATGAGGTGTTACGGGCTGCTCACACCACACATGCTGCATCTGAATTCAAATTAAGCCACAAATAAAGCAATACAGATGAAAATGTTTTTTAATTAAAAAATGTTTTAATTTCCTGAGCAATATCCCCCTTCTTAAATGGTTTGGTCCATGCTGGCAAATCTCTTTTGACATTAAAGTCGCACTGAAACAGACGTTTGAGATCATCTAACTTCCGTAGTTTGACGTATTTCCGACGCAAACAAGCTATGGGGGAGGGTGGGACATATGTTTTGAGGAATTTGATTGGAACATTGACAAGTGGACGGGTTTTAAGAACTTTAGACAGATTCGATAGAAGGATAGCGTTGATTGACGGGTGGATGTTGTGACATTATTGGCCTAAAATCTAAGGGAGGCCTACCTGTTGTCGTCATTGCACGTGACCTACTGTTTTCCAGGAAGTAAGAAATTATATACTTTGATATAAGATTACAACAAAAGTAGAACTTTTTAAATTTTTTGGGCATACATCGTTGAATAAGTGAACACTATGACCAATTATGTGAACCAAAATGGGACAGAATGCTTTTTTCATTTCAGTGCGACTTTAACGTCACTATACCGGCAGGCTGTCAAATACTAGCACTAATACCCATACCAAAAAGAAATATATTTGCATATATGTACATATATACACAATATATGGGCACAATATGTGCATCCATGTTCATTATTGTTAAAATATGTTGGAATATATGAACCAATATTTAAAATATATGTTGCCCTTACACCCATCTGGCTCCTCGATAACATCTTATATCTCCTGTGACCCAGGCATAATAAATACCATTCTAATTGTGTGCCACTACCCACCCACAGTGCAGTGTGATTCTGTAAATCATATCTTACACCTTCCCATATGGGTCCCTGACATTTTTCTTTTAACAGAAATCTCTGGCAGAATGTGCAGTATTAACAATGAACAAGTACAAATTATGTAACATGTTTAATCTGCTTAGTTTAGACAATATTTGCCAAACCTACAAACTACAATTTAAAATTACAATGTTAAAATACAAATATGAGTGATATTAAAATACATTGAAATGTCTAATCACTAGACTCCTGCTTAACCATACTGTATAGTACTTAGTGAGTTAGTCTATACACCTTGAGAAAAAACATGTTTCAGCTTGATATCAATTGCATGTACACAGTCAATAGTTAGCCATAATATAGATATTGTTGTAGCTATACAGTTGGTTTGTGTATATACATCAAATTTAAGTTAAAGTACTCATCAGGGTCTCATGAGAATGATATTAAAGGGAACACAGAAAAGACTGATTTCTAATACTAGACTCCTTCCCTTTCTCTTAACCACATCATACTGATTTTCATCTTCATATCAATTGCATGTACACAGTTGAATAATAAAAAAAGAAGATATTTTTGTGCAGTCATGTAGAGTTTGTTAGTCTATATACATCTAAATATTATTTTCCATACAAGTACCTAAAACGTTGGGAAAAAACTGTATATGCAGCCACATTAAAAAACATATCGGACCTGTACATACTGTATTGGTGAATTTGAGCACATTGATCACATAAACGTTGTCCTGCCTGTTTTAAATGTAGAAAACTTTTGTTGAAGGAAAAGCCTGTATATTAATGGCTCATCTCAAATCGATTGACAAACCTTAGAACATAATTCACTGGCAATGTGGGGGTATGGATGAAGAAACATTTGCCATTAATTACTGATGCAGGAATAGCTGAAAGGTGGCTGAGAGACTTCATGACTGCTATAAAGTGAGACGGATTAGGACAACCACTCAAAAAATTATATTTGGCTTCAGTAAAGTACTGTCCAACAGCATAGCACATTTCCCCACTACCAATATCACAGACAATAAAGGTCTTAATAGAAAACAAACTGCTCTCACCATCATCTAGGATAACAGTGTAAGAATTCCTCCTGTGTACACGTGTGTACATTTGTGAGTGAATGACTTCACCTTTAACAACTACTCTGTTGTAATACTTAACAGGGATCCGGTCCAACGTATGAGTTATGCTGTGCAAAGCCAAAAAGTCTTCATGTGTGAGCAAGCTTTGTCTTGCTTTACCAAGAGCAGTCACACCATGGTGACTACTCACATTTTTCAAGTGTTTCTTTCTGGGTTGTGAAAATGCCTTGAACAGCTCCCTGCATTCAGGAGTAGCATTTGACATAACCTTTTCTCTATACACTGGCAATCCTTTTTGCAACCAAAATATTCTGACTATCTGAAGGGCAATGCCTTGTGTGCTTCTGATCATGTTGAGAAGATCAGAATTGTATGCCTCAAATATAAAAGCTGAGTGTGTCCAAAGAGGACCCCAATTTTGGACACTGCGGGCCAGATGAAGGCAAAGATGCACATTGAAAGTCATATTCTCAATTCCATAGAGATCCTGCATTTCCACCACAAACTCTGAGAGTAGCTCTTCAGCTTTTTGAATTCGACATGCACTGACCACCTCCCCTAGTAAAATAGACATAGAATTAACCAACTTTGACCAGTTAGTCAGGTATCGATCCCCTAGGACCCCTTTCAAAACAGGTAAACTATAGTATAAGAGCCATGCTAGCCACTCATGTGCTTTCCAATACCTTCTTTCAAGTACTGAGCGAGGTACTCGAGAAACACTACTTGGGGGTCTGATGTCAAGAAGCTTCTCATCAACAATGTGTGTTGATCTGCCAATGTACCAAGGAGCTTGGGGATTTTCCCTGCTAAACCATAGTGTAGCCATGTTTCTGGTGACACCTAAAAGAACGCTGTGCATGTAGTCAGGTACAGAAGACTCAATAATATTGAAGTATGGAATTCGTGATAATACACTTGGCCCTTTCACTCCGTTAACTGGTTTACCTAACTGTAATGTGCTTTCAATGTACTCCTCAGTTTGACCCTGAGTCCTAAGTTCACTAGACTGAAAAGGATAAACACGAGCATAGCCTCTTCCCTTTTCCACAACATCGCCTTTCTGAAGGCAGAATGAACAGCCAAATTCTCCGTTAAACTGTTTAAAATTCTGCAAGAGTGGTCTTGCTACTGAATCAGACACCATTACTAAAGGATAAACCTTGGTTGTGATGGTAATGCCTGCAGAGTTTTCCCATAAAAAGCCATGGTCTTGAAGATGCAGAGTTTCTTCGACAAAGGGTTCAAGGTATGTGTTCATGTTTGGTTTTGTATTACCAAACCATAAGCCAAAGAGCATGACATGCTTTTGTCTCTCATGTACAGGCAGTTCATTAATGGTACACAACAGAGGCCAAATGCTAAAAGAAGAAGACTTAAATACAGGTACTCCATCACAACTGAATGTTAGGGAAATGTTGTGGGGAGAGCTTAATGGAGAGTCTGGTGAAGATGACAATTCTTGATATGCTGTCCCATCGCATATGTCTGTAATGGAGTCTGGATCATTTTCTCTCTCAAATCGATGTGTGAGAAGTCTGGCCACATCTTGTTGTGCAAATAGAGTCTTTAGTTGTTCTAGTCGTCCAACTCTTATTTGATCAGTCTTCTTTGATGTTGCGCCATACTGTTTGCAGTGCACAGTGTCTTCTGATTGGTCGTCCATGGCAAGTGTGCAGTTTTCACAGACATAATGCATTTTAATATGTGACCGCCGCTGGTAATTTGGTCCTCAACTAGGCATTTTCATTTTTCAGTTTTTTACAGATTATGAAAGTGCAGATTGTAAGCTTTCAAATGAGGTCACATACATTGAAATCTGAACATATTTGAAGAAGATATGCTTATTTGAATGCTAGTACTGCCAAATCAACTTAGCTGAGAAATCTCCCTCCAAAGTTCTCCAACATTTTCACACCTCTGACTGCCAGGTAATGGGCGTGAACAATGGCCTGGTAACCCCTCCCCCAGCCACTCCCCCACTGGACGATCTGTCATTATCTGTCAGAGTGGCTGTCAACTTGGGGTATTAACTGAGAGTGGCTGCCAAGTGAGGTGCTCTCTCACTGATGACCCCACACTCTGAGTCAATATTAATCTTGTGTTGTGAATGCAGTTAAGAACAATATAAGATGAAGTTCAAATTTAACGTTCTTTATTGTCACATACATGATATAAAGTACAAGCATAAGTAGTTAAGTGTACAAAAAAAGGCAACTGTCTAAGTGTTAAAGTGTACAGTCAGTTGTCTGTTTTATAGACAAGGTGCATAGTGTTCATTGTGATCAAGTGTACAACAAAAGTAATAACAGTCCCCAGCTCAATACTCAAGGTAATAACAACAGTACTCAGCTCAGTATTCAATATTCTAACAATGCAGTCTGTGCAAGTGTGGGCAAGTCTGTGCAAGAGAACAAGCAACGCTTCAGTATACAAACAGGAAAACAGGAAAGGCTGTGGCCTTTCTCCTGCAGTGCTGTCCGTCCTGATGATCTGCAGTGAATCTACAAGCGGACAGTCTTGTTCTGAGCTGCTGTGGAGTTTGGCGGGGGACATGTGATGTCTCGTCCCTCATCAGAACAGAACTCTCTGATCTTGTCAAAGAGATACGTCTGTCTGGCCATGTCCAGTCCGGGTGGGGCTTGCACAAGAAGACCTTCTCTGGGGGGCAGGACATCAGGCTTGCGCAGCAGCTGAAACTCGACTTCCGGTGCATCACGGTGTTCTCTGGCCACAACCATGCCAGGTCTCTCAGCATCAAAACTGCAATAGAATAGAAGGAAGAAAGTACATTCAACTATTGCCCAGAGTACTGGCACTCCATATAGATAAAATAGTACCAGAAAGTGTTGATTAAATAGACTAGCTAATGCATGATAGGATGAACGTATTCTCACCTGTTGTGCAAAATCAAAGCTGTAGTGCATAGTGATCTTCTTGCTGGCTGGTATGGAGGGGCCAAGGGAGAGCTGCAAATCCTCACCTTTTTGCTCATCCTGTAACCAAAACAAAAAACAAAGGTGTCAGACTACCATAGCTCTCATGCTCTCTCATTCTGTTTCTCTCTATAATATAGCTACCTAGCTCGATATTAGCTGCCACGCTGGCTAGTTTAGGAACAAAGGGCTAGCTCAGCTAACTAGCATGTTGGCTAACGTTAGCTAGCTAGCCTTTGTTAGTTTGTTATGCTAGCTAGACTTAGTCACTTGTTTAGAAAGGAGCTACTGCTAAACGACTAACGTTAATGTAATGTAAACAGCACAGATAGTATAAAGATCAGCTTACCCCAAAGCAAAGCAGAATGCTTGGCGGTGGTGTGAATCTGGTACATCGTTCGCGTTCGCTTGGTAGCAGCTTGCTTTGTTACAGTCATCTCTGTATCACAGGTCATCAAGAATAAACTCTGTGTACGAACGAGTCCTGCTCTGCTGGAGTTTTAGCTGCTCTTAAAACTCTTTCCATGTCCTGGATGCCATCCCCGTCTTCTCTTTAGCAAAAGTTGTAGCATCCTTGGTAAACTTGGAACTGAATGTAAACAGCCGGCGTGTTGTTTGGGAAGGGTGGGGGCGGAGAACCCGGAAGCAATAGCCAATGAAAACAAATCATGCTAATCGATCTGCCCGCCCCCAAGCCCGGCTCGAAATCAGCTAAAAACGAGCTTAGTTTGCAGACTAATTAAACGTATTTCGTGAACCTAAAACTGTTGTCTGTTATAGTAAGTGGGTTCTTCACAACTTCAACTTTGGTAATACAAAATAAAACAAAAAACGAAAAAAAACGTTTTTTTATGTATTTTGCCCTCTAGCGCATTTCGGGGTTTGCCGAGTTGTGGACCAAATCACCAGCCGCTGTCACATATGTTCTTTCACATCCCCAAAAGACTTACAAACAAATAATTGGATGTACCCACGTAATGATCCTGACCAACGAGATTAACCAATTTAGCTTTGTCCTGTGTAGCTAAATCTGTAAGTCCATGTTTTAATTTTAAAGCAAGAAGCAATAATTCATTTTGCTCCTTTGTTTGTTGAGAAAACATGTCCACCTCTGTATGGTCTTCTTCCAGGAAATCACCTCCCTGCAAATCATTGCCTGTTGGTAACTGGTCGGTTTCTGTGGCTTGATTGTCTGTGGCTCCACCTGTCTCGACTACTTCACAGGCACCTTCACTTATCTATACAAGGAAAGATAAAATAAGTTAAGATGAACTATAATAATCCCTGGCAAATTGGCAGAGCATGATGTATAAGCCAGCCTTTTTATACAATTAACATTAGACACTTTTAGGGTTCCCAGCGGTCCCATATAACATGGGATCATCCTGCATTGAAAAAAAAAAAAGCACTGTCCCTTATGAATCAATATGGAATGCAATTTGTCCTGTATTTTCGTGCACACCCCACTGTATTGCATACACTACACTAAATAAACACTTTTACCCCCCAAAATGTTCAATCATCTTTATATTCAATTTTTCCCTGGGCACAACTGATGAGGCTGCCCACTACTCCTGGCTGCCCCTGAAGGACAGCTTGAATGGGAGAAATGTAGAGGATAAATTACACAGGTAACCACAGATGCATGTGTGTAGTGTGTCACCACTCATTCAAGTGTATCACTGGCATGTAAGGACCCATGAAAGGTCCTGTAATTATTATGAATTATTATTTACTTCATTCGTGATGAAAGAAGCAGAGGGCTGAAATTGATGCATGAAACAAAAATTGCGGCAAATTCACTAGAATGCAGGAACTGAAGTGTCTGACACTCATAATCTCATGAGAGAGAACCCCCAGACGCCTGCTTCATTTGTGTCCCCCGGCATAGAACCGCTGGTAAGATGTCCCTTATTTTTTCAAATTGGAGGTGGCAACCCTACACTTGACTCACCAACAGGTCTTTTGATGTTCCTTCAACAGCATTCTCATCTTGAAAGGATTCAGAAGCATCACTGAGTTTTCTGTAAACATAACATTAAAAAAGGTTTTAACATAACATTAAAAACGTAAGCTACGACTGGTCATTAACAATGTCTAGGTATGGTCAGGTTAGCTGGAACTAACTAGCTAACTATTCTTCTTAATATACTGTATCTAGCTAACTATTTCTCTCAATTATTGTCGGCCAATGAAGCTTAGGCTTTCTGCAGATATGTATGACAGCCGGCAGCACCGAACACACAAGTAAAATCAATTGGGCATCAGCAGCGAGCTAGCTTCATCCAACATAATTTGCTAGCTGTCTAAATAGCTAGCTATTCATCTCAAAGTTGGTCAATGAAGCAAGCTCACTCGATAGCTATTTATCAATGGCTAAACTCGGTGTTGCTGTAATGCGAAGAGCTAGCTAGCTACCGTTCTAGCTAGCTAAGCTTAGCGTTAGCTAGCATAGCTAACGTTCTTGCTATCTAGCTAACGTCGGGTAGCTAGCTATCCAGCAACATAATGCCAGAAAAGAGTTTAGCCATTGATGAATAGCTAACATTATACCTAGCTAATTGATCATCATCGGCTGACATTAGCCAAGCTTGACAGGTCAAACAACGCTAGCTAAGTTTAGCCTGTCAGCTGTGTCAACTCGTTGCAGTGCACTTATCAGTCAACTTCGGCTTCTGCACCCAGGCTAAGCACTAGCTAGCGAATATTATAACCATTAGATACTCGCCTTTTTCTCCATCTCACTTGTGTTCTCTTTGGAACACTTTCTTCGGGGTCAATGAGGTATCGTTTGTATTTTAAAATTCTTTCATTAGGTTCACTCATTCTTCCTCGGTGGTAAACGCTAGGCTACCGATGTTCGACCCTTCTTGACGTTGAAATGCACCGTCTAGTAGATATCAAATAAGCTAAGCAGTGGACTGTTCGCAACGACAGTGTTTCCAACTCTTCAAAACTGTGAAACGATTGACATTCTGCTAAAAAGAAAGGTAACTATAGCCTATCACTACTAATAAAAATACAGTCTAACATTAAAACGCACCGCTCGGGCAAACAACACCATGAGCGTCATGCGCGCAGTGCGCCTAACAACGTTAGTGGTTAGTTTTTCTAATTTTTCAAATTTATCGTCCAATGAAATTCCTTTTGATTTCAACGGCCGCGCGCGGACAACAGACAGAACAGACAGACGCGTTAAGAACCGTTGTGAGCTAGTCAGACAGTGGTTCTAGTTATCTAGTAGGCTAGCTAACATTTTACATTTGTCTCATTTATTATCTTATTCATATCATCATGTTTGTGCTGGTAATGTGGGCTGAAGGCATAGACAAAGGGAAATACAGTATCGTCCCCGAGAGTTTTGTTCGTGGGTTTGATTCTTCACTGTGGCTGGATGGTAATGAAGAGGGGAATTATATCGTTGAATGGAGGGAAGGGAAAAATCCACCCAAAGGTGGGTGGCCAGTATTTGAGGCCACAGTCATCAAAATTGCAGGTGAGTTATGTTTCATTTAACCTTAGCCATAAACTAGCTAGCTATGTTACCTCCAAGTCAGGAATAACGTTAGCTAGGCTAGCGCTTGGCTTGCTACCATAGGAGAGTAACTGTTTAGGCTAACCGCTGGCGCTGGGTGACTATGGGTCCACCCTTTTAAAGCGGGAACGTGAAGCTAATACTAGAGTCAGCTTCCTAGATTTTTGTGATTGAATAAACTTTTCCGCAAGTTTCTTGTGTCCCTGTTGACATATTTAACGGTTAGCCCCATCAAACAACTGCATGATATTCAAAAGCCACTCACCTTGTAAAGAAAAAATCAAAAAAGCAAACACTTTTTAGCTAGAGCTATGTTGCTTCTTTGAAGAACCCCTATGATAATTTAACTAATAATAAGGAACCTTATTCTCTTCCAGATCGTGAGAACACCCTACAAAGAATTTTGAGGGAGCGTATTGACCAGCCTGACACAACTGGAAATAAGCGAGCCTATAAACCCAATCCCAAGTACAGGTGTGAGGATGAGGACAGCCCTCCCCCACCAAAAAAAAAGGTACGTGTAAAATGAAGCCCTCAGTAATGCCTGTCTAATGCAATGTTAATAGGTCTATTCCCGGAACTGTGCCTCTCTTATATATTTGCTTTAATGTTAATTATTTTGGGGTCATAATAAGAGAGCTATACATTGACTTTTTGTTGAAATTAATAGAAAGAAATGCTGCAACCATTGAAGATGTATATACAATCCTAAAATATTATTCTAAATTGTTTTCATCCAATGTACAATGAACCTAAAAATCGACCAGTTTCACAAGCTGCGTCTTGCCTGCAACGTGATAAATAGTGCTTGTTTTCTACATAAGAAAGCAAGACATGGCTTCAATGTGAAACTAGTCAAATTTTATTATACAAACAAAAAAAGTATAATATGTTATCATATCGAAGGTGGTGACATCAACCAGAGACCATGACATCTGGGAGACCATGAAGCTAGAAACGCTTCAAAGAGCCAACCAGAATCTGAGAGAAGAAAATGAAAAGCTGAAGAGAGAAAATGGGAGATTAAAGGACATGCTAGTGAATGGTATGTTATTCAATTACACACACTAACACCATGTACACAACTTCTGCTGTCTTACCGGACCATTCTCTTAGCACAATCCCCGCCCCAGTGGAGTTCTGTCCTTGATAGAACTATGAGGGCTGCTGTTGTTCAACTGTACCATTGCATTATTTTATCCACTCTACAATAATGCACAAACAAATGTAGGCTATACAAATCTTATCAAGAGGACACCAGTGAAAGCTAGCTAGACACCATGATCTAGCCTAGTTGCTATGCACAACTGATGTGGCATTAGCAGTTTATCACCTACATGTATCAGTTGAGTGGCTAGCTAGTTATCAAACATAGCCTAGTCTTCTTAGCTGCCTACAAACAACTGATGGGTGCATGGTGGCTGCCTGACATTGGCTATCTTTCACTACAGCTCACAGACAATTCATTGAAAGAGATCAAGGCACATTCATTGACAAACATTTTTCATTGGGAAAAAAAGAACTTATTTTATTTTGCATAAATAGAGGACAGATTTTTTGTTTACAAGTAGCTTACCTCCCACCCCACCCCCTGTTGGCCAGCGGATATAGCGGCCATGCGCTAGTCTGTTACTGTCCGTCATTCAACCTCCATTTGAATGAATGACATAACGGCCTCCGTCAATGTGCCAAGTGTTCATGCAAAGTAAGGCAGAAACTGTCGGTAAGAGAGTTTTTCTCTTGTTGTCTGCATAAAGTAGCATTTTCATGTTAAATTGTAAATGTGAAAACATTAAAATGCCATTCCTCATTGAACTTATTTTTTCCTGATAGAAATTCCTGCAATCTCAGAAATGCTGTCAAAAGCTACCTGCAGCAGTACTGTATGTTAAAGGTAAGAGTATGTTAGTGCATGGTATTGTTTTGATTGATGAAGTTTCAATTGCAGCCGTTTTCTGAGATGTAGACGTTGCGGAAGGAGTCCTCAGCGATTACTTAATCGCCTAACCAATCACGTTGCGCAGTTTCATTTTGGCATCACATTGAAAGGATGTTGATTTTTCATAGTATTATTTCCAAGACATCGCTGCGACGCAACGAGGCAAAATTCTCTGAATGTCCTCTGTTTCGAGGGGTTGGCAGTGTTGCCAGACTGAGGCTTTCTGTCCATGTGAGCTACCTTGGATGACATTGGGCGGTTGGGAAATTGTCCATCCGATCTGGCAACACTGGGGTCATGTGAGTTGACAGCACAGATCATGGAGAGTTGACAGCGCAGCTAACGTTTCGTCTGCAGTTAGCTAATAGCTAGCCTGATGTTACTCTCAGCCTCAGTTATTTCTAGTTTAGCTGAAATGGCCAAAAGAAAAGTCGACAGTAAAAACAGGCAATTCAAACATGAATGGTTGAAAAATATGCCTTCATCCTCCATCTACTGAGCACCCAAACTGATGTGCTTAATATGTCAAGAAACGGTAGCTCTTGTGAATTGCCGATTAGAAAGGCCACTATGAAACAAAACAGTCATGGGAGGGTAAGGTTATGGGGAAATTGTGATTTGTATTGTAATTGTTTTCTTAAAAAACTGACCTTTGGATTATTGAAGAAAAACAATTGTGGACCTTTAAGATACAGTGAAAATAATGTCATGCTTGAATTCTGTGTTTTTCAGTCTGATGAGAGAAGGGTACCTGAAAGCCCAGGACACAGGGTGCCTGAAAGCACAGCACCAAACCAGAGGCGTGAAAGCACAGGACTGAGAAATGTAAGCTTGGTTCACACATTTAAAAAAAAAAAAAATTTTTTTTTTATATTGTTTCACTTACCTCTAAAGTGGTATGTTGCACAGTAGTGATGGTATCTTCACTCGGGTAACAACAATTGTACAACGGTATAGATCCGGTCCATTGTCTCTATTGGTCAGTTTGCATTCCAGCCGTGGCGATAACCACGATATCCCCACGCTAAACTGGAATGTTCGCACATCTTCTAATATCAAGCCACCTCTTATTAGTAGCCATGGCAGTGTCCAGATCAATGTTTACAAAGATGTGCTGTAGCATTGTCGTTGCCTGGCAACATTCCCTTTTTCAGCGGAAGTATCCGCAAATGATTAACAAATAGTTCCATTAAAAATACATTTTAAAGTTCGTATTGTCTTTCTTTTTAAAATATTGACGGATAAATGTGGCAACCGTTGTATAGTTGCTAGGTGGTTATTTTACAAGAAAGCTGGAGGGATATCTAGCCTATGGCAGGAAGGTTAACAAAGCATTATGGAACGAGAAGCCGTGAGATGTCACGGATATCGCCACGGCTAGCCGCTGCGAGTCGTGCCTAACCACTCCCGCTAGATGTGGCGATATCCGTGACATCCCACTGCTTCTCGTTCCATAATGCTTTGTTAACCTTCCTGCCATAGGCTAGATATCCCTCCAGCTTTCTTGTAAAATAACCATCTAGCACAGCTACAACTTTGTGAGGAAGATGCCATCACTAATGTCCTTTACACCACTTCAGGGGAAAGTTAAACAATATAAAATTTAGAAAAATGGGTGAACTATCCTTTTAATTTAATATGGATGAAATGCTGATTACATTTTTGGATCAAAGAGTTAAGTTTGTTTATTCATGGGTTCATTTATTTATGCATTTATTTATTAAGGACCCTCTCCTGACTGCACCAGCTCCTGCACCTATGGACCCTCTCCTGACAGCACCAACTCCTGCACCTGCTTACATCCATAGATGTAAGTGTATTTTTGTAAGGGTTTTCTAAGGAAATATAAGTTTCATTGTTATCAAAACATATATAAGTGGCAAGGATTTCAGTTTCATTGTCTTTGGCGCCGCCTTTTGACATTAAGCTGTAATTACAGGAGTTCATTCAGAAACCAAAAGTGTCGCATGCATGAGTTACTTTCAGAGAACCAAACATGAGCCACCAATCACATCAACCTGTGCGCTGCTAATGAATACTGCATGGGACTGTCGCCACAGACACTCAATTCACAAAACTTGGCAATGCTGAAAATGGAAAGGCTTTCATGAATGGGGAATAGGCTGAATCATTACTGTGTTGGCGATAGATAACGGCGAAAGTTATTTATATGAAAATCGTCAAGATTGCCACTTTAATAACACATTTCTTAAACATTCATTCTGGTTTCTTACCTGGCCTTCAGATATTTTGATTGTGATACAAAGTGATTCTCATTGTCATAAGTAACAGAGGGAATGTCTTTTTTTTTCTTTTCTTTTTTTTTTTTACAGATTGAGATTGTGAAAGGGTCACAGGTGTTCTGTCCGAAGCAAGTGTGGAATGCTGCCATTCATGCTAGATCAGCCACCTCCATGGCACGGACCCTATTGATGGGGGTCTTTCCCATGGAGACCCTCTTGAGAAGTAACCTAAAAGGTATGATCTCCATTTGCTCTTTGTTTCAGATATGTCAACATATGCACTACTTTGCAGTGTTTATCCACTGGAAAAAGGCATTCATGAACTGTTACTGACTAGTCTACTGATGTGACATTTTACTTGCTCCATTACTTTTTAGTTTCATGTAATAATTTATAATTTCAGGGGGAAAACCCAAAAGAGATGTTGACGGGCCTGTGAGGGATGCACTGGATCCCTGTAGTATAAATGCAATCTTTGGTAAGTCAGCTATTCACTTAGGTAAAACTCTATTGCAAAAATGCATTTAAGTCATATTCATTATTCATGATTCAAATGCTGATGTTTTGTCAGTAATAAGTGAGCAGACGCCAGCTAATCTAGGATAAAACAAGAGTGTTTTGGTCCTTGAAGTCAGAAGTTGTGGTTAACTGTCAGAGTAGGCAAGAATATTGAAGCCCCAGGGATCGAAAAGTAAATACATATATTTTTGTTTTGGTCAGTCACTTAGTGTTGGTGTGCAAAGAATAATAGTTCCTACTGGAACTCATAAATGCTATTATTTACTTTAAGATTGCAGACTGGGGGTTTAAGGGGAGCTTAGCAACAACATTCATGTTTAAATTTGGAAAACAAGCAAACATTCTGAACACCAAATTAAGTTTTTTTTTTTTTACACTGCCTATATTTTGTGTTCTCTTTCATTCAGAGGCAACCATGAAAAGGCACACACACTGCAGCAGGGGCCAGCTGGGCATTGCAATCAACAGCAAGATAGCAGAACTGAGACATCAAGAGAGGAAACTTTAGGCCAGATTTCTATTTGAAATGTCAGCTGCCTTGTTTAAATAAGCCAGTTTTCAATTCTTATTCTTAATTCAATTCTTAAAATGATCTCTTAACTAGCTAGCTGTTAGCTAAGTTATAGAAAAAATACTGTTGTTTGTACACAATAGAATTAATCTATAATAAATCTTGAATTCAATTGAATATGTGCTTGTATTATTAATTTTGACAGTGGATGCAATTGCTGTATAATTGTTATTTTACGGTGGCAATTTTTTATATTTTGAGCTGGCAATTTTTTATATTTTCATATATTTTTTAAAACATATATTTAAATGTGCAGTACATATATTTATTTTACATATATTATAAGGTGCCAATTTTTTATATTTGCATATATTCATAAAATATATTTTAGAAATATATTTAAAATACATTTCTTTTTGGTGTGGGGTAGCCTAACGTTAAATCATAAACATCATGCCCATACATAAATCCGGGCACCAGAAAAGAGTGGAGAGAGAGGCCAGGAGAAAAGGCAGCAGAGCGGGAGCCCAGCATATAAGCATTTTTTTCCACAAGAAAGGTGAGAGTAGCTATGTTAAGACGGTCGGCCAGTTGCCCGTGGTCTCACATTAACCATGACAACGAAAGCCGTTAGCCTAGTGTGTGAAGAAAGTGCTAAGCTAGGTAGCTAACGTTAGCTAGTAAGCTTACGTTCTGGTAACAACTCGATCTGGTTAGCTAGCTGCTAGCTAACGTTAGCTACTATTAACTAGACAGCTAGCTACAGTTCTAGCAACCAGTCAACTACTGTTCTGGTAAGCTAGCTGCTAGATAACGTTAGCTACAGTACCAATTAACTAGACAGCTAGCTACAGTTCTAGCAACCAGCCAACCACTGTTCTGTTAAGCTAGCTGCTAGATAACGTTAGCTACCATTAACTAGGCAGCTAGTAGCTACAGTGTTAGCAACCGGCCAAACTACTGTTCTGGTAAGCTAGCTGCTAGATAATGTTAGCTACCATTAACTAGACAGCTACTACAGTTATAGTAAGCTAGCTTTCGCTAGCCAGCCTCAACCACTGCACTGTTCTAGTTAGGTGGCTACTGTTAGCTAGCTTGCCAGCTGGCACACTTGCAAATACTTCCTGTCCAAATAAATACATTAAAAATCCAGTAGCAGCAGCCAGGACACATGTTTCCATTCTCATGAATGCTTAAATTGAAATGAAAATTTGAAATAAATAAATAGCAACATGTAGATGTAATCCAGGTTAAGATATGTAAAACTGCCTACATATGAAACAGTTACATTACTTAAAGAAATTCATGGTTAATAAATAAATAAATAGTGTTATTAATTCATAGAAATTCATATAGAGTTGATTTCAGTTTAAATACTGATTTGTTCAGTTCATTTTTGTTATTTTAGAGCGAGTGTTTGCTCTTGAAATAAGAGAGGCGTTTATTTGCCAATCAACAGCCGCCTAGCCAGCTTCCTGTAAACTCTACAGTGCTACATAGATTTATTCCCAAGTCTTAAGAAGACACTGTTCTGTTCTTACTGTCTACAGAGCCAGGTCCTAGCCAGCTAGTCCTCCTCCAGCCTATACCACCTGGCAGTCCTCCTCTCCAGCCTATACCACCTGGCAGTCCTCCTCCAGCCTATACCACCTAGCAGTCCTCCTCCAGCCTATACCACCTGGCAGTCCTCCTCTCCAGCCTATACCATCTGGCAGTCCTCCTCCAGCCTATACCACCTGGCAGTCCTCCTCCAGCCTATACCACCTGGCAGTCCCCCTCTCCAGCCTATACCATCTGGCAGTCCTCCTCTCCAGCCTATACCATCTGGCAGTCCTCCTCTCCAGCCTATTCCATCTGGCAGTCCTCCTCCAGCCTATACCATCTGGCAGTCCTCCTCTCCAGCCTATACCATCTGGCAGTCCTCTCCAGCCTATACCATCTGGCAGTCCTCTCCAGCCTATACCATCTGGCAGTCCTCTCCAGCCTATACCATCTGACACTCCTCTCCACCCTATACCATGGGAGTCCTACAGCCATATAATAAAATCCAAACATTGTTAATTAAAATGACAAAACCTATTAAACATTATTGTTTGAGTGGTCATTGGGAATGCTTAACTGTATCATGTAATGAAATTGTACACTTGCCTTAGTGTGACTGCAAGCCTTTGTTTGGGCTCTATTGGTTCCCTGTATTTGGTGGCCTGCTTCACAATATCTGGCCCGATGACACTCAGAATCTCCTCCATCTGTGGTGTGCCCATCCTGAAATATTTCAGGTGCCTCTCCTCATCCAATCCAAGCTCCTGTACCAAGTTATGGTATGCTCCATGCTCCTCTCGTCTTTGGTTGATGGGGTGAACCCACATGCGCCCTCGTCTTCCCTGCCTTCTACGGAGTAGAAGTAATGCAGCCACCCTGCGCTTGTCAACAAGTATCTGTTCTGTTCAAGGAAAAGGGACAAAACAATAGTAAATATTTAGCTTGTGTGGGAGAAAGGTTGTGTGTGTCTTAATAAAATCAAGAATAATATAACCTGCATATAGGCTACACTGCTAAAATGTTGTAGGTATATGGCATTATGTGGCATGCTCATTGATACTTGCATATCTTATACATAGCCTAATTTGCCTACTAACATTTGTTAACTATGTTCCTGTTGCCAACTTGAAAACAAACACACCAACTGCGGTTGGTGCATATTACTAATGTCTGTTCACCAGATGTTCTTGTTAGCTACATTAATTATAGCCACAGTACAATGTTTTGCCTACTTGAAAACAGTCACTCAAACACTGCGGTTGATGCATAACATAACGTTACATAACATAGTTAACAGACGTTAGTAGGCTATATGTTACATAACATACATACTAAGGTCCGTCATGTTATCTAGGCTAACGTTAGCACAATGTTGCGAGTGCCAGATAGGCTAGCTACAATGTTTTGCCACAATGTTGCCTACTGAAACAGACACAACAACGGTTATGTGGCTGATACAGCATCAACGTAATTGTTTCTAAAAGATACGAAATCACTTGTAAGGCTATAGCGTAGCTAATATCACCATTATTTTTTTGAAGAAATTATAAGATTAATTTACCCATTGCGAGGTTGTTGGCAGTTTGTCATCGAAGGCTGATCAGTTGGGATTAGTTTTTTTAAAGTGCACTAGAATGCGTCGCGTGTCGCAGCCTGTGTGCGGGGCTAGCCGGACACAGCGCCGTGCGCCGTCGTAGACGTCGTACGACATCGTGGCGGAGGCGGTCTGCGGGGGACTTTAGAAACAGAGAGTGAAGGGAGTGAAGAGGCTCATAGTAGTTCCAGTCATGAAACTGCTACAGTCCAAGCACAGGAAGTACACAAGTAAATGTCTATGGAGAGGTTAATTGGAAAAAGAACACAGAGAAACAGAAAAATAAATACAAAATGATACATAATAAAAAAAAATAAAAAAAAAGGGGAAAAAAAGTGGTGACAAAAAGTCGGAGGGGTAGGGGCCCACAACATTCTTTAAGGGGGCCCAGAATTCCTAGCAACGGCCCTGGCTCACACGCTTCCGTTTGATGCGTCAACATTGACGGATGCCATTCACTTTCAATGGCTGCAGCCGAATGGCATTCTGGTTCTGTTGTTGTCCCGGTGCGTTGCGTTGCCTGCGTTGCTAGCGTCGAAAGTTGAGAAATGTTCAACTTTCAGATGCGTTGCTGGAGCTGCCGACCAATCAGATGTCTTGACGGAGAAAGACTTCATCGCAAGGCGGGGTTTTCACATTTTTCGATACCAAGATGGAGGACAAACTTATCATCGCTGTTTGTTTCCGGCGGGTTTGCAGGATAGGATGTACCCAATACCTGCGGGCATCACGTTCACGTCGCCTCAACCACAATGCATAGATGATCGCCACACGTTCGACCAGATTAGCATCCATGACAGCACTAAACGAAAAGCCGGGTGGGTTTTCAAAATAGTGCGCGCTAGCAGGTTGGGAAAATCTACTGGCTGTTGCGAGCGCAGTTTCGGACAATGTGATTGGTTGTTATTGCGTGCGGCAGACACGCCTTCTGCCATACGTTGATGGACACGCATCAAACGGAAGCGTGTGAGCAGCCCGTTATGCTGTGTACACAGCGGGCGCAAATTTTTCGGTCCGCGCAGCGAGTTTACATAAAATTCGTGCAAATTGGGCATCAGGCGGCACAGGCGGCGTGAATCAGGCGAACCCGGCGGCGCGAATCACGCGAAAAATGTAACTTTTGGCGAATTTGCCGCACGGCAACCCCTTCAGTTGTGTCGCTGGATCCAGTGGCGAGATTCAGGCGAACTGGGCGGCCCGCCACGCCTGGTATGAACACAGCTTTACAGTACCGTCATTCCAAGATCTAACTTTTGCAAAGAAAAAGTTGATGAGGGCGAAAATGTGTGTGTGTGTGTGTGTGTATGTGTGTGTGTGTGTGTGTGTGTGTGCGAGCTTGTCTGTGTGTGCGAGCTTGTGTGTGTGTGTGTGTGTGTGTGTGTGTGTGTGTGTGTGTGTGTGTGTGTGTGTGTGTGTGTGTGTGTGTGCGAGCTTGTGTGTGTGTGTGTGCGTGCATGCTTGTGAGTGGGTGCCGTGGCTGCCTTTGATATATTATTGGAAATAGGCACTCTGTCTCTCTCTCTCTCTCTCTCTCTCTCTCTCTCTCTCTCTCTCTTTCTTTCTTTCTTTCTTTCTCTCTCTCTCTCTCTCTCTCTCTCCCTCCCTCCCTCTCTCTCTCTCATAAAGAGGATGAACAGCTACTGTGGCATGCAGAAGGGCACTGCTTTCAGTTTTAATTAAACACTCAGGACTCTCCCCTCCACCCCCCACCCCCCCCCTCCTCTCTTCTCCTCTCTCCTCCTCTCATCTCTCCTCCTCTCTCCTCCCCTCCTCCCCCCCTCTCCTCCCCTCCTCTCCCATGGAAGGCGGGGCCTGTGTCATTGTTTTGATGTAAAAGTCTCCTAATTTACCCTTTAATGAGATACACATCTTATGTAATGCACCCCTGTTGATATTGAACAGGTTTGAGTTCTGAACACAGATCATGTCAATCAGTTACAAGTCCCAAGGGGAGGAAGGTTGCTGTCCTTGACCAGGACCTGGACTGAGCACTTGGACTGAACATATGAACGATGGCTGTCCACTACTCCTGGCTGTCCCTGGAGGAGGACAGCTGGTATGGGATAATTGCAAGGAACAATTTCCATCGGCGACACCCGGAAATTGAATGTGTGTGTGTGTGTGTGTTGTGTGCCATGTCGCCTCTCTACGTGTGTAATGTGTCACTGTGTGGCCAACTAAAGACCCCCCCCCCCACTCCTCAACCCTCTCCTGCGTTCTCTCTCTGTCCCCCACCCCTCACTCCCACTTTCCCTCCCACATAGCGCTGTCTCATCGTCCGCTCTCTCGATAAAGACCACCCTCGCCGGAACCGATACAGGCTGCGCTTGATAAAGACCACCCTCGCTGGAACCGATACAGGCTGCGCTTGATAAAGACCACCCTCGCCGGAACCGATACAGGCTGCGCTTGATAAAGACCACCCTCGCTGGAACCGATACAGGCTGCGCTTGATAAAGACCACCCTCGCTGGAACCGATACAGGCTGCGCTTGATAAAGACCATCCTTGCTGGAACCGATACAGGCTGCGCTTGATAAAGACCACCCTTGCCGGAACCGATACAGGCTGCGCTTGATAAAGACCACCCTCGCCGGAACCGATACAGGCTGCGCTTGATAGAGACCACCCTCGCTGGAACCGATACAGGCTGCCCTTGATAAAGACCACCTTTGCTGGAACCGATACAGGCTGCGCTTGATAAAGACCACCCTTGCCGGAACCGATACAGGCTGCGCTTGATAAAGACCACCCTCGCCGGAACCGATACAGGCTGCGCTTGATAAAGACCACCCTTGCTGGAACCGATACAGGCTGCGCTTGATAAAGACCACCCTCGCTGGAACCGATACAGGCTGCACTTGTTGGCCGCACAAGTACAAGACGCCTGGAGAACGAGGCCGGTCTCGTCTCCCGCAGGGCGCGGCGTACGTCTGAGGTCCCCTCCCACCTCCTCCTCACCCCTCGCAGCTACCCCCACTGGCGTATGTCTTAGACCCTACCTCCTGTCTTCTCCTCTCTCCCGTCCTCCTCTACTAGTTTATACCATCTTCTCCTCTTCCTCCTCTCACTCCCCTCCACCCTCTCTATTTTTTTCGCAAAGCGTTCAGTCTTCTCCAGTTTTTTTATTAGCCTACAGTAAAATTAAAGTTAAATCCCTGACATACACACCGCAATTTCACGCTGACAGCCACTAGACAGGCAGTGTTATACTGCATGTTAAATAGAATAAAATACCTAAATTATTAATTCCCATGGAACATGAGGTCACCGCAGAACCAAACATGAGTTCCCATAGAACATGAGGTCACCACAGAACAAAGCATGAGTTCCCCATAGAACATGAGGTCACCGCAGAAACAAACATGAGTTCCCATAGAACATGAGGTCACCACAGAACCAAGCATGAGTTCCCCATAGAACATGAGGTCACCGCAGAACCAAGCATGAGTTCCCATAGAACATGAGGTCACCACAGAACCAAGCATGAGTTCCCATAGAACATGAGGTCACCGCAGAACCAAACATGAGTTCCCCATAGAACATGAGGTCACCACAGAACCAAACATGAGTTCCCCATAGAACATGAGGTCACCACAGAACCAAGCATGAGTTCCCCATAGAACATGAGGTCACCACAGAACCAAGCATGAGTTCCCCATAGAACATGAGGTCACCGCAGAACCAAGCATGAGTTCCCATAGAACATGAGGTCACCACAGAACCAAGCATGAGTTCCCCATAGAACATGAGGTCACCACAGAACCAAGCATGAGTTCCCCATAGAACATGAGGTCACCACAGAACCAAGCATGAGCCTTTTCCGGAATGCTCAAGGCCTATTGATAGTCAGAGACGCGGGGGACAGAGAGAGAGAGAGAGAGAGAGTGACGGGAAGATGAATGGATTCCATTCCTGGACAGAACATGACAAAACTACCCGTTTTCTCCTCCCTGCCACTCCCTCTGTCCTGTCCTCCCCCTCTCCTCCCGCCCCTCCTGTCTCCTCTCCCTCGAGGGAAGGCTCAGATGGAAGTGGATAACAGGCTTAATAGCCTTACAGGGAGTCACAGGTCTGTCAGATGGTCTGGTGTCGCCATCCTGATCACATCCTCACATTCTGTTCTCCAAGGATCAGTCTGGACTTCTCCCCATCCACATCGATTTCCAGGAAATTACAAAATAATGGGCTAATCAGGGACTGCCTTTTAATTGCTGCCCCCCCCCCCCCCGTGGGGATGCAGCCCTCGATTATTTCCTGTAGTTGATGTGTGAAAATGAAATACAGGGTTCTGGCAAAATGGTCTCCCCAAGCAACGAGCAGTAATGTTAACATTAGTAGAATGAACACAGCCATAAGTGCAGTGTAAGCGCCCCCAGGTGGTGGGCTCTGGTATGAGGTGCCACCTCGTACCAAGCAAGGGAGCACACATGCAGGAGAACTGTCAATACCTTCAAAATCATCAAGTTAGGTGGTGTAGCCATGAGCAACTGACCCGACTGTATTAGTGTACGTTTTCTGTACATGTGGGTTTGAATAAATCTGTCCATATTTTCTCTGATTCTCTTAGACCTACTCAGTCTTGGTTCAGTAGACCCACTCAGCCTGGCAATAGGCACACGTTACATCACACAAATAGTTGCAGCATAAATGCTAGTTTAACATGGATTTTCAATATGAACAATACCTGAGTTTATTGACTAATTAAATGTTTTATGTGTTTTAAAAGCTTGTCTGTTGTTAATGTTACCGACTTGAATCAGGTAAACCCACTCCTCAGTATAAACGCTACATTTTCAGTGTTTAATAAGGTGGTCAAGTGCGTTAGCAAGTCAGAGGACCCGAGATCCAACCCAAGCCATACTGACGAGCAACACAGTGACACCTGTGACATTTACATGTAGGCTAGTGGATTGTTATTGGGTACAATAGTATAAACAAATCAGGTAACACTTTACAATAAGGTAATATTTGTAAAGGATCTATAAAGGGTTTTTAATAATTATATTGATAATTATAATATCAATGAATTATATTGATAATTATAATATGAATGGTTACATCTATAAAGGCATTTTGAACCATTTATAAACTGTTTGACCATTACATTGGTCAAAAAACTGGGATAGCAGGTCAGTGCATGTGTAACCAGCACCGGCGTATAGAGGGGAAAGGGGTGAATGATTCTAAGGGCCCACAACCCAGTAGGGCTCATAAAACCCCCAGTGCCCTATTATATTATCTGACTGTCCCTCTTTCTATGACTTAAGGGGAGACACTACAGTTGAATATGATTTTTTACCAGTTTTATCTTCACATCAAGAGAAATATTTTTTGTATTACACTTTCTCTCAAAAAAAAGTCGAGGTATGCAGATTAGGCAATAACTCATTAAATATGCATACATTTGCATATATTTCGGTACCTACTGTCTAAACAATGGATAAAGTCAGGCTTAAAGTTTTACTTTTGTTTTGACAATATACTAAACACAATAATTTTACAGCTGGGTTTGTTAATACAAGCTTATTTTCAAGAGATACTGCATACACCCATCCACCCAATTTTTTGGAATATTTTTAGACAGGAAATGTAACCTAAAAGGAAAAGACAAGATATTCACAATTCCAGCTGTAAATATTTGCAGAATACATCTGAGAATCAGTATGTAAAGTTTAGTGAATGCACCTGCCCTGGAAGTTGAGATAGCAGGTACCGAGTGACGTAATTTTAAGAAAATGGCTGATAAAGATAAGCATTATGAATTCATATGCTTATTTCACAGGTACAACAATTTGAAAAATAGCAGTTTTTAATCAAGTCTCAAATCTCAATACAATTTTGACTAGTGTCTCCCCTTAAATATTATGAATATAGAGCTAATATTCATACTAATGCATCAGCAAGTTAAAACAGTCACAAATCATGCAATATTGGTTTTTATTGATTTTTTTTTTTCCCCCGAGCAATAACCCCCTTCTAAAATAATAATGGGTCACACTTTACAATAAGGGTCACAAAAAACATTAGTTAACTGTTAACTAATGCTTATTTAGGGTTAGATTAGGTTACTAATGTTAATTAATACCTAAGTTAGGGATAGAGTTAGGTGAGTTAACCTTAGTTAACATAAATAACATTAGTAAATGGTTAATAGAGACATTAGTTAACGGTTACTTAATTCTTAATAATGCATTAACTAATGCTTATTAATGTACCCTTAATGTAAAGTGTTACCTAATAATCGTTTGGTCCATGGTTAGTGAGTCTGGAGAATTTGCCCTGAAACTGCAGCAGGTGCCAGTCTTGTAAGCTAGGTAGGAAATAGAGAAGGGATTCCAGGGAATCCTGAGTTGGACGAGCATTCAATTTGTTTTTCACAAGTTGGAGGTCTGGAATTCCCGAGTCTCGAGTTGTCTTGAATACACCATAATTCCAAGACTACATAGGTTAACGTTAGTTCTTCATCAGTTGTTTCATAAAACATGACCTTAAATGTGCACAAAACAATATGAAATGGAACAACTAAACCTTTATGTGCTGCTAGAATCAGCTGTGGCCTCCTCTGACCCAGACCCCCACCCCCAGCACTCCAAATATGCTATTGATGGTGAGTGAGTGAGTGAGTGAGTGAGTGAGTGAGTGAGTGAGTGAGTGAGTGAGTGAGTGAGTGAGTGAGTGAGTGAGTGAGTGAGTGAGGTAGACACTGATTGGCTAATTTGAATTACTAGTGAACTGCTTTAAATTGGCAATTACTTACACATTAGTGACTCAGCTCTTCTGATTCTGTAAATCACAGAATTACAGTGTCATGAATGTTAGAATATAGGCTAGATTATTAGATATAGATTAGATATATATTAGATTAGATATGTATAAGTCTATTTAAGTCACTGTCTTACTGTCTACAGAGCCAGGCCCCTTGACCCAACAATCACAAAGCAAGGCTACTATAAATAGAGGAGGGGATAGGAAAGTGGATGCTTTTGATGGTGAGGGAGGGAGACACTGGTTGGCTATTTTGACTTATTAGTGAACTGTGCCAGTGGCAATTACTTACACATTAGTGACCTCAGCTTTTTCGATTCTGGAATGAATGGCAAAATGTATGTATAAGTGGTCTTAAGTCACTGTCCTTGCTGTCTACAGAGCCAGGGCCCTCAACCCGCGCTTGACGTTTTAATAAAATACCCACTATCTATTTGTTGAGTGGTTAATTGAAAATCTCTTTACCATCAGACCAGTTGTAACTTAAGTAGCCTGTTATGGGTATTGAAAAAAGAAAACTAATGGGAAGTGTATTGCATCAGGCTTTGTCAAGAACATAGAGGAACAGAAAAAAGAAAAGAAAAAATGATAATACATTGAAAAGTCAGGGGGCAGGGGCCCACACCAATATTCTTTCAGGGGACCCAGAATTCCTAGCAACGCCCTTGTGTGTAACCCACACTTTTCGGCATGCCCAGAGCGGGATTTGAGCCCAGGTCTCCCACTTGGGAGGCGGATGCGCTGACAGTTGCGCCAATAGGGACATCCCTCTTGAAGGGACTGTCAGCGCTCCTTTGAGGGGTGAGTTTCACCAGCTTCTCCATGTTTTACTCGGTAATAACCCCTCCACACCACTGGACACCCGGGTCACGTGACGTCACCAATGTAACCCATATATTACCCAGGGTGGGATTAGAACCTGTGTCTCCTGCTTGGGAGGCAAATGCACTGATAACTGTGCCAATAGGAACGTCTCTCTTGGAAGGACTGTTAGTGTTCCTTTGAGGAGTGAGTATCACCAGCTACTCCATGTTTCACTTGGTTACACTTGCCAAATAGTGAGCCAATATTTACCTTCAGGTATTGAACTGTTTATAAATGCATGTGCAAATGGTCATAAGATGAAACCCTACAGTACCTGTATGTATCATCATGGAACTTTATTTTCAATGGCTGTTGAACAGTTATATTTCTCACTTTTGAGTGTGATCCTTAGGTCCTCTGTCCCAGTGTCACAGGAACCAACAGCTATCAGATTTTTATCTCAATGCATTCATTGGTTGTAGTCCATGTACTGTATGGTGAGCACTCTAGTGTTAAATGATAAATGTTGTTATCCCAGTTTGGGAACCACCCTCTGGTTGCATGAGCTCCAGACCAGGCCGTGGTCATCCCATCACCCATCACACCTTCCACCCAGACAGGCCTGGGCACGGATCTGCCCCCCCCCCCCTCCCCACCACGCGCCCCGCGGAGGTGAGTCAGACGGCATCCTGCCGGCCTCGCACACCGTGGGCATGACACAGCATCATCACCACTCAATATAACAGCAAGCAAGCGGTGTCAGAGGAGTGGGCATCCATGCCCCCAGATGCTCACACACACACACACACACACACACACACACACACACACACACACACACACACACACACACACACGCACACACACACACACTCCCTCTTGGCTGATGTCAACATTTAGCCACACATCCACAAGTGGCTGCAGGTAACATGACTGTAGCTAGCCAGCTACTGGGAAAGTGTTAGTCCAATGCATTTGCATCTTACTTTATCTCTCCTCCACTTGTTCTTCTCAATCTCCTCTCCTCTCCTCTCCTCTCCTCTCCTCTCCTCTCCTCTCCTCTCCTCTCCTCTCCTCTCCTCTCCTCTCCTCTCCTCACCTCTCCTCTCCTCTCCTCACCTCACCTCACCTCACCTCACCTCACCTCTCCTCACCTCACCTCTCCTCACCTCTCCTCACCTCTCCTTTCCTCTCCTCACCTCTCCTCTCTGCAAACAACAGAGATGTGAGCCATCACCGTCAGGGATAACTCCAGAGTTTTCTGCTATTATCTGCGTGGTGGTATTTAAAGTTGGAGAATGGGTCCTATCTCAGCTGTTGCATCAATGTTTTCTGATTATAACTTGTGAACAATCCTACTGTTTTCCACAATCAAATTAAGAATACAAAATTGAGAGTTGATTGGTCTTGATTGAAAAAAAGGATCAACACTATTGTGTTAGGGACTTGTATGGTCTGCTCGTTTTGCTTCCGTCTGTCCCCTCTAGGTGCTGCGGTGTGCATATGGGCCCTTCCCTTTCAGTCATCATTGGGTCCGGTCAATCATGTGAAAGGACCAGAGAGACTGGAGGGATCTACAGTATAGGAGAGACATTCTCAGAGAAGCAGAATGTGAGCTCACATGATCACAATTGGGGAGGCCAGGCTAGAGGGGAAAGGCTACTTAAACACACCACAGTTAGCACTAAAGCAATTAATCAGTGTTGGGCAAGTTAATTAATAAAAGTAATCAAGTAAAGTTACTTTCTCTAAAATGTAATTAGATTACATTATTCTCTGTTCTCTCTCTCTGTCTCCTCACTTTTATTTCTGTATTTTATTTTTCCTGCGTTTTGTTTTAAATTTCCTTTTTTGCATTTCGTTTTATATTACCTTCTATGTGTTGCACTTTGTCTTAATGCTTTTAATGTCTCATGTAAAGCACTTTGAATTGCCTTGTTGCTGAAATGTGCTATTCAAATAAACTTGCCTTGCCTTGGCTCTCAAAAGTAGTCAGATTACTAATTACTTTACTTTTGAGTTACTTTCTAAAACCAGATCTTACCTGAATCATAGAAGTGCTGATCTAGGATCAGTCTTGCATCTTAGATCATAACAGACACAAGAAAATCTGATCCTACTGTATACCAGCACTATTGGCACATTTACACCCTAGTGACATAAACGGTCAGTTCAGCCACGACTGCAGAGACATATGTTAACCAAATGAAAGGGAACAGGTGCGCGTGTAAGTAACTCAAAAGTAATACACATTTTTATTAGGTCAGTTACTAACCTGATTACTGAAAATTCAAATGTAATCCATTACATTTCAAGTTACTGGAAAAAGTAATCTGATTACAGTAATATTTCATTATTTTGAAACAACCCACTCAGCATATGGTCCACCTTTCAAGGACATTCTTTTGTATGATGTCACTTCCTGAAGCCTGCCCTATCAACATCACCAGACACAATATATTATTCCATTATGATGCATCCAAGTCAATTTAAATTTTTCAAAATACAATTTCAATGATCTCAATGGAAATGTAGCTGTAGATTCAACTGCAGGCCTACTTTTACTCAAAAGTATGGAATACATGGTTGGTTAAGGTATAAAGCGACCCATTGGTCATCACACTATTGCCAGAAACGCATGCGATAATAGATACTGTAAATCACTCTAGCAGCAGTTCCACCTTACTCATTTCCTCATTGACTTCAATTGGACAAGTACAGTAGGACCCCACTTATCCGAACCCAACGGGACCGAAGGTCTTTCGTATCTCTGAAATGTCCAGATGACTGAAACTTATGTTAAAATGCACCAAATTCAATAAGTGGTATACTTGTTTCATATAGACTCATAATAGACCAATAAGTACCCTTAATTACTTGTGAAAATGCATCAAAATTGCAATCAAATAGCCAACTAAACTCATATAGCCTAGCCTATAGTAGACCTACAGTAGCCTATAATAAAATAACCGAATTTCCACTTGAGTGCGTGCTTTGATCAAATACAGTACTTTATTCTCAAATGAGGCCTACGCTGCATCGATAGGCTACTGTATTCGCAGAACAAAATGGTATAGCCTAAAAACAACCCAACATTAGAACAATTAGAGCAAATGATAATCAATAAATAAATAAATGAAATGACAGACAAGTTGTCGTTTCTCTAAGTCAACCGATGTAGGCTAACGTGGGCTGTAGGCTATTATTTAACAAATACAGTAGGTCTAGTAGGCTAATCTACATGCCCACAACACGTCTGTGTTCCTGAAGTCCATTAACTGGAACGAAAAATGACTCGATGCTGCTTCAGGTTGCTGACGCGCTTTCTGGCTACCAAGGAATGCAGCTCTCGCGCAGCAGACTCGTTTGCGTTTTGCGCTCGACATTAGAGTAACAAAGAAATGAAACGTGACAGTAGGCTACAGCCTACAGGCAACATGTAGGTCTACATACAGTTCTGTTTTTTTTCACAGTAGGATACAGTACTGTAATGAAAATCCCACCAGATAGCAGGCTAAAAAGTAATGTTTGAAGAACTGTGAAGTAATCAATTCATAACCAATTTTTGGCACCAGTGTGATGGTTAATGGCTCATTCTATTCAAGTGCACTGCCGTATTTGTGTAACCCATTTTAAGCGGGTGTCCAGGGCAGGATTTGAACCCACGCTCTCAAGTCGGACACGCTAACAGTTGCGCCAATAAGGACGTCTCTTGGAGGGACTGTTAGCACCATGGGTGTAGAATTTAGGGGGGACCCTGGGGACATGTCCCCATCAATTGGGGACAAGATTGATTAAAAGATCTCCTTCTCTACTAGTCCCGCCTCCCTAGCCCAATATCACTTGTACTGTATGTGACCACCACTGGAGGTTTGGTCTGAATGTAGGGCAAAGTCATTTTTTTCAGTAGGCTCAGTTATCAATTTGTATGCTGTGCACAGGTGGGCCAAATGCATGATCATCAGCTCAGGAGGTTAAAGGAACCAGCCATCAGGATAATCAGATCTGACTGTAGCTCAAATATATGCTTTTTTATTTTATATAGTGCAAAAAAAATCATCGCACTATGCGCGCTGACATTTAATGTCCCCGCCAAAGCTCAAAATGCACAATTGGTTAGCTTTCCTTTGAGGAGTGAGTTCAACCAAACACTACCACTACCTGGGATTCACGAGGACACTACAGTATGTCACTCGGTTTCATTTGCATATTTCACAGATGGATCTAGTTCACAGCTCAATTCCAGTTACTCAAGAGGTGATAGGGAAGTGTTGGATATTATAGGCTACATTTGTCGTACCTTTGTCCTTCCGTTCTGAATCACCTGGCTCTGACAGGTGTCAGCTTGCTGTTAGCTGTCGCTCTTCCTTGATCAAAACACAGAGCTCATAAAGGTCTGAATCACAGGCAATGTCAGTTTTCCAAACGCAAACATCCTCTTGTAGAATGATGACCAGTCTGTCATAGTCCACTGCAAAGAGGAGGATGTTTTGTTTTCTCAAGATCTCAAGTTATTTATGTCATTATCTTGCGAAAACAAACGTTTCTTTATCTCAAAACTCCCCTGGTCCAACCCCTCACCATATTCATTACTCTAACTAGAGTTCATATCCTATCAACAAGTCCTACTGATGCTACTGTCACATTTTCACTATCCTCTCTCCCTCACTCCTCCTCACCACAGGGACACACTTCCCCTAAGACCTCTGTCATGTGTAGTGGGAGTTTGAGTGAGCTATGGACGATAATGCATTGGGTGTCCCATCTTTCAGGTGGTGTACTGGTCCTAGTAAAGGTGGAATTGATTTTCTGGAAATAGTATGGAACCTGTTGGGGTGCTGAATGTGTTTCGTTGGGTGTCAGACCCAGGGTGCTGTGGTGTGTGTGCATGCGTCTGTGTGTGTGCATGTGTGGTTATTGGATACAGAGGATCAGTGCTATACAATTCCTCGGAAAAAGGGAAGCTCGTTTTGGAAACACTACGACAAAAAGATACGTCCTGTCAAATCCCGGGTCCCGTACAGTACTCTAGGATTATGGGTAAAGCTTGACTGGGCAAGGCATGACTGTCAAGAAATACGCCAAAGCTTTTCTAAGCCACTGACCCGGCCTTATAATGAACATCCAGCAAAGCTACTGGCGATCCCATAGCGTTTGGATGTGGACGTGGTTCTCCTCTCTTCTCCCCTCAGAGCCGAGGATGGAGGCTTATCGGCCCCAGAGCCGAGGATGGAGGGAGCGGCTTCATCAGGTGGAGGTGGAGCAGCTGTAGGGCTTAGAAGGCCCGCTGGCCAGAGTGAAATCTCATCTTTGCCCATTGCCTATATTTCAAATGAATGAATGAAGGGGAAAAACAATTACAGCACACCTGCCCGCCACCCTGCACACATTAGGCCCGTGGGGGTCGTGTTGGACAATAAAGGCTCGCCTACGGCTTTCCGCTGGTTCTGAGGGTTCGGGTGGTATTAAGAGCCCCTCTATGCAGAATACACACAGCCCTGCGTGTGGAGGTTTCTTTCTTCTGGGGCTGCCCATACGCAAAGTGAAATGTGTTTATTGATTAGAAATGGCTTTGCATTAAAGTGACAGCTACATTTGCATTGTGAGTGGATCTCATTAAGAGCCACTGAGAACTTTTGCGATGCTGAGCAATGAACAAACTCTCAAAAAAGAAAACTTTCACAACGTATATAACGTGTTTACCTACTGTCCTCTATCTCCACCTTGAGATGAGAAAAACCAGGAAGAAAGCGTTATGGCCGCAAACGTGCAGTAACACAGCCTGTAAAAGGGCAGGCTGTGTTTCCTGTTTCCACCCAGACACCGGCAGCAGTCTGCCAGAGCAACAGGTTGTCAGTCAACACTGAGGATGCAGGTGCCGGAGAGACAGAGAGAGAGAGACAGAGAAAGAAACTGAAATCCCGATTAGAATAAACTTTGAATCAGTAATTGAACCAATTGCCTTCAGTGGCAGCGAAGTGTGGGGTCCGCTTCCAAAACTTGCACTGTGGGTTATACAACCTCAGAACCAGCTGGTCTGAACGCTCAGTTCACTCAACAACACTACCAAACCACTCAGTTCACTCAACAACACTACCAACCCACAGGTTCAGAACCAGCTGGTCTGAACACTCAGTTCACTCAACTATACTACCAATCTACAGCCTCAAGACCAGCACATTGATACAAAATTAATTAGAGTCAACCAAATTATAACATATCAAAAGCAAGATTACATCACCTACAGTATGAGGACACACAAACACAAAGCAAAATGCAGTGCTATCTGGCCCTAAATAGACAGAACACACTGGCAGATTATCTGACCAGGGTAACTGATACAAAACTGAGAACCACCTTGACAGAGTTCAGACTCAGTGAGCACAGCCTGGCCACTGAAACCGCTCGCCACCGAAAATCATGGCTACCTGTGTAAGAAAGGTTGTGTCATCGCTGCTCTCTGAGGGAGGTGGAGACAGAGCTGCACTTTACAACCAAATGTGAAAAATGTACTTCCTTAAATTCAACCTGTTCTGCCCAATTTTCAAGGACCTTCCTGATGAAGAAAAATTAAAACTAATGTTTTGGGAAAGAGCGGAGTGCTCTACACATGTGGCACAGTTCCTTGCTGCCTGCCGCAATCTGAGGGACAGCGAGTGATGGAACACAACCACAACACCATAACACACCTATTTACTTACACACGCACACACACACACGCAAACACACCTGTTACTGTACTAATGTTTGTTACTGTGCTGTTTTTTTGGTAATTTTTTATATTAATTTCACTAATGTTAATGTTTTACTTATTTACACATACACATCTACAGTACACACATACATATGTTACTGCGTTAATGTTCATTTATTGTGCAAATCTTTATTGTTAAATATTACTGTTACTTATAGTTATTTCTGTTCGTTTGTTTGTTTGTTTCCATTTATATAGATGTTAATGTATCAAAAGCTTTGGCAATGCAGATGAACAATTTGTTATGCCAATAAAGCAAACTGAATTGAAAGAAAGAGAGAGAGAGGTGATGAAAAAGAGGCAAGGTGGGAGAGGGTAGGACACATTAGTGAGTAGAGAGAGACAGGATGCAAGTATGTATGTGTGTGTGAAAGAGAGAGAGAGAGAGAGAGAGAGAGGGGAGATTTATTATCACGTTGACGTATTCATGCATAACTCAAAATAATTGAGTTTTCCAATTTATTAACAGTTTAAGTGAATACAACATTTTGAACTAATGACCTGATGGATCTCAAACAATGAAGTCACAGATCATTTCAAACCATAAATTCACAAATAGCAAGTATGTCCCATGTTTAATATGAGGGCATTTCTAATTGCTCTATCCATTCATATCCTGTTAATGAGACAATAAGGATTGAAGGATATTGTGCTCATGTGAAAACCAAAACCATACAGTTAAATACCACATGTGCAGCTTCACAGCTTCATCCTGTGTATATAAAGTCATGCCAGCACTCTGACACGAGAAGCAGGTCAAAGGGATTCATCAGTTAAATGAAAAGTAACTCCAGAGCCCCATGTCATCCTTAAAGATGAAGTTGAGTCACACATTTGAACATTCTGCAGTATACGATAGTTGGTTAGTGTAACGTTTCTCACGTTACTGGTTAACCTACTGTACAGAAATGACAAACATAAGCTGCACATCCATTTCTGTCTCCAGTCAAGCTCTCCCTTTACTGATGAAACGTTTTATTGTTTGTGTGCTCATAAACATGATTGTTCATGATATTATCTGTGTCCAGGGAGGATTCTCACTTTGGGGGAGTTTAGTTCAGATGCTGTCATAGGTCTACCCTGACGTGACTTTGCACCTGCTTGTTGGTAACAGGTGGTCTGTCTCTCTGAAGCATTCCTGAGCTTTCTGATTGGATATAATCCATATGCTGAGCCCACATGGGCCGGACCAATCACAAAGGCACATGAGAAGAGCCTGGGGTTGTCACAGGGCGCAGGGTTGTCACCGGGCAGGTGGTCTCCGTTCGCCCCCTCCATCTCAACAACTATGTCAACTCAACTGACTGTCTTTGGACTGGGTCCCCCCTTGGAAAGAGACTAGTATGGAACACATGTGGAGCTTCTTACCAAAAAATAAAATAGGACAGTATATTTAAACACATAGCATTCCTGATGCAAAGTGTCCACTTTATAGAGGTCATTATATAAACATTTATAGATGTCCATGTACAATATAAGACTGTCAATAACAATATAAGACTGTCAATAACATGCAGCCCATTTGCCTTTGAGAAGACAGTCAAACTTGAAGTAGTTCACTTGCTCATCAATGACACCAAGGCAATTAGCAGTGCTATAAATGCTTGGGATTAAAACCGACTAGGTATAGGTATCAGACGGCCATTACTCAGTTCAAGTGCTCAGTGTAGACCAGCCATGGGCGATAGATAGCAGTCCAACATCTCTTCTTCCTGTATTGTCCCATGAGGGTCAAAGGGCAGAGTTTGATGGTGGACTGTGGGAAATGGTGTTCCAGCTGATGCTGGCTGTTTTGTAACGGCGGAGAGGGTGGTGGCTCAGAGGCAGGGATTCATAGCGTGGACTGGCCAACTTCTGGGGGCTCCGAAGGCAACATCTCTGTCTCTAAAGTCTAGAAAGATAAAAAGTAGCATCAGAGATTAAACATTGAAACCAAGCAAGAGCATCTGACACACTGACAACTAACTGTCAGGATGTTCTCTTTCTACTCGCCAACTACTAACAGATGATCAATCACTTTTGGTTTGGATGGCGTTTCATTGAGCCATTTCTGTCAGCCTGATATTGTTGTCCTCTTTCTCGTGCTCACACTAGAGGACAGTCATATTAAAAGAGACGCAAAAAGACACATTCACACAAATGGTCGACATCGAGACAAGGCCCTTAAAGGCAGCAGACTAACGGAACCACAGAAAGAGCCAGAAGCATCAACATTGTTTCCCCAACACATATTAAACCTAGTCGCACAAACCCAGAACTCACAATCCCATCCAAGAAAATGTGATTCAATTAATATTTTCCATTGACTGATGCTTTTTCAGAAAACTACTGTAAGTGTGTGGTCCGTTGGTGCTATTGGCTAGTCTATCGCTGATTTGGAATGTGTTTCAACATTGCCTCTTTTTCTTCTTTTTTTATTTTAACGAAATCACCTGTTCAGTCCCTGATTGGCTGACCTACCTCGTTGTTCTTCACGTGCCCGTTGAAGTCCCGGTTCCTGGGCACGAAGAGCGGGTTGCGCTTCTCCGCCTTCCCCGTGCGCGGCTGACCTGAGTCTACAGCCCCCACCCCGTTGCCCTTGTGGATGCAGAGCACTTTCCGGAAGCTCTGCTTGAAGTTGTCGGACAGGAAGCCGTACAGGAAGGGGTTGGCGCAGGAATTGACGTAGGTAAGGGTGACCTGGAAAAAGTAGAAGCCAGCGGTCAAGCTGGTCTCGGGGATGATGACCACCAGGTTCACCATGTTGATCATGAAGAAGGGCAGCCAGCAGAGCACGAACACCACCACGATGATCACCACCATGCGCGTGACCTTCCGCTCCGAGCGCCTGCGCTTGGTCAGCCCAGCACGGGTCCCCGCCGACCGCACCTGAGGGGGAACGAGACGAGAGGATGACAACGTGACCGGATTCCTTTGCTTGTGTGGACACAGTCGGGATCAGGTCACATAGAATGGGGAATAGGATCAATTTTGGAATCAGTGACTGCAGAGCGGTATTATGGGAAAGCACTACGAAACCTTACCTTGATGACGATGAGCAGGTAGCAGAGACAGATGATGAGCAGTGGTGCGAAGAAGCCCAAGATGGCCGTGTAGAGGATGAATGCCGTGGACCACAGGTTCTGGGGCTCAGGCCAGCTCATGTTGCAGGAGTTGAACCTTTCCTGGACGTCCGAGTAGATGGTCACCGGCAGCACAACCAGGAAGGACACCACCCACACCATGCCGTTGATCACCTTGGCCACCCTTGGACGCCGCCACTTGGCGCTGCGGATGGGATGTACCACGGCCAGGTAGCGGTCGATGGACATCACCGTCAGGCAGAAGGTGCTGGTGAACTGGCTCATAGTGTCGGCCGTCATGACCACGCGGCACAGGAACTCGCCGAATGGCCAGTAGGAGAGCACGTTCTGGGTGGTGAGCATGGGGATGCCCAGGATGTAGAGCTCGTCAGCCAGTGCCAGGTTCAGGATGTACATGTTGGTGACGGTTTTCATCTTGGCATAGCGCAGCACCACGTAGATGGCCAGCGTGTTGCCCAGGAGGCCCACCACGAAGACGGTGAGGGAGATGACGGCGGTGACCACGGTGCTGCCGCCCCAGAAGGGCTCGCTGGTCTCCTCCGAGGAGTTGAGGGACATGTTGGCAACGGCAGAGAGGTTCAAGTCTTCAGACAGAGAACCGTGGAGACTCATCCTGGAGGCTTTGGTGTGAGAGGATCTTGAACCTCTGAGATTATAGCTGGCAAGAGCTTAGGAGGCTGGAAAGACATCAAGGATACTGGTGAATATAACATACAGTAATGGATAGTGAGCGGACGGCTCACTACGGGTCATTCACCTCCACGTATTTCCAAATGCGAAAACTATGGCAGTGAAAAACAATTGGAGTCTGGTAATGATTAGTTTGTAAATTCGATAGTGCACTCTCCCTGTTATTTTGATTATTTGGGTTCTTGAAGTGGTATTTTTATTGCAAACTTTTAACAATGGAGTTAACGAGGACTTCCGCTTTCTTCCACCACATTACATTAGACTTGACCAATATGGTGGCTGTGTGATATACTGTAGGCCTATTGGCAACTCCTGATTGGTCTAAATACAGTATCATGCTATGAACATACACATACACGTACACACATGTCACATATAGAAGCGGCTGCATCGCTTATAAATAAATCTTAGCACTTCCAACTGTAATAGTTTCAATATGTATTTAAACTATGAGTGAATGCCCTCAGGCATTTGTGGATCTATATGCAAGGAGTAAGAGGTTGGCTTTTTATGGTTGTTCTGGTTGATCTGCTAGGTCTTCTGTCTGTTCTACTGCTGCTCAACTGTTCGGCTCCATGCATTCACAACAGCACAGATTTGGGCTGGCGGCCATATTTAAATTGTTCTCTGTATTTCAATAGAGCTGAGACATTCTAGAAAACAATTTTGGCACATGTCCAATATTGCCCAAGGCCCAAGTTTACTCCTAAGACTGAATATGCTTGAGTGACCATGCAAGCATCAGTGTTGGAGCAGTGGTGGTGCAATCATAGGTGAGCTTCATAATAATCACCTGTGTACATGCCAAATGGTATTTAAAACCCTTTCTTGCTGGAGTGACAGGGTAGGACTAGCCTATCAGTTCCGTTGTGCCAGGAAATATCAATCCGGCAGGTATTTTCAAATAATTTCAAATAGTATTACTTGGAAGCGTTTCTTGTTGGGTAATAAAAGTCATGTACATTCCTTCCCTTGTGTTTGGGGTCAACCAAGTGAAAATGATCGTTGACCTTAAAGCTGTCTCCATCTCTCTACAGTGTGATGGCCACACCTGGTCCACAGCTGACCTTTCCCTGTTCCAGTCAGTTGGTTGAGCCTTAGCAGACCCTTAGCTTGGTAGGCCTGTTGAGCAAATAAGTGGACTGACGTAGAGGCTCATTGAACCGCAGTCCAAAACATAGGGATGACGTCCAGCCCCCAGGCTGTGTTGAGAGTACAAACACCTGAGACACGGAGGACCAGCTCTACTGTATGGGCTTGACGGTTTTTTAATCAATAAACACCGACCTACACTATGATGACTGAGTAGGCCTGTAGGCTACAACTACACTTTATGACAGGGGCAAGCAGGTCCGTGGTCCGTGTCGCACTGCTCCTGGAATGATACGGGTGAGAGTTTAAATCAGAAACACGTGTGAACCTACAGTGTTCCCCCAGTGCTGTAACTTCACAAAGCTAACAAGCACTCTGTATTCACAGGAAAATGTCTGTGTGTGCTCTTCAAAAATCTAGAGCCTATTGTTTTTATGCAATTTTTAGGTATTTATAATTGAGCACATCGTGGAACCTGCAGGGACATTTCACTGTACATCGTACACCGTACTGTATATTGTACATTGTACTATATACATATGACAAATAGTAATCTGAATCTCAAATAAATAAATAAAAGTAAAATAACATTTTAGAGAAATTCCAAATTAGCCACTTCAAAATGAGAAAAAAGTTACAAAGTAAGTAAACATGCAACAATATGCATATCCCTGGTCCCCTGATAGGCAATAATGGACGGAGTTAAGTGTGTCATGTTTTATTCTAAGTATGCTAAACAGTCATAATAGTTTTTCTTGATTCTATGTACAGTATAAAGAGAGAGATGGAGCCTACCTTTGCGCTTTTTCACGCGGCTCCTACGCTGTCCATGGTCCTAGCTCGGACGTGCGTCTCTGGACGTTTCCAAACGCGCCTACTCGCTCTGCGGTGATTTGTGAAGCTATGGAATGTTTGTGCAGGGACGAGGAACTCTATCTTAGCACAACACTGGACAAGATCATTCCCCACGTTTGACAACTAGTTCTTGTCTCTACTGTACTTCCAAGACGCAACATTGCACACCCCGATTAAGTGTGCATTTAAAGACACTTCGCCGCAAACCGCCCAACATTCCATAAACTAAAAAACACACAAAAAACGCCTCGAAATCAAAGAAACCGACTTATCTCGAATGCATGCATGTTTCACAGAAAAGTTTAGTAGAAGTGATGGGGACCTCCTGCGCAGCGGTGGAAATCCGTCTGTGATGCGTCCAGGACGAGCGCTCCGTTTCTCAGAAGAGACGGCTGGGCGCGCTCCTTTTAATCTACCAGAAAAATGTTACAACGTCATCGATTTTACAGGTCCGTCACGCCCAATACCAGCGTTTACCTGTAACACAAAGTAGCACAGCGCCAGTCGGTTGTTTTTCCAGAATGTGTTTTAATTTATTGACTGGTTGATACCTAATAAAGCTGCAAAACATTTTTTTTTATTACTCAGCTTTCCAGAATGACGAAAATTATAAACTAGATCGTTTTCATTAGTCAGCGCGTCAATGGTTCATTTTTCAGATTTTTGACTTTGGCAGACATATCAAAGATAGTTTCTATAGCTCGCAGATGTCGTCACGAGCTGTCTGAGAGATGTGTGTATGGGTTCAGTCTTCTAGCCTCTCTCTCTCTCTCAAATTGAGAGTGATTTAGCAGCTTTCGCCTCTCATACTGTATGTTGTTTTGTGTGGCATACGGTCACAAGCCAGTTGGACATAATATAAAATGTTATTCTGGAATAGCAGTATGTTTACACCTGCGATTTCTGTTGACACAATAGACAGAGACTGTTCGCGTTTTCACCTCGATAAATACAAGCAGCTGGTTCACATGTGTTTCAGATGAAGACCGTGCTCAGTGATGCGTGAGTGAAGTCGTCCCTCAACACTTTCCCGGTAGACTGACTCTCTATGACTCCCTGGTGGTAGGCCAGTGTAAATGGATGACAGAACCAAGACAGGTTCTGTCTCTGTCCTCACATTTCATTAGATTGGAACGCAGACACTTGGGTGTAATGTTCTCTTACAGCAATGTCTGGCACTCGAATAAAGACGTCATGAAGATGATTTGGTACAATGTGTAGGCCTAGCCTATTGATGTAACCGCTAAAAATGTTTTTCCATGAGGTGACATAACTGTAGGAGTTATAAAAAGATAGAGCTGTGAAAAAAGAGAGATTGAGAGGGAGAGAGAGCTGGAAAGAGAGAGAAAGAAAGAGAGGGGACTGAAAGAGAGGGAAGAAGAAGGAAGTAGCCTTGAAAACCAATGGTTCTCGAGCCTATAGTGGCCCATAGGGCAGGAGCCTATCTCCTGGTTCCTGAGCGTGAGGTAGCTTGATGTTATGTCCTTGATAACTATGGACTGACTCAGCATGTGACAGAGCCCACACACAACAAGGGGCACACGCTGGACTTGATCATAATAGATAGCATGCTATTCTAAATCCCAGTTCAGTCCAAAGATCCACAACAAGACTGCTTGCAGTCTTCCTATTCTATTCTATTCTCACTTATTGCATGTCGTTATGCTTATTGCATGTCGTTATGCTTTTCCTTATAATGCTGACACTGTGCGTTGCAATAGACTAGACTTTGTGTGGTTACTGTTGTTTCCTTATACTGTGCGTTATTGCTGGTATTCTCAAATAGAGGGGAGGCTTGATTAGCATTAGCCTACTGACGGTGCGCCCCTGTGCTCTCAGCACAATAGGACCATAATAGCCAGTTAGCTCACAAAAGCAATATTAACGTGGCTACAAAGCAGTTAACGTCATATCACAACGATTATTCCTGTTGCTGATGCTGTTGGTTCAACTTCTGTTTCTCGGGCAGTTTCGATAAGACTGACTGAATGAAGACATGCAACCGCTTGACTGTAAATTGCGCATGGATGGCTGCATGGATGGCAGCGCTGCATTCGGCACAGTTGACCACAACATATTACTAGGCCGACTGGAAAACTGGCTGGGAATTTCTGGCACAGTGCTATAGCTATAGACTGGTTTGAATCCTATTTGGACAGGGACTACTTTGTGTCTATAGGCAATTACAAATCTGAGCGGACAAAAATGACCTGTGGAGTTCCCCAAGGCTCCATACTGGGGCCTCTTCTGATCAACATTTACATGCTCCCACTAGCTCAAATTATGGAAAACAACAAAATATGCTACCATAGCTACGCAGACGACACACAAATGTATATCACCATATTACCAGGGGACTATAATCCCATACAAGCGCTGAGTAAGTGCATTGAACAAATCAACGATTGGATGTGCCAGAACTTTATTCAACTAAGCAAAAATAAAACTTAAGTAATTGTCTTTGGAGCCAAAGACGAACAATTAAAAGTCAGCGCTCGGCTCCAATCAGTAATGCTAAAAACCACAAACGAAGCCAGAAATCTTGGTGTAGTCATGGACTCCAATTTGAATTTCAACAGTCACATTTAGACAATTACAAAGTCAGCCTTCTATCACCTGAAGAGCATATCAAGAATTAAATGATTTATGTCTCAGCAGGATCTAGAAAAACTTGTCCATGCGTTTATCTTCTTCTTCAGTAGACTCGACTACTGTAATAGTGTGTTTACAGGTCTCTCTAAAAAATCGATCAGACAGCTGCAGCTGATTCAGAATGCTGCTGCTCGAGTCCTCACTAAGACCAAGAAAGTGGATCACATCAATCCAGTTCTGAGGTCCTTACACTGGCTTCCTGTCTGTCAAAGAATTGACTTTAAAATACTGCTGTTGGTTTATAAAGCACTGAATGGTTTCGACAGGTATGGTTTCACTACCGAGGCCCTTTGAGACAAGCTGCAGCACCTTCAGCTGGATATCCTCCTTATCATCCTCTGGGAGACCCGAGATAACAATCGACACGTCTGGATCAAACCGAGCCTTGGATGCGTTGGCGTCCACGTTGATCTTTCTTTCCAAGTTGTCAATACGCGCCTCCAATCGCCCAATCTCCAGATCCATGTGCGCACGGATTTCCTTGCTCTGTTTCGTCAACTCAGATAGAACTTGACCTTGTCTTTTCTGGATAGTAGACTCAAGGTGATCCACTTTGCTGTTCAGCTCCTTTCTGAAGCTCCCTGTCATCTCATCAATTTTTAAGGTAAGTTTTCTGAGTTCTTGCGCAACAGCGTCTTTGTTTTCTTTAGCCATGTCTGCGGTTGCTGAATCCGCGCTCTTAACACCACTTCTTAGCGTTCTGGCGGTGTCCATAAACAGAATACTTCACCGCGCTGAGGGCATATTATTGCCGATTAGAATCTAAAGTCAGACCGGAGTTGTAACTTTTTTAAACAAACTTTTTCGAACAAACAAGCAGACTTAAGGCATGCGGCGTGTAGCCTACCAAACCGGATGTGAGTGTGTGTGTGTGCATACTGTGAATCATATTATCCTTATAATATGATAACCTACCCATTGCCTGAGTAAATATGTCATGCACAACAGTGCACACTTAGAGACTTCTTGTTGCGGAAGGTACCTCCTGTACCCACGGTTCGGGCTACACCAGCTCCATCTCACCAGCGTTCCATCACCAAAGACCTGGATTCCCTTCCCCCCACAGAGACCTGGCATAGCAACGTTTATATTTCTATAAACAAACTTTGCCCAACTGAATATGCCATTCAGCGCATTATCTCTCACCGCACCCCTATTACATAAGGAAACAGTCAGGTGGATCTAATGTGAAAAACCTGATATCCATTCCAGTGAATATATCATCCAGGCCAAAACCTTTCTCATTTATGATCTTATATGTGAACGTAAATTAGACTGTATGTTCCTAATTGAAACCTGGCTAAATATAAATGGATCAGCAGCCCTCATCGAAGCTCCTCCTCCCAACTACAGTTTTTTTCAATCTATCAGAAGCGGGGGAAAATGGTGGAGGAACAGCCACCATAGCTACAGATGCCCTCAGCTGCAGGACCATCTCCTTCGATGATTTTAACTCCTTTGAATACCACGCTATTGTCCTAAAATGCCAGCCCCCAGTTCTGGCTGTAACCGTGTATAGGCCTCCCAAACAATGCCCTGCCTTCTCTACAGAATGTTCTGAACTCCTGTCCATCATCCATACAAACTATTATTATTATTGGAGATTTCAACATACATGTGTATACTGAGGAAGACTCGAAAGCCAGGGACTTTATCAGCCTCCTGAACTCCATGGATTTTATCCAACATATCACCAAGCCAACCCACACCCTTGATCTAGTGATTACAAAGAGCCTGCTGTCTCCTCTATCAGTGACCTCACTCTCTCTGACCAGTTCTGTATCTTCTTCACTGTATTGGTCAAAAGTAGTACTGAGCGCATTGTCAAGAAACATTATCCTACATCTGCAGTAGCTGATAGTTCTAGAGAAACAATGAACACAGTTTATGAACTCCAGAAGTGGGGCCCTCACGTAATATTAAAGACTTAGCAGACACTTTTAACCACCTATTAAACTGAAAAGGGTTACAGCCAACCATAAAGCTCCATGGCGGAATGAGGAAATTAATCAACTAAAGAGAACCTGCAGAAGATCTGAGCGTATATGGAGAAAGACTAAGCGGCAGGTCAACCATGATATTCTCAAAGAACATCTTTCTGCCTTTAATAAGGCAATACGAAATGCAAGTGTAGCAGCATAGAAATATGGATTTCTACGTGCTTGCGCTGGTAGCCAATCACTGAGGCGAGCTGGGGTATAAGAGGCCCTCCTCCTTCTTGCGCTTTCTCTGCGCTCTCACCTGATCCTTCCACTTCCGGGTTAGCGGTGTTATCCTTGGCAGGTATGGCTGCTCGCTGCTTCATTCGCTGTTTGGAGTTTCTGTTACAAACGTACTTAGGCATTTTGTTCTCCTGCAGAGCGACTGCGGGTGCTTAACTTCTCCTGTGTGGTGCGGGCGCTGCCTACTCTCTGCAGTGGTAAGTGTCTCCCCCCTCTTTCTCTTTGCATTGTTGTGCGTTTGCTAGTAGCGAATAGCGGCTAACGCTAGTGTGGTGGTCACAGGTAGACATTGGCAGCTGCGTTTCCCCTCGTCCTCCCGTTGATGTGTGTCCACTGCTGTTAACTGGTAGGTAGGTTTTAATGTAGTTTGTAGCCGCATAATTTCCCGTACAGTTTAGAAATGCTAATGTTGACCTTTTTATTAGGTGCAGCTGTAGTTAGCCTGTCAAGCCCCCCCGTTACAGACACGCAACTTCCTGATCAGCTGACGGAGTCCGCTGCTGCTTTGTCTCACTCAAATCTGCTACAATAGAATCTTACCATCGGCAGGGTGTTGTGCCTGCCCCGTTTGCACACCCCGGCCTGCGTGGGATGTTAGCTAGAAGCTCGGTTGGTAACCTGGACTGGTGCTGGTTGTTTGGGGTACGTGGCTCTATGGACACCCACGGACTGGGCTCAACCCCTCCATTTTTGTGAATGACCGACTGAATGTGCTAGGGTTACACCCTTCCTATTTTTGGTTGATTTGTACAATTCTGTTTATTCTGTTTTTCAGTATTACTCTATTTAGTTACTTTACTGCCTATGTTATGTCTGATTTCAATTGAGTAGAAGTGTAGTTTACCTCAGTTGTTAATTTCATATCCTTGGTCTTAGTTCGCTTGTGTTTATTTTGTGGCTATTGAATATTATTGTTTTGCTTTTGGGCAACTATTAGTTGTTAGTTTAGGTTGATAATTAGTGATTTGTCCATTGATTTACAGTTGGTTTTTATGTGCAACCCCATTAAACTATCCCATCCTTTTCAGTTGCTGACGGCCAGTGGTGGTGGTGGCAGTGCTGGTGACCTGGTGGTGGCGTCCCCTCCCCTTCCTTCGTGTGCCGTGTTGTGCTCCCCGGCGATTTGAGCCACTTCACTATCGTGTGTCCGTCACGTGTCTGGGTGCCTTTGCTGTGATTCTTTTGGGATTGTCTGCCCCTTTCTCACCGGCTTCTGACCCTCCTCCAGTTGGCCTCAGCCCTGATCAGGTTCCCCCTCCCCTTCCTTCCCTGAGTGACTGTGTGTGAAAGTGTGTGTGTGTGTTAGGGTTTTTAATATTGTTAATTAATAAACTCAATGCTCATTATCGAACCACGTCTCTGGCCTGCTGAGTATAACGAACCTGTGTGCTAGTGTAAAGTTAGTGATTCCCCGGGTGAAATTCCCAGGGTGGCGTTGTCTGGCAACTCCTCCAGAGGTTATACCAAACCTGTATCACTGTGCTTCCATGCCCACCCCGCCACACAAGGAAAGACCACTTCTCAAAATTGATATCTATCAACCAAAATAATTCAAGAGTGCTCTTCTCAACGATTGATAGCCTAATAAATCCTAAAAACACTGGATAACCTCTACCTCCAAATGTGAATTTTCAGCTTACTTCAGAGATAAGATTATGAATATTAGGAGGAATATCACCCAGGAAACGCCATGTGTCTTGCTCACGGAACCTCTTCCTCCATGTAATGGACATAGTGTTACGGCTCGCATGCCCTCGCCTCCACAACCGCCTCCCTCTCTCCCCTCTGGGTCCGCTGCGCGCTCGGGGCATCCTACGCGCTCTACCGCACGTCGCATCGGCCCAGGCATGCAACGCTCTGACTCTCCGGAGTTTCCCCCCACTACCGGGCGTTCCCCGTCTCCGGCCAGCTCCGCGGACTCGGCAGTCTCCTCCCAGTCCGGTGACGAAGAGTCGGATCCCGACATGCCCAGCACATCGGCCCGTGCGCAACGACAAGAACGGCGCGCTCGTCTCCGACGATGACGTGGGCGTGGCCCTACTCACCGGTTTCCAATTCATCATCACCACACCTGTCCCTCGTTCTGCAATCACCTTCAACCCCTACAAGAACCTGATCTACACTCCACTCATCGCCAGATCTTACCATAACATATGTGGTTAAGTATAGCCTAGCCTACGACATTACTTACCTGTATTTTTGTAGTGCTTTTTCTCGTTTCCTGCTCGTGATTACCATCACTCACCCTGCCTCTCCTCCTCGTCTCTCCAGTTTCCCGGATCCCCTCTGCTGAGTGTACCAGCTAGCAGAGCCCTCACCCTGCTCCACCTCCCGATCCCTCCGGCTCCCTTGAGCCAAGGACATTTATTATTATTTAGTGTCAGTTTAGTGGCTCCTATTATTTCTATCCTATTATATTTTTTGGCATCCTCTTTTGTGGCTCCCCCTTTGTGTTATCTTATTAAATCGCCCCTCCGGGCTTTACCGTCCCTTGCCTCCTCCTTTCCTGTTGCGCCTGGGTCCCTAACCAAACCATCACAGTAAGATCTGGCCCGTTTGGACCCAGCCAACATGGAGGAGAGACCTGCACCTCCCGGACTACTCCAAGCCCTCCAACAGACCCAAGCTGAGCAACTGCAGCAGGTATCCGCCCAACAGCAAGCCCAGGACGAGCGACTGAGGGGCCTCGCTACTCTGGTCTGCACCCTGTCCGACCAGGTCACCGCGCTCAGTGCCCGCCTGGCTCCGTTCCTGAACCCCACCGCTCCACCAAACCGGGAGCCCCATCTCGCCTCCCCGGCCCCCTACGACGGGACGTTCACCCTCTGCCGGGAGTTCCTCATGCAGTGTGAGTACGTGTTTGATCTCCAGCCTAGTATGTACAGATGTGGGAACATAAGAATGTAACTTGCTGCAGCATTTCACGTCGCGGTATTTGGCAGGGAAATCCCGTTGGAAATCTCGTGGGATTTCAGATGGGTGTTATTTCGTTTTAGTGATGCACTACCGCCAGGTGGCGTCTTTGAGTAGATTTAGCAGGCTGGGCTCTGTTTTTCTCCTATAGTCTACGAATGAAGCATCATTAAATTTCACATTCTTTAATTTAAATGCTCTGTTGTAAAGCACTTTGAGCTGAAGGTATCTGTATGAAAGGGGCTATACAAATAACGTTTAATTGTTATTATTACCTTGTTCTCAAACACATGTTTTATCCACCTCGATGTAATTTAATTATTACGAACACCTATAATATATCTAGGCCTACAGTAGCCTATCTATCTCGGCAACTGACGTCGGGTCAAGACGTGGTGGCTGTTTGGTCAAATGCGCAAAATAACAGTATTGTAAATATATTTGTTAGTAAAGATGTGGTGAACGTGAGGGTTTTGCGTTTTGTTTCTGGAACGCATTCAACTGTTAGGCTACTCGTAAACCCCGGAAGTAAATTTGAAGACGGGGCATAATGTAGCCAAGTCTGAGCGCAGTAGGCTATATGGCTTCAGCACGATACAAAGAAAAAATAAGCTTGATCGACTTGTGGATCCATACAAAATTGAAATAGTCGCCATGAGTAAAGATCACTCATTGCCAATCATATCCGGACATTAACTATCTTGTGCATAGCGGCAGGTTTGACAGTGAGACATCAACCGATAATTGTAATAATGCGATTATTGAAATGGTCTTGTGAACGCCTTTATCTGATTTCCAAAATCGGGGTAAGGTCCATAGGACGATTGTGGGTTTTCATTTGCACATAACTATATTTTAATAAAACATTGAAGTCCGCCTGTCAATGACTTTCCCTAAAATTGTGTTCTGTTGCACCCCCTATTGTTAAATTATAAATGAAAAAAACATACACAATATGTTGTTATTTGAATGATCTTGAATATATATATTCAAGATCATTCAAATAACAAAATATCGTGTATGTTTTTATTTATTTATAGCCTACCGGCCGCCAGCTGTTCAATGAACGGCTATAGGGAATGCGCAGTTTCGCGCTGGCTACAGCCTATTATATGAACAGTTTTGCGCTATGTAGGCTATTATAAATAGGCCTAAGTATTATTCATTGGGAATAGCTTGGACTCGCTGGGGACTGGTGGAGAGACGCAGAGCCTCCCCAGACGCGACATCTCCAGTTGGCTGTGTATTTGAGCTGCCGCCTCAACCGTGCGTAAGAGCAGAGCGCATCATATAGCTACAACTAGTAGCCCATAGCCATTAAAACGGCTTATTGTTTTATTCATATATCAACTAGATAATTCGATAATAATGAGTAGCCTATAAAATGAATTCAATAGGGCAAGCCTTAAGTTGTAGCCTAGGCTACAGTACAATCACAAGACGTATAGGCCTAGCCTATCGTAAAAAGCGTTGCGTTCTCATAGGCCTATATTAACTTAGATAATTATTAATTATGCTCAGGTCATAATGTCCGTTGAAAATAATTCCCTCTAAGCAGAATTTGAATTGTATTAAAATAGGAAATGATTCCTTCTAGGTCTATATAAAAAAAAACATTTTTCTAATGTGTAGCCTATAGGCGATGAACAAAACCACAATGTAGCCTGCTTAGCGAGCGAGAGGGCAGTCTACCATAAAGTGTATAACCATAATGTAATATATCTAGACTACATGCATTGTGGTATTTCTTTATATAGCCAATTGTTTCTCAATAAACAGTTATGTCATCCTCTGAGTCCGAATGTAGGCTAATAGACCGGCAGCTCTAAATGCCTTCCCAATCAATGAGACATGGTTGTAAAAATGATGTTTTATTGATGAAAAGGGTAAAACTGAAGAGTCATTGCATTGATCGATGCAGTCCGCTACCAGCAAACACTGAAAATACAGGTCCTCCAGCGAACCTGGACTAGACTATTGTAACCCCCCACCCCCCCAAATTCTTTTATATTCAAATAAACTGGAGGAACCGGTTTCCTAGCCCTGGATCGTGGGAGTAGCCTGCGTTAGCGGGTGCTTTGCCATGACCGGCCATTGAATTTATGTGTTGCCATTCATTTAAACCACCATCTCATCTAGACTACTTCTGTTGCTGCATTTTTACATTTATGCTTTCATGATTTTAGAGCGCAATAAACATTTTTGCAGGATTCCAAAAAGTCCATCCATTCATCCAACTTTGTTCTGAGCGCAGCGCAGGCTGGTAGCCTACTGTCAAGGCTCACGACTGATGCACTCCCTTAACACGTCTCTTCCCAGGCCATCAAGATAATTTCAATATGAAAGACCTTGGGATTCCAGGAGTCAAGGCCGTTTCAGACGGGGAGCGACATTCCGCCTGCGTTCTGCTCGGAGCGGGGGACACACGCGTCCTGCGCGCAGCGGGGCAAGCTGAACACAATTCAGCTCTTGTCGCGGGCGGGCGTGTGCAGCATAGTTCCATATGAGAACACTCCTCGGTCCAATTCCGTATAGTAGATCAGCCTGTGTAGCCTACTTTCAACGAATGTATTATTAGACATAATATCATAATAATATATAAAGCCTTCAACGACCTCCTGCTGCCTGCCTGATGGTCTCAGGGCTAAAGAGACCGCGCGATCATTCCTCTAGCTGCTTTGCTGCTAATGCGAGTTCGTCTCCGTTCCTGCCCGAGAAACAGAAGTTGAACTTATAGCATCAAAATAGCTACAGGAATCAACGTTGTAAAGTTATCTATCTGCTTTTTAGCCACCGACAGCTACCGTTAATATTATGGAAGCTGCTGTCGTGAGCTAACGTGCTATCACGGTCTTATCGTGCAGCTTCACAGCCTGCTATTAGCAGACAGCATTAAGTTGACAAAATCACACTTGCACATCATTAGAATTCCAACCATTTATATGGGATTTATCATTCAACTAAACATGGAACCTGAATAGCCTAGGCTACTACCTGATATTTCAACCTGCTGCCATCAGTGATCGGCGCGTCTGCTTGTTTGAGTCATGAATATCTTACGCAGTTACATTCCATGTGTCCCAAAACTGTTAAATCATTCCCCATGTAGTTCACTATGAGTCGCACTCAATACATCCATGGTAATAGGGAGGGAGTGAGTGAACCATTTCAAACACATCTCTGGTCATCTCCGTTAGCCATCTTACTCGTCCTGATGCCATGTTCCATATGAGAACACTCAGCCTAATGTATTAAACTTCTACTTGTCCCGACAGTTAACAGATATAGACCCGGCGACAGTTACAGAGATAGAAACTATAAATAGATAGGCTTTGTTCGTAATAATTAAATTACAACCAGACAGACAACAAGGAGTTTGAGAACGGTAGGCTAATCTAATGTGCGAGCCAGCAATGGGTCAATGAGTGGTATTACTGCGCCCCTATGGGCAGGCGAGCGGTGGTGCGGAATGACGTAAAGCGCCTGTTAGAATACCGCGGGTCAAGTTACATTCTTATGTTCCCACATCTGTACTCCACTGCGTCTGCTCGTATAGCCTACATCGCCAACCTCACCACGGGACGGGCTCGCCGTTGGGTCATGGCGGGTCGCGAGGGCGCAGCTGCCTACATGCAGGACTACACTGCCTTCGTGACAGAATTCAGGACCGTGTTTGCCCACGACGTCCATGGACAGGACGCGGACGCTGCTCTCTCCGCCCTCACCCAGGGTTCCAGCTCAGTAGCGGACTACGCCACGGAGTTCCACATCCTCGCTGCCCGTTGCTCCTGGAACGAGTCTGCACTGTACAGCGCCTTCCGACGGGGCCTGGGGGACGCCATGAAGGACAGCCTGTCTGGAAGAGACAGACCAGCGACCCTGAACCAACTCGTCTTCCTCTCCATAGCCATAGACGAGCGCGACCGGGAACGCAGGCGCGAGCGGGCGCACCAACACCACAGCGCACCCAGACCGTCTCCACCTCCCTCTACCGGTCTCTCTCGGCCTGTCCCGGCCTCCCTCGCCCCCCCAAACACCGCTGGAGAGGAATCCATGCAACTGGGCCGGACCCGACGGACCCCTGCAGAGCGTGAGCACCGGAGTCTGAACGGACTGTGCATATACTGCGCTAGCCCAGCGCACGCCGTCGACTCCTGTCCCTCTGCGCCTCCCAGGGCGGCAAAAAGAGTAGGCTCACTCGCCAGGGGGTACCGGGTAAGCCGGCTCATCCATCCCCAATCCCGGACCCGTGCCGCCAGGTTCACTGTCACCCTCGCCTGGCAGGGGCACACGCTCTCCGTCCCTGTCCTCATCGACTCCGGTGCCGACGAGAACTTCGTGGACGTCCAGTTCGCCCACAAAGCGGCGCTCCCTCTCTCCCCTCTGGAGAGGCCCCTCTCGGCTTTCGCCCTGGATGGCCATCCCATGGGCCCGATCACGCACCGGACCCTGCCCCTCACCCTCACGGTCTCGGGAAACCACGTGGAGGACGTCCGCCCCTTCGTCATCCACTCTCCCGACGCTCCATTCATCCTAGGGAGGCCCTGGCTGGAACTCCACACCCCTCATGTCTGCTGGAGCTCGGGGCACATCCTCAGCTGGAGCACCACCTGCCACGCCCGCTGCCTCCGAGCTGCTCAGACCTCCACTCGGGTTGACCGGCCCCGTCCCGCTCCTCCGGACCTCTCCACGGTCCCTTCGATGTACCACGACCTCGGAGAGGCCTTCAGTAAGGAGCGCGCCCGCACACTCCCCCCTCATCGACCCTACGACTGCGCCATCGAGCTCCACCCTGGCGCCCCTCTCCCAGCCAGTCGTCTCTACAACCTCTCCCTCCCAGAGAAAGCAGCCATGGACACCTACATCTCCGAGTGCTTGGCCGAGGGTCTCATCCGACCATCTCGATCCCAGGTGGCAGCGGGGTTCTTCTTTGTAAAGAAGAAGGGAGGAGATCTGAGGCCGTGCATCGACTACAGGCTGCTCAACAACATCACGGTGAAGAACAAATACCCACTCCCCCTCATGAGCTCCAACTTTGAACCCCTCATCAGTGCCACCATCTTCACCAAGTTGGACCGCAGAAACGCTTATCACCTGGTGCGTATCCGTGAGGGGGACGAATGGAAGACCGCCTTCAAGACCTCCCGTGGCCACTACGAGTACCTCGTCATGCCCTTCGGCCTCACCAACGCCCCCGCCGTCTTCCAGGCCCTTATGAACGACGTGCTCAGGGACATGCTGGACGTGTTTGTGGTCCTCTACCTGGACGACATCCTTGTATTCTCCAGGAGCGCTGAGGAGCACGTCCAACATGTCCGCATGGTCATCCAGCGTCTCCGGGAGAACTGCCTGTACATTAAGGCGGAGAAGTGCACCTTTCACTCCTCGTCAGTGGAGTTCCTGGGGCTCATTGTGGAGGGAGGCCTGACGCGACCCGACCCCCGCAAAATCAAGACCGTGGTCGAATGGCCTCAACCCACTACCCGGAGGCAACTCCAGAGCTTCCTTGGCTTCGCTAACTTTTACCGCCATTTCATACGGGACTACAGCCGGGTAGCAGCTCCCCTCACCCACCTCACCTCATCCCTGCGTCCGTTCGTCTGGACACCGGCTGCCAGCGCCGCCTTCTCCGCGCTCAAGGAGCGCTTCACCACCGCTCCGGTCCTTCTCCATCCTGACCCCTCCAGGCAGTTCGTGGTCGAGGTGGACGCATCGGACACAGGCATCGGTGCTGTTCTGTCCCAGCGGTCAGTGGAGGACCAGAAGTTGCACCCCTGTGCCTTCCTCTCCCGCCGGTTCACCCCAGCTGAGGTCAATTACGACATCGGGAACAGGGAGTTGTTGGCGGTGGTGGGGGCCTTGGAGGAGTGGCGCCACTGGCTTGAGGGCGCGGAACACACCACCCTCGTCTGGTCGGACCACAAGAACCTGACCTTCATCCGGGCGGCCAAGCGCCTCAACTCCCGCCAGGCGCGGTGGTCACAGTTCCTCTGGAGGTTCGATTTTACCCTCACCTTCCGGCCCGGCTCCCGCAACGCCAAGGCCGACGCGCTGTCCCGCCTCCACGCGCCCCAGGCGCCCCCCGCGGAGCCTGAGACCATCCTGCCGGCCTCACGTGTCATAGGGGTGATTACCATGAACATCGAGGCAGTGGTGAGGCAGGCCCAACGCGCCCATCCCAGTCCGGCCAACGTCCCTCGCCGGCTCTTCGTGCCCGACTCGGTCCGGTCCCGGGTGCTCCAGTGGGGCCATGCCAGCCGGTTTGCGTGCCATCCCGGGGTTCACCGCACCTTTCCTTCCTGAGCCGACGGTTCTGGTGGCCCTCCATGAGGTCCGACGTCCGGGAGTTTGTTGTCGCCTGTCCCGTCTGCTCCCGCAGCAAGGCGTCCCACCAGCCCCCGGCTGGCCTCCTGCGTCCTCTCCCGGTCCCCAGCCGTCCCTGGTCCCACATCGCCCTGGACTTCATCACCGGTCTTCCCCCCTCCAGGGGCAACACGGTCATCCTCACCGTGGTGGACCGGTTCTCCAAGGCGGTCCACCTGGTGGCGCTCCCCAAGCTCCCGTCCTCTGCGGAGACCACCGAGCTCCTCGTCCAGCACGTCTACCGGCTCCACGGCCTCCCCAGGGACATTGTCTCGGACCGTGGGCCTCAATTCACCTCCCAGGTCTGGAGGGCCTTCTTCAGGGAGATAGGCGCCACTGTCAGCCTCTCCTCTGGCTACCACCCGCAGACCAACGGCCAGGCCGAACGGGCCAACCAGAGCCTGGAGTCCGCTCTCCGCTGTGTGTCGGCTCTCCACCCCACCTCCTGGAGCAAGGACCTGCCCTGGGTCGAATACTCCCTCAATTCCCTGACCAGCGCTGCCACTGGCAGGTCTCCGTTCGAGTCATCCCTCGGGTACCAGCCCCCGCTGTTCTCTCTCCAGGAGTCGGAGGCCTCCGTCCCCTCCGTCCAGGCCCACCTCCGCCGCTGTCGCCGTGTCTTGAGGGAGGTCCGCAGGGCCCTGCTCCGCTCCAACGAGCGCTCCTGCCGCGGGGCCAACCGCCGCCGCACTCCTGCTCCGGCGTACCGGCCCGGTCAACGAGTCTACCTCTCCACCGCTGACCTTCCGCTCCAGGTCCCCTCCAGGAAGCTGGCTCCGCGCTTCGTTGGGCCCTTCGAGATCGACCGTGTCCTGAACCCAGCTGCGGTACGCCTTAAGCTCCCTGCTTCCATGCGGGTACACCCTGTGTTCCACGTATCTAAGGTCAAACCTGTCTCCTCGAGTCCCCTCATGCCTTCTGCCCCAGCTCCTCCGCCTCCCCAGATGGTCGACGGGCATCCCCAGTGGACGGTTCGGCGGCTGCTGAAGGTGCGCCGCCGGGGTCGGGGAGAGGTACGGCCCCGAGGAGTGCAGCTGGATCTCCAGGCAGCTCATCATGGACCCGTCTCTCCTCCGGGACTTCTACCGGGCCAATCCTGACGCCCCCGGTCGGTCGCCAGGTGGCTCCCCTCGGGGGGGGGGTCCTGTTACGGCTCGCATGCCCTCGCCTCCACAACCGCCTCCCTCTCTCCCCTCTGGGTCCGCTGCGCGCTCGGGGCGTCCTACGCGCTCTACCGCACGTCGCATCGGCCCAGGCATGCAACGCTCTGACTCTCCGGAGTTTCCCCCCACTACCGGGCGTTCCCCGTCTCCGGCCAGCTCCGCGGACTCGGCAGTCTCCTCCCACTCCGGTGACGAAGAGTCGGATCCCGACATGCCCAGCACATCGGCCCGTGCGCAACGACAAGAACGGCGCGCTCGTCTCCGACGATGACGTGGGCGTGGCCCTACTCACCGGTTTCCAATTCATCATCACCACACCTGTCCCTCGTTCTGCAATCACCTTCAACCCCTACAAGAACCTGGTCTACACTCCACTCATCGCCAGATCTTACCATAACATATGTGGTTAAGTATAGCCTAGCCTACGACATTACTTACCTGTATTTTTGTAGTGCTTTTTCTCGTTTCCTGCTCGTGATTACCATCACTCACCCTGCCTCTCCTCCTCGTCTCTCCAGTTTCCCGGATCCCCTCTGCTGAGTGTACCAGCTAGCAGAGCCCTCACCCTGCTCCACCTCCCGATCCCTCCGGCTCCCTTGAGCCAAGGACATTTATTATTATTTAGTGGCAGTTTAGTGGCTCCTATTATTTCTATCCTATTATATTTTTTGGCATCCTCTTTTGTGGCTCCCCCTTTGTGTTATCTTATTAAATCGCCCCTCCGGGCTTTACCGTCCCTTGCCTCCTCCTTTCCTGTTGCGCCTGGGTCCCTAACCAAACCATCACACATAGAGCTTGTTTACACTGGTGGACACAGAAATGTTGAGAAAACTAGTATCCCAACTCCACATGCCCACTGGATCCCCACCAATTTTTTCAAAACTATTTTTGACTGTGTCTTATGACATTCTAGCCATTGTTAATGACTCCCTGTCTACAGGTATCTTCCCACCAATACTCAACTGCTTTGGTGAGACCCGTGCTGAAGAAAAACAGCCTAGACACTTCTTAGCAATTTTAGACCAATCTCCAAGTTTCTTTTTGAGAAATTCTGGAAAAGATTGTTTTCAAACCGATTAATGATTTCCTAGCTACAAGTTCTACCCTCAACCTTTTCCAGTCTGGCTTTCATGCCCATCATAGCACAGAGACGGCATTAGTCAAAGTTGTAAATTACCTCAGAACTAATGCTGACTCCAAAGAGCTCTCTGTTCTCGTCCTCCAGGACCTGAGTGCAGCGTTTGATACTGTAGATCATGCAATCCTCATCAAAAGACTGGAGAAGTGGGTTGGCCTCTCCAGTCCAGTCCTAAATTGGTTTAGGACCTATCCAACCGGTCGTGATTTCTTCATTGCCCTCGGTGGCCACAGCTCAGAAAAGTTTCCTACAGTATGACCTGTGGGGTGCCTCTTCAGCCTGTACATGCAGCCCCTTGGCAGTGTCATCAGGAGGCACAACATTAGCTACCTTAGCTATGCAGATGACTGCCTTGTTAAGTGTATTATGGCTATAAATGTATGGATGTCACATAATTTCCTCCAGCTAAACCAAGACATAACAGAAGTACTGAGTGATCATTGGTGAAAAAGCTGAAAGAGAGGAATTATCTGCACATTTAAAAACTCTGGCAATTGACACCAAATGCCAGGCTAAAAACCTAGGTGCCATACTTGACTCAGAGCTTAATTTCAAAAACCACAAGAATATTACCAAGGCATCTTTTTACCACTTAAGAAACATTGCCACGGTGCAACCGTTTCTCTCTCAGGCTGACACTGAAAGACTAATGCATGCTTTCATCTCAAGCAGGCTGGACTACTGCAGTGTTCTACTGTCTTGCCTACCAAAGAAAGCAATCTCTAAACTACAAATGAGACAGACACTAAGACTAAGGAGGGCACACATCACACCAGTCTTACAATCACTACACTGGTAACTTGTCAATTCTAGAATAGACTTTGAAGTGGGCAAGAACTTCACCTTTTTGTTGTTTTCCATATACTCAGTTTAGGCTACAGTAAACTCTGATAACCTTTTGCCTAGGCCATACACAGTCTGAGGGCAGAGAAGGTCAAGGAAGGTTCTCTGCTGACCAGTTCTAATGTAAGAGTAAACAGCAGCTGCTAGAATTGGGTAATCAGACATCGGAGACATCTAGAATGTCCGGTCCCCTAGCAACGGTCTAATCTTGACCTGGCTGATCGACAAATGACTAGATCACTGTACCATTGCAGGGTTCTGCAATAACCTGAGATGTCACATGACAAGCCCCCACCCCCTGGTTAAGAGGGCATTTAAAGAGCCACCAGACTAGCCTCGTAGCGCAGCTTAGCTTAGCTTCTTAGCCTCCTAGCCTTGTAACCTGTTAACATGCTAGCTTGCTAGCCCCTTAAGCCGCTCAACAGCTGTACCATAATACTGCATTCTTCATGCTACATTCTTCTCTAATTTCCTGGCTTCTACTTCTACTTCCAGTTCTCCTGCGACAACACTCGGTATTGTAACAATTGTCATAACAATGTCATTATTGTATCCAGCCTAGTTTTGTATCTGGGCTATTGTGTTGTAACACTATATGCTTATTGTTTAATAAACCCACGTGAGTCATGGCTTCCGGTAATCCAACTGTCTGAGGATCTGTTTAAGGATTTACATCAACTTCAAAATACTTTTATTAGTCTAGAAATCTCTCCACAGTCACGCACCAGAATACATTTCAGACATGCTTGTCAGGTACATGCCCAACAGACCACTCAGGTCCTCAGGTACTGAACTCCTAACAGTTCCAAAAGCCAGGACCAAGAGACACGGAGAGGCAGCTTTCAGCTTCTATGCCCCCAACCTCAGGAACACCTCGCCAGAGTACCTAACAAGGACTGAAACAATGGAAATTTTAAGCGAGATCTCAAGACATACCTTTTCTGTCTAGCCTACAATCACTAGCCAGGACCTAGAGACACAGAAAGACAGCCTCCAGCCTGCTTGTGAATCCTCTGTATACATTGGTGTATATCCTGTTTTGCACTGTGTGTATATTTAGATGTGTATACAGATGCTGGTTGCCCTGCAACTGGCACGTTCTGTTTTAATATCTGTGTTGCTTTTATGGTTCTGCATGCTACTAACCCTTTTCTGCCTCCCCTCTCCCTAGGTCCTCTCTCTCTCCCTTCTACCTTCATACAGGTCCAGTGGATGCCCCACTGTCACCACAGACCACCCTGAATCTGTAAATGAAAAATCTTACTTGGTTTAGTTTAGATTTCAAAGAACACGCTGAGTGGTCGGTCAAGCTGGTTTCAAACAAAGACAATGGTTTATTCTATGTTACGATTTGCAAATTCGGACTCGAGCACAGGAAGTGAATCCGGGCTCGAGTGAGTCACTGGGGAATGAGATCGATAGTTTATAACGTGAAAAAGGAAGTGACAGTTTCAGGATGAAGAGGACAGGGAAGTGATGTCACACAGGAAGAATTTGTAGTTTTAACAGACTGATTCTAGAGGAACAAACCACAAAGTTAAAACAACAGTCAAGTAGGAAAACAAAACACACAAAACAAACCCCCCCCCCCCCCCCCCATTGCTCTCTGTAAAGCGCATTGTGTTGCCTCTGTGAATGCGCTATACAAATAAAGTTTTATTTCATTTGATCTCAGGGCAGACACTCTAACCACAAGGTAAAGAGAGAGGTGAAAATGAGAGAGATGAAAATATGATGGAGGAGGCGCTAAATGGTGAAAGGCAAGAGGGAACATGGGAGGAGTGGGGGTTAGAGTGATCCATTAAGAGCGAACCTTCCCAGGGGATCGAGTGACACCTACAACACCGGAGGTCCACAAAAGCCCCGGCGATCCTCCCTTAATTCACTCAGGTACACTCTCACACCCAGTCACCTGCATGTGACGGAGGGGAGCGACCGCCTGCCTGGGAATGCTCTCTACCGGAGGCAGTCAACCGCGGTGTCACCTGACCACTCGCCATGGGCGCCCTCAGCGGCTGACTCTGACGGATGAAGTGATTTATTTTTTTTCCGAAGGGCTGAGGCCGTGTCAGCCTTAACACCACCGCAGCTGCCCCAGCCCCCACCCCGCCCCCCAGGCTCCACGCCGCCACCCTCTCGTCCGCCTGCACGCGGCCCGGAGATGACCCGGTAACGGTTGTGGGATGGGCCAGAGAGAGCCCCGGGGCTACTGCTGGGCCACGCGCTGCGAAGTCCCAGTCATAGGATTCAGAGGGACTTCAGAGGGGTGTGTGAGAGTGTGTGTGTGTGTGTGTGTACGGGCAGGCATGCGTAGGAATCTTTGTATGTGTGTGTCTGTGTGTGTGTTGGTGTATGGACCTCCAAGTGGTCATGGAGAGGTCAGAGGGAAGTTCACCACACCAGAGACGAGCCAGTTAGCTGAGCCTCATGGGAGATTCATGAGGTGAGTGTGTGAACAGTAAACGCTGTTACCACGCCATCCTGGATATAGGGGTATATGTACTGTGAGTACGCATGACAGCACTACGTGCCAGAACACAGCTGGGCACCAGTTCCTGTGTGCCCTTGCCCTGGCAGCTCTCATGACTGGGCTGACAATTCTCCCCTTAAAATCTACTCACACACAAACACACACAGTTTCTCTCTCTCTCTCTCTCTCTCTCTCTCTTTCTCTCTCTCTCTCTCTCTCTCTTGTAATCTCTCTCCGTTTTGTTCTGTATCCCACTCCCTCTGTAATTTCCTCAAATCCTTTACTTTGGTGTCTCTGGTGACAGACAGAGAGCTGATGTGGAAGGAGTTGCGCTGGTTAACTAGCATCTGTGACTCCTGAGTTTGTTAGTAAGGGCATCTCCAGACACCTAATCAATGCTTAATCAATACTCTCCCCTTGAACCTCAAAGGGAGAGAGAGACATATATATATATATATATATAGAGAGAGAGAGAGAGAGAGAGAGAGAGTAATCATATGTAAAAATAAAAAAAGTAATCAGACTAGTGCATCTATCTATCTATCAAAAACTGACATTTTGGTTCCTGAGGCCAAGTCCAAATGAATGGAGGTGAATGGAGGGTGGTTTGGGTGGCTCTGTGGCACCCCCCTCAGGTCAGGGCCGGCGGGGGGATCTCACCCCGCACACCCCCAAAACCTCATGTCTCTATCGCCCCCACAGGGGGAGCTAGCTTTGCTCAAACGTTTGTTTTGGCTGTGAGCGGGACGTGTTTGGTTTTGCTGCGTTCGTTACATCCCACCCTTTCTGCCAGTCTAAACCTCGTCTCTGTGACCTTGCTATGTGGAGATACCAGTAAGGGCATTTCAATCCCACACAGCGCCCTCTGGTGGCTAGACCGTAAAGTGCATGGTTGACCCTAACCCTACGCATGCACCCCTACACTTTCTGCCATTATAGTTAGATGGAGAGATGTAAAGAGTTCAGCATGTGAATGGTAGCAGGGGGCTGGAGAGGAATGGATCAAGAGATGGAGGGAGGGAGGGAGGGAGGGAGGGAGGGAGGGAGGGAGGGAGGGAGGGAGGGAGGGAGGGAGGGAGGGAGGGAGGGAAGGGGGGAGGGAGGGGAAGAGAGTTTTAGAACAGAAGTGTTAGGGCTAGCGGAGGAGAACCCAAAAGCAGACTCAAAACGGCTTGGAGGTGAAGCCCGGAGGCGTGTTTATTGGTCTGGCCAGGCAGGATCAGGTCGGAGAGGCAAGCGGGGGTCAGGCAGGGACGTGGTAGTCAGACAGGCGTGGGTCGGGCAGGAGCGTGGTACTCAGACAGGCGTGGGTCAGGCAGGAGCGTGGTACTCAGGCAGGCGTGGGTCAGGCAGGAGCGTGGTAGTCAGACAGGCGTGGGTCAGGCAGGTTCGTGGTCCTCAGGCAGGCGTGGGTCAGGCAGGTTAACTAGGATAAATGAAAACAAAGAACGGTGAGACAGGCTCGAGTAAGGAGTAGGGATTTAGCTGGAGTCGTGTTACCCACTGGGTTGGTCAACGATCTGGCACAGAGGGCTGTGTGGACCGGCTTCTTATCCTGCTGGCGATTGGTTGATCAGGACCAGGTGCGTTGAGGTGTGGAGGAGAGGCAATCAAGGTGACGCACGGCAGGTGTGGATCGGGGGCGTGTCTGGCTTGTGACCGCAGACGTGCCCGCAGTTCCCGCTGCAGGCTCTGGGAGGTGCTGGGGGAAACGGAGTCCGGCACTGGAGAGACAGGGTCAGGCTGGGGGACAGGCTGGGGACCAGCGTCAGAACCGGGGCTCGGGCCGGGGTCAGGGGGCCGAGGAGGTGGACGAGGCTGACGCGGCGGTGCCGTGACAGGAGGACGAGGCTGACGCGGCGGTGCCGTGACAGGACCCCCCCCTCTACGGGCGCCACCTGGCGACCGACCGGGGTGGCCAGGATGGTCACGGTGGAAATCCCGGATAAGAGAGGGGTCCAGGATGAACCTACGGGGCACCCAGCACCGCTCCTCGGGCCCATAGCCCTCCCAGTCCACAAGGTAGTGCAACCCCCGACCCCGCCGACGGGCCCCCAGGAGCCGTCGGACAGTCCAGGCCGGCTGGTCGTCGATGATCCGGACAGGTGGCGGGGTGTCGCCTGGCGGGCACAGAGGGCTGACAGGAGCAGGCTTAACACGGGAGACATGGAACGTGGGATGTATCCTCATGGACGGGGGCAGCTGCAGTCTGACAGCAGAAGGGTTAACCACACCGTCTATCTTGTAAGGACCAATGTAGCGGGGTGTGAGCTTACGTGACGAGGCCCGCAGGGGGATGTCCTTGGAGGAGAGCCAGACCGCCTGGCCTGGCTGGTAGACAGGGGCCGGGGTCCGATGGCGGTCTGCCTGGTGCTGGCTCCGACGGGTGGAACGAACAAGCGCGGCTCGGGCATCCCTCCACACCTTGTGGCAGCGGCGGAGATGGACCTGGACTGAGGGCACGGCGAGCTCCTCCTCCTGCTCAGGGAATAGAGGTGGTAGATATCCCAGGGAGCATTCAAACGGAGACAAGCCAGTGGAAGAGCTAGGAAGGGAGTTATGGGCATACTTCACCCAGGGGAGGTATCGGCTCCAGGTAGCGGGGTTACGACCAGTGACACAGCGCAGGGCGTTCCCCAGGTATTGGTTGGCTCGCTCGGCTTGCCCATTGGTCTGGGGATGGTAACCCGAGGACAGACTCACCGAAGCCCCATTGGCCCGACAAAACTCCCTCCACACCTGGGAAGTGAACTGTGGACCTCGGTCAGAAACGATGTCCGCAGGGATGCCATGGAGCCGGACCACGTGGGTCACCAGAAGGTCAACAGTCTCAGACGCAGAGGGGAGCTTGGGCAGAGGCACAAAATGGACGGACTTGGAAAAACGGTCCACAATAGTCAGTATGGTGGTGTTACCCTGGGAAGGGGGCAGTCCAGTCACGAAGTCCAGACCTATGTGGCTCCACGGGCGACCAGGGACCGGCAGGGGGCGCAGCAGACCGGAGGCGGGTTGGTGCGAGGCCTTGCTCCGTGCACACACCGTGCAGGCCCGGACGTACTCCCTGGTGTCCTGGGCCATGGAGGGCCACCAGAACCGTCTCCTGAGAAGGGCTAGAGTGCGGCTGGACCCCGGATGGCAGGCAAACTGGGAGTCATGAACCCACTGGAGGACCTGGGGACGGACATGGTCAGGGACAAACAGGCAGTTAACAGGGCCGTTACCTGGGTCAGGCTGGGTCCTCTGGGCCTCCTTCACCAATCCTTCGATCTCCCAAGTTACAGCGGCCACCACACATGAGGGAGGAAGGATGGTGTCTGGTTCGTCAGTGTCCTGGTTGGGGGGAGCATACTGGCGAGACAGGGCGTCAGGCTTGACATTGCGGGATCCTGGACGATAGGTGATGGTAAAATTGAAACGACCAAAAAACAGAGCCCACCTGGCTTGCCGCGGGTTCAGTCTCTTGGCATTCTCGATGTAGGTCAGATTCTTGTGGTCAGTCCACACAATGAAAGGCACCTCAGCTCCCTCCAACCAGTGCCTCCACTCCTCAAGGGCTAGCTGGACAGCAAGCAGTTCCTTATTGCCCACGTCGTAGTTACGCTCCGCGGGCTCCAGCCGGCGGGAGAAGAACGCACAGGGGTGGACTTTACCATCAGTGGGTGATCGCTGGGACAGCACTGCCCCCACTCCACTGTCCGACGCGTCGACCTCCACAATAAACTGGAGAGAGGGATCAGGCTGGGTGAGGACCGGAGCAGACGTGAAGAGCCTCTTCAGCTCATCGAAGGCTGCCCCCGCCTCGGGGGTCCACGAGAAGGGGACGTTCTTGGAGGTGAGTGCGGTCATGGGAGCGGCCACCCGGCTGTAGTTGCGGATGAAGCGTCTGTAGAAATTGGCAAATCCTAGGAACCTCTGGAGGTCCTTACGGTTCTTGGGGACAGGCCAGCTCACCACCGCCCTGATCTTCTCGGGGGTAGCCTGCACCTGGCCACTGCCGATGAGGAAGCCCAGGAACTGCACAGAGGTGACGTGGAATTCACACTTCTCAGCTTTCACAAACAGCTTATTCTCCAGAAGCCTCTGGAGAACCTGTCTGACATGTGCGATGTGCTCCTCATGGGAGCGAGAAAAAATTAGGATGTCGTCTAGATAGACAAAAACACAGCGGTGGAGAAGGTCCCGGAGGACGTCATTTATCAGGGCCTGGAATACTGCAGGGGCGTTGGTAAGTCCAAATGGCATGACACGGTACTCAAAGTGTCCGAGCGGGGTGTTAAACGCTGTTTTCCATTCATCTCCCTCTCTGATACGGACCAGGTGATACGCGTTTCTAAGATCGAGTTTGGAGAATATGGTAGCTCCCTGGAGGGGTTCAAAGGCAGAGGCGAGGAGGGGCAGAGAGTACTTGTTCCTCACTGTTATGCTATTTAGGGCCCGGTAGTCGATGCAGGGTTGCAAGGTGCTGTCCTTCTTGGCCACAAAAAAGAATCCAGCACCTACCGGAGAGGACGAGGGCTTGATGATGCCTGATGCCAGGGAGTCACGGATGTAGGTCTCCATAGCTTCCCGTTCAGGCCTGGACAGGTTGAACAAACGCCCAGATGGCAAGGGGGCTCCAGGGAGGAGTTCAATGGAGCAATCATAAGGGCAGTGGGGTGGCAGAGTAAGGGCCCGCTGCTTACTGAACACCTCCCCAATGTCATGGTACTCGGGAGGGACTATGGACAGGTCTGGGGGTCCAAATGGGGCGATGGCGCCCTCAGCAGGCGGCAGGACCGACGTGAGACAGGTGTTATGGCAGTAGGGGCTCCAGCCACTCACCTTATTAGCGATCCAGTCAATGTGTGGGTTGTGACGTCTCAGCCAGGGCTGACCCAGAACAATGGGGCTTAGAGACGAGGAGATGACTAGGAGGGACATGGACTCATGGTGGTTACCTGACAGAACCACATCAAGAGGCTCGGTGACATGGGAAACGTTGGCTAAGAGCCCGCCACTCAGGTCATGGACGTCAATGGGGGTGTCACGGGGTATGGTGGTGATGCCAGCTTGACGGACCAACTGAGAGTCGATAAAGCAGTCGTCGGCCCCGGAATCAACCAGAGCGGGTACAGTGAAGGACTGCCGATTAACAATAATAGTGGCCTCGAGGTGCATGCGCCCCAGGGCATCGGCGGAGGACATCACATTGAAACCGGCTCCGGCGGTCCTAGACTGCCTGGGAGGGGGTGTGGGAGACGAAGCACCGCTCACCAGCGATCCCACTTTCACTGGCGAGCTTGGGCTTTTGGCCGAACGGGGCAGGACACGCGGCTGTGTCCGGGCTGGCCGCAGTAAAAACAGAGGCGCTCATTTACCCTACGGGTGCGTTCCGCCTCGGTTAGGCGTGGGTTCGTCTGAGGCAGGGTATATCGAGGCCGGCTGAAAGGGGACCGTTTCATTGTTAGGACCCGGGGAAGTTCGAGGCGGTAGACTGGGAAAGCGCTGACTAGCGACCCGAACTGCGGGAGTAGGAGCGCGGAGATTCCTCTCCTTCCTGCGCTCACGAAGGCGGTTGTCTATCTTGACAGCAAGGGAAATCAGGAGATCGAGAGAAGCCGGCTCATCTCTGAGTGCCAACTCGTCTTTAAGAGACTCAGACAGACCCGCTTGAAAGGCTGACTGTAGCGCCGCGTCATTCCATCCACTATCCGCTGCTAGTATTCTGAACTCGATAGAGTACTCGGCAACACTATGGCTTCCCTGCTGAATGCGCATAAGGCGAGAGGCGGAATCGTGGCCCAGGAGTGGATGGTCAAACACCTTTCTGAACTCGGAGCGGAACGCGCTGTAGGAATTCAGACAGGAAGCCTTGGCCCTCCATGTGGCCTCGAACCAGCCAAGCGGCTGGCCAGTGAGATGGCTGGACACAAACGCGATCTTCTCAGAATCCTGGGAGTACATGCTGGGCTGGTGAGTAAAAATAAAATCACACTGCATGAGAAATGTGGAGCACTGCACTATGTCGCCGTCATAGGGCTTGGGGTTAGAGAGGTTTGGCTCCCGCCGGTGTAATACCCCTGGGGCATCACGTTCAGCGGCAGGGGCAAGGCCAGCAACGGGGTTGTCTTCCGGGGCTGGGAGAACGACTAACCGGCCCACCTGCTCACTGAGGGTTGCTAGGGTCTGGGCGATGGACTGCAGGTTGCGCTCTGTCTGGGCGGTCTGATCAGAGAGTGTCTGCATCCCCGTACCAAGCTGTTCCACGGCGGCTCGGGTCTCACGGAGAGCATTCGCATGTTGTCCAACGATGAGGCCCTGGCTGGTGATGGCTTGGCGAAGGGCGTCCGCTGGGTCCATTTGAGGCCAGATCGTTCTGTTAGGGCTAGCGGAGGAGGACCCAAAAGCAGACTCAAAACGGCTTGGAGGTGAAGCCCGGAGGCTTGTTTATTGGTCTGGCCAGGCAGGATCAGGTCGGAGAGGCAAGCGGGGGTCAGGCAGGGACGTGGTAGTCAGACAGGCGTGGGTCGGGCAGGAGCGTGGTACTCAGACAGGCGTGGGTCAGGCAGGAGCGTGGTACTCAGGCAGGCGTGGGTCAGCCAGGAGCGTGGTAGTCAGACAGGCGTGGGTCAGGCAGGTTCGTGGTCCTCAGGCAGGCGTGGGTCAGGCAGGTTAACTAGGATAAATGAAAACAAAGAACGGTGAGACAGGCTCGAGTAAGGAGTAGGGATTTAGCTGGAGTCGTGTTACCCACTGGGTTGGTCAACGATCTGGCACAGAGGGCTGTGTGGACCGGCTTCTTATCCTGCTGGCGATTGGTTGATCAGGACCAGGTGCGTTGAGGTGTGGAGGAGAGGCAATCAAGGTGACGCACGGCAGGTGTGGATCGGGGGCGTGTCTGGCTTGTGACCGCAGACGTGCCCGCAGTTCCCGCTGCAGGCTCTGGGAGGTGCTGGGGGAAACGGAGTCCGGCACTGGAGAGACAGGGTCAGGCTGGGGGACAGGCTGGGGACCAGCGTCAGAACCGGGGCTCGGGCCGGGGTCAGGGGGCCGAGGAGGTGGACGAGGCTGACGCGGCGGTGCCGTGACAGGAGGACGAGGCTGACGCGGCGGTGCCGTGACAAGAAGTACAGAGAAACTTGCGGCCGAGGGGTGAAAGTTCACAGAGAAGGCGAAGGCCTGAGGTTGACCCCGCCCACCTCCAGTCATGCAGGGCTGTGTATTCGCTCAACTCGATGTGACAACACGGCGTCACATCAGTCCACTCCCTGAGAAAGGCTGTGACCCATAAGTGTCATCCAGCCAGGTCAAGACCAAGGTTATAATAGTTTTGCTTTTATCATTAGTTATTTTTATATCGTTTTAACTTTTTGTTCTCAATTTCAGTTTAGTTTTAATTAGTTTTTTAAGCGGGTTTGCTAGTTGAGTTTTTTTTTTTAATGCTTAGTTTTATTTTAGTTTTTATTAGTTTCAGTATTAGTTTTTTTTTTTTTTTTCCTGTGCTAGCCTTGTGAGACTATCCTGATCACGCGAGCTCATGTTGTTTCACTCTGTGCAAAACAAACTATCTGGCGCAAGTCAGATTACTAGGCTTATGTATGAAATGAAAAAGACTAAAACTAAGGACATTTTCTCTATAATTTTAGTTTATTTTAGTTAGTTTTAGTTACTTATCGTTTTTTTCTAAAGCCTAGTTTTTAGTTTTTATTTCAGTTAACTACAGTAAAATGTTTTTTCACACCTAGTTTTTGTTTTTTAGTTAGTTTTCATTAGCTATAATAACCTTGGTCCAGACCTGACTCTGCTCTCCTGGTCACGGTGACTATTATTCTCTCCCTCAGTATCGCTCTTTCTTTCTCTCTCTCTCTCTCTCTCTCTCTCTTTCTCTCACACACACACACGCACGCACACACACACACACACACACACACACACACACGCGCACACACACAAACGTGTGTCACGTCCTCCCTCGTCACTCATGCTGTCATTACCATGTAAGTGATGTTTGTAGTCCATTGCTGGTGATGTTTGTAGTCCATTACCTTTGATGTTTGTAGTCCATTACCTTTGATGTTTGTAGTCCATTACTGGTGATGTTTGATAAGGCCAGCCTCATTCAGACTAGAATGGCCCAGACAGGTACGTGCCTCAACCATGCCTCCCTCTCAACCACCGCTGGTGTTTGAGACCTTGAATATCTGATCAAGGAAGCTCATTGTTATTCCAAATCACCAATCACTCCGCGTCACACTTTAGGAGTTGGACACAGAAAAAGTTGATAGGTAACTTGTCAAAAACAGTATAAGCTGGCGGGTTTTGTGAAAAAGGTACAGGGGATGACAGCAGGATTAAGGTGCAGACTGAGAATGATGAACTGCAGGAAGGAAGGAGTGAACCTGCGAGGAGAGGAGGAGAGCTGGGGTCGTGAGGGCTCGCTGGGGTCATGAGGGCTCCCGGGTTTCTCTGTATCCATCAGTACCAGGATTCAAGATGTCTTCATTGATACCTTCATTGATAAGTATAAGGCAGGAAATCGTTTGGGTTCTGGCTCCTGAGCCTTGCAGCAATAACAGTATAGTAATACAAGATGTTAATAATAATCAAAATGAATAGAGCAATACAATAGAACAGCTCTATACAATAAAAAATGAAAGTATGGGGTGTGTAAAGTGTAGCTGTGGGAAAAGTGCAAATGAGTCAGATGAGTCAGGACGCTCTCAGTCGTGCCTCGGATCTTGGGCGCCATGCCAAACCTTTTCAGTCATCTGAGGTGAAAGTGGCGCTGCTGCTTTTTCACCAAGTGGTCGGTGTGCAAGTCCCAGGTTAGGTCCTCAGTGATATGGACACTAAGGAACTTGTAGTTTCTGACTCTCTCTACAGCGGACCCACTGATGGAGATAGGATCCAGCCTCTCTCCTCTTCTCCTGTCGTCCACGATCAGCTCCTTGGTCTTGTCGACGTGGAGAGAGAGGTTGTTCCCTTAGCACCACTGTGTCAGGTTGTTGACTTCTCTCCTGTAGGCTGACTCATTATTTTCGGTAGACAGGCACAGGCTTTCCATAGTGTCATCGGCGTCATGGGTCAAATACTATTGTCAAATACTGGGGGTACATTTGATTTAGCTTACCCAGTGAACATAAAACAAAGAAACCAACAGAACAGTCCCAAAACTATGAGGTAAGTAACTATGAGCAAAAAAATACAACTTTGTATTTGTATTTCAGTAAGGTCTAAGCTTTAAAACCACTGTCAGTTGTATAATTGGAGGTGGTCTAGGGCTTTGCCAGACTCATTTCAAATGCTATTCCTGGTGGGTCTTTCTTTTGCTATTTTCTCTGTGATTCTTTTTATCGCTCCTGTCTACATTGTGGTCGTCCTCCGCCTCGCGCTCAAAGATTGACATCTGGCAGATTAAATATGGAGGAACTGCTGAGGTGGTGGGTGTCGGGAGGAGAATGCTATGCTTTTATCTCTGCTTTATGAATCGCATCCATATATTCTCTATCTTGTCTCTGTGGGGTTAAGGTGAGCACAGACACACACACTTTGCAACCACCACCAGAATGTAGGCTCAAGTGAGTAGAAATATTCACATGCTTCAAGCTGGCATGAATTATGAAGCCCATCACTCAAAAACTGAAGTCAAGGCAAGGCAAGTTTATTTGTATAGCACATTTCAGCCACAAGGAAATTCAAAGTGCTTTGAGACATTAAAAGCATCAAGACAAAGTGCAGGAAACACATAAAAGGTCATACTAAATGACATTTTTTGGGGAAAAAAGGACATTTAATACAAAATGCAGGAAATAAATGACAGGAATAAATGTTACAGTGAACTGTATGAATAAATAATTATTTGATTTAATAAGGCGGCAAACAGAAAAGTCTTCAGTCTTGATTTAAAAGAACTGTTGAGTTGCAGCAGACCTGCAGTTTTGTGGAAGTTTGTTCCAGATATGTGGAGCATAAAAACTGAACGCTGCTTCTCCATGTTTTGTTTTAACTCTGGGGACAGAAAGCAGGCCTGGATGGTTCATAACGTACAGATAGCAGCAGATCAGAAATATATTTTGGCCCTAAACCATTCAGTGCTTTATAAACCAACAGCAGTATTTGAGTCAAATTAAGTCAATTATTTGACAGACAGGAAGCCAGTTTAAAGACGTCAGAACTGGAGTGATGTGATCCACTTTCTTAGTCTTAGTGAGGACTCGAGCAGCAGTGTTCTGAATCAGCTGCAGCTGTCTGATCGATTTTTAGAGAGACGTGTAAACACACCGTTACAGTAGTTGAGTCTACTGAAGATAAACGCATGGACAAGTTTTTCCAAATCCTGCCGAGACATAAATCCTTTAATCCTTGATATATTCTTCAGGTGATACCTGTAGTAGGCTGCCTTTGGAATTGCCTTAATGTGACTGTTGAAATTCAGGTCTGAGTCCATGACTACACCAAGATTTCTGGCAATACTTTTGACAGTATTCTGGATTCTATCCTCATGTAAGCTATTGCTGTCAATGGAGATATAGTGCAGCGCAAAATTCTTTTATTTATTTAGCCTTTATTTGACCAGATAGGCCCATTGAGACGCATGGTCTCTTTTACAAGGGTGACCTGGCCAAGAAGGCACCAGTTAATTATAAAAACACTGTAAACATACAAGGTTCATCATTCATACAAGAACAAACATCAGAGTTAGAAAAATATCAGTGTTAGCAGATCAGGCCTATTGAAACAAATAATCTACAATATAAAAATGTCAACACTGCAGAGCATACTTATAAGAACATCTGCATTCCTCCTTTACAGAATTATGAATGAGAGTTTTAAACTCTCCAAGGGTCACTAAGCTGTCCAGGTGAAGCAAGTTTTGTATTGTGTTCCAAGCCTCCAGAGCACAATAGGAAAAAGCAGACTTGCCTAGCTCAGTAAGGGCCCTGGGAACTTTAAGAAGAATCCATCTTGCAGATCGTGTCTGATAGCTAACATCAGTAAAAGAAAGCAAATTACAAAGGTAGAGGGGAAGTTTACCTATGAGTGCTTTGTAAACAAATAAAATAAAATGCGAACGCCTGTCAATGCGACCGACAGGAGGAAAATAGGAACAGGGCGAGCGTCAAAAGGGCAGTTAAAACGTTGCGCCGCTTCGCGCTGCGTCGCTCGCGTCCAGTTAGGACATTACAATAGAAAACAAAGCAATGGAACACATTTTGTTGCTGATGCTAGTATGTTACACTGTGTACTTAGGACACGGTGTAAACCCCACAAGCAAGTGGACGTGTGTGCTGTACAATGGTGAAATGAGTTGTGAAATAAGTACCTGTATGAAAAACTTGTTGTTGTGTGTGCATTATTTACGTCTTACACACGTTATAGCTTCGCATGCGGGAAAAAAATTGCGGGCGTGCAAGGAGCTAGATCTCGCGCCACCTACAGTACAATCGGCTATGCTAGTTAAGGAAGCGCTTTATAGTAACCATCCGTAATAAGCATTAATTAATAGGTAATAAGTTAGTATAGTAACACATAATAAGTCCTTATAAGATGCTTATAAGGCATTATTATGTGTTAATAAGACTATATTAATGTTTAATAATAGCATAATAAACACGCTTATTGATAAATTATAAGCATTAGTTAATAGGTAATAAGAACCTTATAAATCCTTATAACATACTTATAAGACATTATTATGCGTAAATAAGACTATACAAGTGTTTAATAATAGCATAATAAACACGCTTATTGTTAGATTATAAAACATTTATAAGCACTTATAAGAAGCTTGTTAACTGTTTATAGACTGCTATTATGCACTTATTATGCATTTATTAGCAGTTAATTACGCACTTATTATGCAATTTTGCAGTAGTGGATCTAAAGCAAGACAATGCATTATTAAGGTTAATAAAGTGCATATTTATCATAACTGCAATATTTGCACAAGCATACATTTGCACAATATAATGATGAGACATAGCCAATACTTATAGCATTTATTGATTGTTGAATTGTTTGTTGGTACGCGTTTGTCTTGCTCAGCAGTATTGGTGATGATTGTGAACTCCACCTGAGAAGAGCAAACAAAAGATGTCATAAGTATTATAAAATGGGATTTGTGCAATATGATGGTTGAATTGAACACATTTTAGAATTGTTTGGTCAAGTACTTACCATGCTCTCTTTGTTCTGCAGGTGTTCGTGCAAAAGAGTCCCCAGAGCTCCGAGCACCTGTATTTATAGTTCCAGGAGGGAACCATGTGCTAGAATTGTAGAGGGGGGGTAGAGTGTTTGTTTGAGGGGAATGTTTAGATTATTCATAGGAGCTGATATGTATTGAAGTAAATGTAATATTGTATGATTATGTATTTGATGTATTGTAATTTATAGAGATGTGGAATGTGTAGTGGTAATATTGAATGAGAGAATGTTATTTGCATTCCCCTTGGACATGGTATGGTCCAGGTTCATTACCTAGCAGTAGTATAAAAGGCTGCCAGTTCCATTCAGACGCTGCTGTAGGTTGGACCTAGGAGAGCGTAGCTACAGTCATGTCTCATTTTTAACGTCTTTATGATTTTTGTAATTTTGACAAGGGTGTATTATTTTTGGTAAATAAATACACCCTTGGTTGCACTGTAACCTCGCCTCAGAGCCTCTTGTGCTGGGAGTTAGGCCGCTAAGCAGGTCAATCTAACACCAAGTCACTTGCTGTACTTGCTGCCCACGTGTAGATCAAGTCTCAGCCAAGTACGTCTATGACGGAAGTTCCTGCCCACGTCATCACGTGTGTCTTTAGCACGTAGCCGCAACTTATCCACAACGTGACGGCAGATCTCGCGTTTCCGTAAATGGCCACGTAATTTCCGCACGTGGAGCGGATGAATCGTCTCCTTTAGCGGCCGTAAGTAAAATGTTTGCGCAACCTGCGTGTGTTAGTAGGGTGGGCGTGTCCCTTAGGGGTCTATCAATGTAATGCCATTTTTTAATGGTAATTTGCGATTGGCCACAGCGCTGAAAAATTACCGCATCGGAGGACAGTACAGTAGGACCCCGCTTATCCGAACTTCAGAGATCCGAACCTCCCGGTCTACCGGACAGGCTTAGAAAACTTTTCTCTTTTTTTTTAGCCTGCTATCTGTTTACTGGTGGGATTTTCATTACAGTGCTGTAGGCCTACTTGCATTTAAATCTGTCATACATGTACTGTATCCTACTGTGAATAAAAACAGAATGTTATGTAGACCTACATGTTGCCTGTAGGTGTAGCCTACAGTCACGTTTAATTTCTTTGTTACTTTAATGTCGAGCGCAAAACGCAAACGAGTCTGCTGCGCGAGACCTGCATTCCTTGGTAGCCAGAAAGCGCGTCAGCAACCTGAAGCAGAGGAGTAGGGAGTCATTTTTCGTTCCCAGTTAATGGACTTCAGGAACACAGACGTGTTGTAAGCATGTAGATTAGCCTACTGGGCCTACTGTATTTGTTAAATAATAGCCTACAGCCTGTAGCCATTAGCCTACATCGGTTGTTTTAGAGACTTTCCTTCAGGCTGCAATAGCCTAAGACACGACAACTTGTCTGTCATTTCATTTATTTATTAATTGATTATAATTTGCTCTAATTGTTCTAATGTTGGGTTGTTTTTAGGCTATACCATTTTGTTCTGCGAATACAGTAGCCTATCGATGCAGCGTAGGCCTCATTTGAGAATAAAGTACTGTATTTGATCAAAGCATGCACTCAAGTGGAAATTTGTTTATTTTATTCTAGGCTACTGTAGGCCTATTATAGGCTAGGCTGTATGAGTTAAGTTGGCTATTTGATTGCAATTTTGATGCATTTTCACAAGTTATTAAGGGTATTTATCGGTCTATTATGAGTCTATCTGAAACAAGTATACCACTTATTGAATTTGGTGCATTTTAACATATGTGACAGCGGCTGGTGATTTGGTTTTTCGTTTTTTGTTTTTTTTTGTATTACGAAAGTTGAAGTTGTGAAGAACCCACTTACTATAACAGACAACAGTTTTAGGTTCACGAAATACGTATAATTAGTCTGCAAACTAAGCTCGTTTTTAGCTGATTTCGAGTCGGGTTTGGGGGCGGGCAGATCGATTAGCATGATTTGGTTTCATTGGCTATTGCTTCCGGGTTCTCCGCCCCCACACCCTTCCCCAACACGCCGGCTTTGTTTACATTCAGTCCCAAGTTTAACCATGGATGCTACAGCTTTTGCTAAAGAGAAGACGGGGATGGCATCCAGGACATGGGAAGAGTTTTAAGAGCAGCTAAAACTCCAGCAGAGCAGGACTCGTTCGTACACGGAGTTTTATTCTTGATGACTGTATCAAAAAGCAAGTTGCTACCAAGCGAAAGTTGCGTCGAACGACGTACCAGATTCACACCACTTGTCTGCTGCCAAGCATTCTGCTTTGCTTTGGGGTAAGCTATCTTTATACTATCTGTGCTGTTTACATTAACGTTAGTCGTTTAGCAGTAGCTCCTTTCTAAACAAGTGACTAAGTCTAGCTAGCATAACAAAGGCACTAGCACTAACTAACAAAGGCTAGATAGCTTACGTTAGCTAACATGCTAGTTAGCTGAGCTGTCCCTTCGTTCCTAAACTAGCCAGCTACCTAGCACAGGGACATGACTATAGCTAGTGAGCTATCCCTTTGTTCCTAAACTAGCCAGCAAGGCAGCTAATATCTAGCCAGCTGCCTAGCACAGGGACATGGCTAGCTAGTGAGCTAGCCCTTTGTTCCTAAACTAGCCAGCGAGGCAGCTTATATCTAGCTAGGTAGTGTAGTGATTTAATTTGATTTAGCTCCACTGCATTTTAATCATGTCATGATATTGTAATCTTGTTCTACATAACCAGAACTTTAAAGGCTAATCTGCTCATGAGGGATATTAGATGAAACCAACAATAAAACTGCCCAATAGTAGTATAAAAAGTCACCACCAGGTGTAGCCACTGGGAACGGATCTGTAGAAAATGGAGTTTCCCTGCTGAATCAACAGGTTTAGAAATGCTTTGGCCAGCAGCTTTAAGGTGGGAAGAATAAATGTGCGCCCGGCCTGAGCATTCAAAATGTCCCAATGTCTTCCTGTTGGATTCCCAGTGTGCGCCCGGCCTGAGCATTCAAAATGTCCCAATGTCTTCCTGTTGGATTCCCAGTCTTCCCCTCTACTCCTCCCAAAGTAGCCAGAGATTTAATGCTGACACTGCAGTCTTATGTACAGAAGCAGTTTTCAGGTGCCCTCTTCTCCTCCCAAAGTAGCCAGAGATTTAATGCTGACACTGCAGTCTTATGTACAGAAGCAGTTTTCAGGTGCCCATACACCCGGGAATCTGAGGGGGGGGGGGGGCACGGATGTAGGACATATTTGGACATAAGTAATTGCTGAGCCAGCAAATTAGACACCATTTGATTGGTGGCAAAGTAAGTGATGTATGGAAAATGGGATGTGGTCAAGGGGGGGGGGGGGGAGTGGTGATAAGACTATAAAAGTCAATAACACAAAGGACAAGTGTTCTTTCCCGGGAAGCTCCAACTTTTCTGCTGTTCGTTTCTGAAGAGCATTAAAGTCAAATCGCATTTGGACTCTTTGTGTCTCAAGTTGTTTTTCTTCTCGGACTCTGAAGTTATTTTGGAACTCTGAAACCAATCTGGACTTAGATTCTTGGAATTTGACCTAAGACATAGTACATTATTTTACACGACAATTGGCGAGCCAGAACCCAGGAGGAGGAGGCAACCGCTACCCTACGCCAGGAAAACGGACCTGTCCGCGTCAGACACACAGGGCCCTAAATTACAAGGTAAGCAGAGCCATTTATAAAGTCTGCTAATTCATTTTAGTGTTTGACGTGGTCAAGATCCGCCCGGGCTGCAGGTAATTAAAACGCCCCTCTTCAAAGAATCTAGAATAAATCTTACTTTAAATCGTGTTTATCAGATTTGGTCCATTTAAAACATCAAAGGCACCGAGAATCCTATGCGATCGTTTGTCATAAATGTCGTATGTGTTGCTTTATGTGCTTTATATGTGTGTACCGAGAATCCTATGCGATCGTTTGTCATAAATGTCGTATGTGTTACTTTATGTGCTCTATATGTGTGAGCGGAAAGTGTGAATGAATAGCAGTTGGCTTGTTGCATGACTAGCTCAGCCATGCACAGGCTATAGTTCAGTTGGCTTGTTGCATGACTAGCTCAGCCATGCACAGGCTAATAATTCTTGAGTACCGTAACACCAGTGTTGAGAAATGTATAGTTGGCTTGTTGCATGACTAGCTCAGCCATGCACGGGCTATAGTTCAGTTGGCTTGTTGCATGACTAGCTCAGCCATGCACAGGCTAATAATTATTGAGTACCGTAACACCAGTGTTGAGAAATGTATAGTACAGCCAGAGTTATGTTGAAATAGTACGAGAAATACATTTTTTATTGAATTTGTACGATTGATACTTTTGAGGAATAAATTAGCCTACTTAGGTTTAAATTCCTCCTCTGAAGCGTGGCTAAAAGCTTAAGTGTAAATAAGTTGCCTGTTCGAGCAACTGTGTGCTGGTAAATAAAAGCATAAGTGTAAATAAGTTGACCCCTAAAGCTAGAAAAGTTGCCTGTGTGAGCAACTAAGCGTTGCCGAGAGGGCAGTGCCTGTGTGAGCACCTACACGCTATAGAAAAGTTGCCTGTGTGAGCAACTAAGCGTTGCCGAGAGGGCAGTGCCTGTGTGAGAACCTACACGCTATAGAAAGGTTGCCTGAGATGTGCAACTACGCGCTGCCGAGAGGGCAGGTTGCCTGTTTGAGCAACTGCGCGCTGCCGAGAGGGCAATTTTTGACCCCTAAGATAGAAAAGTTGCCTGTGTGAGTAACTAAGCGTTGCCGAAAGGGCATAGTGCCTGTGTGAGCACTTACGCGCTGCCGAGAGGGCAATAAATCTGATCAGAGAAGAATTTGTAAATAAGTGTAAATAAGCATGCCGGCGGAGTAAATAATATGAGAGTCGCGACGTGTTGTGAGAATAGAATAATTTGGGGTTGTGGGTTGTTTTTCTTTTCCTAAGAAAACTAGAGTGTAGCGAGTGGTTCTATGATTTAAAACTGTATGTAGTTTATAAATAAGTGTTACTATTGAGTTCAGAATAGCGAGGCCGTAATTTACGATTGTAAGGGCCCAACAGACGAAAAACTGGGATTTTTAAGTAAAAGCTCTCGCGGATCGATTTACGATCGTAAGGGCCCAACAGGCTTTCATGTATCGGGAGCCCATAAATTTAAGCAGATAAGAAAATACAGTGAAGTGAGGATCACGGCCCACGTGGGGCCCAGCCATCATGAAATAAATTCACAAAGTAGAAAAAGGAATAGCGGCCATGACAGAATGGACTAAAAAAAAAAAAAGCAACAGGCACCATAAGCAAAAACAAGCCGTTGAGCGTATATAATACTGGAGAGTAGGCACTTTATTTGCATCGTCGCAGTGGTTTGGTCTCTGGTTATTCTGTTGCTGTAAATGAAAGTTCTTTGATTTGTTTAATCTCTCTCTGTCCCAGTCCTCATCACATAAAGCGAGTTCAGTCCACAAGCCACACATACACACAAACCCGCACGCACGTACAGTAAATCACCACACACACACACACACGCTTAAACCAGACACACATTCCACAACATACACACACCTACACAGCAAGCACTCCCACACACACACGCACACCACACTCACTCATACAACACAGAGCATACATCACACACGCACACACTCAATACAGACACACATTCACTCTCATACACTCACCCTACACGCCCTCTCACACACTCACACCACACACACACACATACACACACCCTATACGCTAAAATCACCCCACACACACACGCACCCTCCTACGAGCACGCCACACACACATACATACACACACCCTATACGCTAAACTCACCCCACACACACACGCACCCTCTTACGAACACACACACACACACCACACTCACACACTTACTCATACAACACAGAGCATACATCACACACGCATACCCGCACACACGCACACACTCAATACAAACACACATTCACACACACGCACCCTCCCTCTCACACACTCACCCTACACGCCCTCTCACACACTGACACCACACACAAAACATTCTTACAAGCACACACACACACACACACACACACATACCCTCTTACAAGCACACACATACACACACATGTACCCTCTTAGAAGCACACACATACACACGCACACGTACACAATACAGGGCAAGGCAAGTTTATTTATATAGCACATTTCAGCCACAGGGCAATTCAAGGTGCTTTACATAAGACATTAAAAGTATTATACAGAGAAACATAACTTCTCTTAGAAAGCAGTGGCAAAAAGAAAAGACACAGACACACATTCACAATATAATCACACATACACACACACACACACACTCGTGCCTGGTATGAGAGGGGTAGAGACGAGATTTTTCAGTAGAATAAAATAATTTTATGTTTTGTTTTTGCCTCATGCTTGATTTTAGGTGATAAAGACCAGGATAGACTACCGTGCCAAGTAGCCTAGATGAAAGAGCGTTCGCTACACGGTTGATTTTTAAATTTCGAAATTGTCTACTGTATAAGAAAACTATCACTGACTAACAATTTCTTTGCACTTCTCCTCAGATGCAACCTGGTGTCTGTTCTGAAGTGTCCTCTGGCCAGAGCATTTCTTATTTTGGGATATATAGTTTTCTTCCTATTTCAAAGTTTACCAGTGTGGTTTTGAGGTTATTACCCTTTCAAAAGAATCCATTACAATTTGATGTCAGAACAAGGAATGCTGGTCCGGGCGAGGGCCGGCGAGACGCGCGGCACCGTCAGACTGATCACCCCGCTAATTAAGCGGCTTTCAACACTCACCGGATTCACAGAGGCTGAGTAACGAGAGGGACGGCCCGGTGCTCCAGTCCTCCGCCCCACCCAGCATTTCAATAGAAACAAGTATTAAAAAATATATATAAAATGCACCAAGAAAATAATTGAACATTTGTTTTATTGTTTGTTTGTTTTATTGTTTGTTCTACTGTTTGTTAAACTGTTGGGGTTTAATATTTTGGGTCTTTAGTATAGTAGGCTACCTTAGAGGCACTAGTGTCTATAAGCCTACTGTAAACTAACTAACTAACTAACTAACTAAACTAACTAAACCAAAAATAATAATAAAACTGTGCAGTATAGGAACTTCAACGTGGTTGTTGTAATAACCGTTTTCACAGGGAAAGCGAGGTACTGAATATTAGTCTGTTTTTGTTTTGTTTTGTCAGAACTGACATGTTCTATGTGAAACATACTTTTATTATGAAATAGTTACTCTAGTCGGTTCAAGTCATGTGACACGTGATCAGGAAATGTGTGGGCATTTCATGATGAATCATGCGTCTTGCAGCTCCAGTCTTTATCTTGTGTTGTAAGTCCTGACATTAGTCTACTCAAGTTTCTCTGTGTTGTTGCAAAACGTTTGTGAGAATGTTATCAATATGAAAGACTCAAGCGACTTCTATAGTTAGAGTCATCCACACTTTTTTGTTGGGATAAGAACAAATTATGAAGTAGAATAAATGAGAGATGAATGGATATTTCTACGCGGGGGGATTGAAGCGATTTGCATATGTTAAATAACATGAGAAGCATTCAATTCTGTGTAAGGAAACTATTTTCCTGTATTGTCTTTGTACTGTTTCTGATTCCAGAAAAGGAGATCAAAATGGTCAACTGTACTCCGACCACCGACACGGCACATCGAGGACAGAATAAGAACTAGTTGATTTATAAGCTGATCAAGTGTAGGACTTCCTTGTGTTGAATTATCTGCTTGTTTGTTTTAGTTTTTATTATTTAGGGGCCAAGCACGAAGGTGCGAGGCACCTTTTGTAATTGTTAGTGTTATTATTATTCATCTGCCATGGGAGCCAATGGCTGGCCCCATAGCCGATTGGTAACTTTTTATGAAACTTTGCACGATGGTAGAGGCTTAGGGCCTGAAGCCATGAAGCAAGTCTCACATGGATTGGCCAAAAAGGGGCTAAAATGCAAACTTTGAACAGCCATAACTCATCCCCCTTTGAGCTAGAGGCATGACACTTTAAACACATTTGAGTCTAATTATGGTGAACAAATTTGCCTCAAGAACCCGTAACTTCAGGTTATGTAGATTTCTGTCATTTTTAAAACGCTTAAAATCTGTCTCCTCCTAGGTAGTTTTATCAATCTACATGAATCTCAGTAGATGTAATCTAGCATTGAATATCTACAATTCCATCTCGGCAAAAGTTGGAAAATTCGAATTGAACAGCCACTATGAGGCAATGAAAATTGCAGAGGGCGCTATAGAGCTCACTTCCTGTTTAGGCCTAACCACCAGGACAATTTTTCCAATTCCTGGTACAGTAGTACCAGAGCATATCTTAAGGTAATTGGAGAAATATGACGCAGATTGGCCACAGGGGGGCGCTACAACAAGCCAAAATGCTTGAAAGTGGCTGAAACACAATCGATTGCTGTGGCGCCCCTTGTGGCTAGATGGGGTTCATATTGCTTGTTTGGGTAGTTCATGGCATGCTCTACAACTTTCTAATTGGACGCAAAAGCATCAGATTCTATTTTGATATTGATATAAGCGTTGTTGTCAATTGACACAATTGCAACCCCCCACAACAGTTATTATCAGCTATGGCCTACATACTTCCACCCATGGAGAGGGTAGTAGCCTACATTCTACCCACTTCATCAATGGATAGGCTAGTAACCTTAAGCCTGGGAGGAGGGGAGTGGTCTATAACTTACACACTTCATCCAGGGAGAGGGTAGTAGCCTTTAGCCTAAACAATTCATCCTGAGAGAGCGCAGTAGCACATAGACTACATAGCCTAAACACACCAAGTGTAGGGGGGCATTCTTCTGAGAAATGTTAGGTTTAGAGAGAAACAAGAGTTGTGAGTGTGGTTCACAGATAGCTGAATTATCAAGCTATCCCCACACTGAGACTTGATGGTAAATGTGTGACTTCCAGGCAGGTGGAAGGCCTGGAGAATGACCATGTGGCCTGTAGACAAGTAGACAAATAGGTCCTAAAAGATATGTCCCAAAATATAATTAATGTAATGAGATGCTTGAAAGGACCTGACACTCGTTTGACGCCTTCAGATGAATTGAATGTGATTGCAGTTGTATGATGATGATGATGATAATGATGATCATGGTGATGATGATGCTGTTGCATGAATTTAACCTGATTTCCCTGGTCAGAAGACACAGACACTCATATGCATAGCTCCAATGTGGCTATGGCATGTTTCGCTTGTTGGCTTTGATGCGTGAGTCGCGCTTAGCCCCGTTATTGCTGCTTGTAGCTATATTTTCTATTTGTTTTTATGTGCCTATGGACTATCTGGGAACGTGGTCCTGGGTTCATAGATTGAGATGGTCGAGGGTGAATTTACATACAGTGCACAATTTCAGCATATAAATTGTTTGTTTACTCTGTTCTGCACCACCACTCTCTGTTTCTTACAGTAAAATTAATTGGGCCATAAACTCCCAAAATTGAGAGCAAAATTGACCATTGAGGAGAGGGAGGCAAAGCGAGCCTTATAAAGTTATAACACACAATTTTGAGAGAGAAAGCAATAAGCATGAGCGAAAAATAAATAAATAAATAAACAGGGAATAACTAAGAGAGTAGATAAGGAGGAAGACGAAGATGTTCGGGAAGTGGAAAGAGCAGGCAAAAACTAGGCAAGGTAAGCAGCAGTGGGAAAAAGAAAAAGGGGATGGGGTGCACTTTCTCTCATCCGCAGATGCCAGCCTGCAGTGCCCTTTCCCGCCTACTGCTGTGCCACAAGACCGGTCCAAGGCCAGCTACCCTCCACCAGCGCAGCAGGACGCCACCCTACCACCACCATACCACACCCACAGCACACATCCACACCAGCGAGGAAACGGAGCAGGAGGGTCAGGAGCGCAACTCCGACAGATCCAGTCACAGACCTTCCACTGGCCAGACGGGGGAGGCCCCAGCGTGGTGTGCCAAAACCAGAAAAGCAGCGTGCAACCGCACGTCATCAAATGCTGGCATTGTCACCAGTGGGGTCAGCCCAAGATGTCACAAAGGTGACCCATGGAGGGGCTACATCAGACATTGTTGAACAGATACGAACATTCTTGGCTGAAAATCTGACGCCCAGACGAGCGGCCATACAGACAGAGACTGAGAATTACAGCAGCCACGGGAGTAGTGTGACAGTGACGCCTCAACCCTCCACAGCTCAAACCAGGAGGGGGACAGCCTACCAGCCCACTGAATCAATCCAGGCTGGACGGTTTCCAAATGAAAGAGGTGCCGAACGTGTACGGAGATCCTACACAGCAGCAGAAATCATGAAGCGAGCACAGACACTGCCCAACCGGCAGGAGTGTGGGGGAAAGTTTGTTGGAGCGTTCCACGACCGATATAGATAGAAAGATACTTTATGAATCCCCTTGGGGAAATCCAATGTATCTAATAGCTCACGGCACAACATAACATGGAACGACACAGCAATAGTATTAACAGAACAAGAGACAGACAGCAGAACCAGAGCGGAGACATCTTCAAGACAAAACAATAAGGGCCAGGAAGACCCCATAAAACTCTGTGTGCACTATGTGGTAAATTTGGACACTGGAAGAATGAATGCCCGGAGAACTTTGAGGGAGGCCAGGAGCAGCGCCATCGCTACTGACCAGCGAACAACCCAAATGCAAAGATGTGGCACCCGGCAAGCAGACGCAAGGAATCAAAAACACGGGAGGAGGGGCACTGGCGGGCGGCACGAGGCGATGGGGGTGAGTTCGTTCCATTTTCCCCTGATACACAAGTATTAGTGCAGAATAGAATCACTGATTTAGAAGCATTGCTTACACCACTCACAGGGTGCGATGCCCGAGATACACCACAACTAATAAGCTCGTTACCGGGAGTAAACTTAAGTGTAAATGGTGAAATGGTGTCATTTTTAGTGGACACAGGAGCGGGCATCATAACTCATTAACAAAGAAAGCTTAAAGTATCATCCTACAATGAGTGGCAAACTAGAAACCTAAGCGGAGACTGTTTCATGTTTGCTAGTGTAGGTTCAAATAACCTGGTGGAGAGGGAATTAATTTAGGCATTTGAGCGTCACATTATACCGACCCCAGTGGGCCTGGTACTGAAAAGTTAAAGACTTAAAAAGTGTCCACGAGTCAGAGAGGGCCTAGAGAAAAACAGCCACTGTATGTATATTAATGGTTGATCACTTCTCCTACCACTGATTTGCTCTCATGCACGCACAAGCGTAGAGGAGACAGACACTGAGCTTATGTTATAAGGTGCACTGGCTCATGTGCACGAGGGAAGGGATAGCAGATTTGAGGAAAGGTGGGAGGAGGAGCAGGTGGAGACAGCGTTAGGTTTGAGCTACTTGTCGGCATGGAGCCAATTGCGCCGCTTCTGTTAAATTGACTGAAACCCAGAAGGGTCTATTTAACATGCCTGATTCTTCTCCTCATGTGTCTCTAGTGAAGCGCCAAAGGATCAATGGTGCGATTTGGGGCCATGGATACGAGGGTGTCATGTGATACCAGACGATTGGTGGTGCAACTCATCAATCCTCCCCCATGTACAAATGTTCAAGCGAGTGAGGAGTGACTGCCTGTTTAAAGAATGGTGTGAAGTTACCTTTGACGCGGCTAAGAGCGTCTGTTTTGTTGTCAAATGTAACGAAGGGATTTGTCAGATTGTGCACAGAACTGGGAGATGAGGAGCGTCTTGCTACCCTCCCAGATCTGTGAACAACAGGGAAATATGATGTGGGGTTTAGTGAATTTGGCCCCACCGGTTGTTGTTTCACCCAGGTGGAAGTATCGCCCTTGTCTGAAACAATACCCGGTCAAGCCTGAAGCGTGGAGGGCAATTAGGCCTGTGTTTAAAGCTTTGCTTAAGAAAGGAGTAATCAGTAAGTTACCCATGGGCAACCAGGTGCGCACACCTATCTTTCAGGTAAAGAAGGTGCGGGGCCTGGAGAACTGACAGAGTGGAGAGTTAAAAATGCTAAATGGTTCACAATTGTAGACCTCTCGAATGCATTAGTTTCCATTGTAGTCCACGAGGACAGTCAATTCTGGTTTGCAATTAGGGATGCGCATGGTATTGACCATTGCGCCAGGGGGGAGGTGAAACAGTATATGGCGGGTACAGTAGAGATTTTTTTCTTGTTTAAAATCGTAATGAAAATAAATGTGTTAGTGAGAGGTATTATTAAGTCACCACAATTATATTAGGTCCAGCACCAATGTGCATGACAAAAAGGAAAAAAGGACAAATCAATAGGCCTATTGCCTAGGCCAGAAGACTAACAAGCACAAATGTAGGCCCAACAATTCATTGGGCCTCCGAATCTTTAATATTATAGTATTTCGCTGTATGCTATTCAATGGTTAGCAGCACGGCACATTGCCACTAAAGTGTGCTTATATTAATTAAAATAGCCGAATAATTTGTTTGAGTCAAGACGTGACAGAAATATGTGCAACAATAGCGTATGACTAAATTCCAAGACTCAAGCGTGTTGTAGAAACTTGAGAATCTTGTTTTTGACTAGTCGTGTTATCAGTTATAAAATCACCGTCTAATCGTCAATGAAAGTAGTCGCTGCGCACATCCCTAACCCACGCCAGGACCAGATCCTAGGTCAGTGCCAAATAATTCTATAGTTCTGATAATGGACGACACTTTGGGGGAATCAGGGCATTAGCATTCAGAATGCTAGGAATCAAGCAGAGATTTGGGTGCGCAGTCAGGGAAGTGTAGAACGAGCAGATGGTAGGCTACTCTAAAAGCTATTTTTCTTCTGCCATGTAGTGAGAATTAAAAAAAAAAAAAAAAAAAAGTCAATAGACTACATTTCCGCAGTATTCATTCTTTCCGTAGCCTACCAGCTGGGTTTTTCTATCTCTCTACTCTGACCGTTTGGAAATTGTGTTTTGACAGGTATAATGCATAAAAGAATAACATAGAACAGCCGAGAATAGCAGAAGATATTCAAATCAAACAGCATATCCGAACAAAATAAAATATATATAGAGCGGATGTAGTGGTTGAAAGAAAGTCAACGTCTGACATTTGGCATTGTTTCGGCTACCGAAAGGCTGATGTAGTAAAAGCCTGGCGACACACAGGTAGCAATTAGCAAGATTAAAGAAGATGACTAAAACCAATCGGAAGCGTCCCACGCCGGGTTTTACATATCGCAAAATTTATTGAAAAAAGTGTACAGCGGCAATGTATGTTTCTGTCAATATCGTGCAGCCATAGTAAAAAGCCTCTAATATCCCTATCAGGTTCGACGAGTGTACCCCTACCATCTGCCTCCTACCGCAACCGATGGGCAGCAGGTAATATAGAATACCCCCATCCACAATTAGCGTCCAACTCATGGGGAATCAGCAGTCCTGGTCACCCATAGGGCCCCTAGGCAAGGCCAGTTCCCCACAGGTCAGGATGACTCTCAGGAGGGTCACGCACGGGTCTAGAGTGTTAGATGAGATGCCCCATGTAGAGATAGAGCAGTGTATTCCCTGGGCCTACTTCATAACCCCCCACAGGTCGTGTAGCCTGGAAGGAAGATGCAGCTGCCCCAGGACCACCAACCGATCCTCCGGCCTACCAGATGCGCCAAGTGACATCTTGGCCAACCAATCCTCCAGCCTACGAGAAACTCCCGATGACACCTGGATCAGCCTTCAAGAAACACCGCGCGACACTCTGGCCATCCACTACACCAGCTAATTCACCCACCCGGTTCAAAACCCCGCAGTCTGCTCCTCGGTCATTGATGATGACTCCCGTCCCTCAAAAGGAATGGTCATTCCCAGGTGCCAGTAGCAGCATCATCACTCATCTCAGCAGAAGCACCACCAGGGGGAGAGCAGACATGCAGGCCACGGCTAGAGTGATGGTACCCCAAAGCCCGTTTAGTCCCATCGAGGTGGGGCCGCTGGCCACACCCCCAGAGCGCTCCAGGTCACGCAACTGGTCAGAGAATAACAGCTACATTTCCCCAGAGGAGGACGTGGATCTGTCATGGTTTCCCTGCACCCCTAGCACAACAGAGCGTCTGGGTAGAATGCCGTTGGCCAGGTTCAAAAAACTTGTTGATAAGCTGCCTGCCCGTCAGGATAAATCAGAGATGCGCCGTCTGCGCCATGTGGGCCAGCGTCGCATCAGATATCGCCAGAATCATGCTACTCCCACAAGGAAGCCCGGCGGGAGGAGGCTCAGCACAAGGCAAATCATCGAGGGTATCAGCGGTCACATGTTCTCCCTCATCACCAAAGTGGATGCCCTTGGGGCGACTGAAAGTGACGCCTGCATAAGGGTTAATGTGGGACTATATACATATATACTCAAGCGTACCCCACAATAGTTCTTTGTAAGTGATCTGAAGTAATGTATACCACTGTAGTGAGTAGACTTGGTCACCATATAAAGCGAACACTGTAACCATCAGAATATACTGTAACTAATGTTTTAGGATTAGTTTTATTTTTATAGATGTTTTGAGACTGTCTTTTTGTACTACTGTTCCTGCACTCAAAGTGCTGTTCGGCCATAACCATTTCCAAATAAGACAAACAAAAGGATGAAGTGGTGTTTATCCAGATATAAGTATTAGAACCTCAGTTACAAGGGCTTAGTGGTTTATAAAGTTTCTCGCAGACTGAGTTATTTTAATACACAAGGGCGTTATTATGTTGGGCAATGGTGGGGTTTTTAGGAACTCAAACCCGCGGAACATCCCCTTGTGTTAATTTACTTAAGGACAACTGGTAGAAGGTGATTGCTATAGGTGAAGTAATTATCCAATTTGCCGTGTTCAGTTAATGGTGATGTGGCTTGTACTGTGTACAAGCTTGTACTGTGTACTGTGTACTGTGTTTTTACTCTATCTGTGTGTTGTGTAAACCATACACCTACATAAGGTCTTGTAATATAGCTGAAGATATGTAGAACAAACTTTGCCGAATTGAGCAGGATCTCTATGGTCAGGAGACTGATAAAGCATGTGTGAACTAGTTCCATCTCGATCCGTTGGGTCCTACAATGTACACAACCTGTCAGGCGTCCCGCCAAGGGGTGTGGGAGGTATCCCTGTTCAGTCTTATGATAACCTCATAAAGGATGCACTGCCTCTTTATTCACGACTGGTATGTGTGAGCAAGGGAGGTGAATGTTGTTCAGGTCGTCCAGCCATAGAGAGCTGCGTATACGTGCGGTCTATAACCGTACTTTCATATCTATGAGTTGTTGTTTATGTTGAAATATTTAATCAGTAATATTGGAAATTTTGGGTCTGAATGTGACTAACTTTTAAAGTCACAAAGTGGGGAATGTAGTGATTTAATTTGATTTAGCTCCCCTGCATTTTAATCATGTCATGATATTGTAATCTTGTTCTACATAACCAGAACTTTAAAGGCTAATCTGCTCATGAGGGATATTAGATGAAACCAACAATAAAACTGCCCAATAGTAGTATAAAAAGTCACCACCAGGTGTAGCCACTGGGAACGGATCTGTAGAAAATGGAGTTTCCCTGCTGAATCAACAGGTTTAGAAATGCTTTGGCCAGCAGCTTTAAGGTGGGAAGAATAAATGTGCGCCCGGCCTGAGCATTCAAAATGTCCCAATGTCTTCCTGTTGGATTCCCAGTGTGCGCCCAGCCTGAGCATTCAAAATGTCCCAATGTCTTCCTGTTGGATTCCCAGTCTTCCCCTCTACTCCTCCCAAAGTAGCCAGAGATTTAATGCTGACACTGCAGTCTTATGTACAGAAGCAGTTTTCAGGTGCCCATACACCCGGGAATCTGAGGGGGGGGGGGCACGGATGTAGGACATATTTGGACATAAGTTATTGCTGAGCCAGCAAATTAGACACCATTTGATTGGTGGCAAAGTAAGTGATGTATGGAAAATGGGATGTGGTCAAGGGGGGGGGAGTGGTGATAAGACTATAAAAGTCAATAACACAAAGGACAAGTGTTCTTTCCCGGGAAGCTCCAACTTTTCTGCTGTTCGTTTCTGAAGAGCATTAAAGTCAAATCGCATTTGGACTCTTTGTGCCTCAAGTTGTTTTTCTTCTCGGACTCTGAAGTTATTTTGGAACTCTGAAACCAATCTGGACTTAGATTTATTTCTTGGAATTTGACCTAAGACATAGTAAATTATTTTACACGACAGTAGCTATATTATAGAGAGAAACAGAATGAGAGAGCATGAGAGGTATGGTAGTCTGACACCTTAGTTTTTTGTTTTGGTTACAGGATGAGCAAAAACAAGCTCCAGCATCCTCCAGCATCCTGTCCCGGACGTGGCCATCAGCGCTGGGGTGGACCTTGGTGACATGGTCCATGGGCCACAGAGCCCGTGGGAGCTGGGGGTCTACCAGCATCACGACAGCGCCCTCTGTGATGTCGGCTCTTGTCCAGTGCCACTTCTGGCGAGTCTGCAGGTTAGGCAGATAGTTCCGCAGGAAACTGGACCAGAAGCGATCTGCCAGAACTTGGGAGTGCCTCCCTCGACGACGGCTCAGCAGCTCGATCTCTGGATACACGATCTGGGGTAGGGATCCATCCGGCCGCCCCATCAACAAGACATTGGGTGTCACGGGATCGAGGTCGGTGAGGCTGGAGGAGACGTACCCCAGTGGCTTAGAATTGAGTATCCCTTCCACTTCAAGCAGCACGGTCCTTAGTACTTCCTCTGGGACTGACTGGGCTCCCACTGTGGTGTACAAGGCCGTCTTCACGGAACGGATTTCCCTTTCCCACACTCCTCCGAAGTGGGGTGCTGCAGGGGGGTTGAAGTGGAAGCTGATTTTCTGCTTGGCAAGCTGCTGTTGCAGATCTGGTGACAGGGCAGCGAACGTCTCTCGCAGCTCCTTTTCTCCTCCCCGGAAGTTGGTTCCCTGGTCGGAGTACAGCTCGGCTGGTGTCCCTCGGCGGGCGATGAATCATCTGAGGGCCATCAAGAACGAGTCAGTGTCGATGGAGTTCAGGAGATCCAAGTGTACACCTCTGGTGGTGAGACACTTAAAGATGATACCCCACCTCTTCTCCGTGCGCCTTCCCACCTTGACTTGAAATGGCCCGAAGCAGTCCATCCCCGTCGAGAAGAAGGCTGGCTTAAAGAGGCGCAGGCGGGCGGGCGGCAGGTCTGCCATCTTGGGAACAGAAGGTCTGGCCTTCCAGCGTCGGCATTCTGTGCAGGTGTGCTGGTAGCGGCGTATCGCTTCACGGCCCCGCAGGATCCAGTATGAGCGCCGTATCTCCGTGAACACCCTCTCTGGCCCAGGATGGTGTAAACGACTGTCGAAGTCTTGAATGAGGAGTCTGGTAGACGGGTGGCCAGGATCCAACACGATAGGATGCACTGCTGTCTGCTCGAGGTCTTCGGCATGACGGAGTCTGCCGCCAACATGAATGAGCACCTCCTCTTCATCCATCTCAGGTGACAAGGTGAGCAGTCTACTGCTGGATAAGACGGGCTTGCCTGCATTCAGGAGCCGCAGCTCGTCTGGGAAGCTCTCACGCTGGGATTGCTTGAGTATGAGGATCTCTGCATTGCGGTAATCTTCAGCAGTACAGCTGCTGCTCTGATCTGCCGCCCCATGCAGCTCCTGCGCTGTAGCTTCCAGCAGCTCCCTCCAGGTGTCATACTGCTTTGTGTCTGCCTCTACTGCGCTGACCGTGGTTGAAGTGACACCACAGAAGGCAGACTTCCTCAGCTCAGAGGCATCGCCATCCTGTTCGACACTGGGCTTGACAGGCCACTCTTCTACGGGTTTAAGGAGGAACGGAGGCCCTTGGCTCCACCTGTTGGGCTTCACAAGGTCTTCCAGGCTCTTGCCCCTTGTGATATCATCAGCAGGGTTCCTCGCTGAGTCTACATAGCGCCAGGCATGGGGGCTGGTGAGTTCCTGTATTTCCGCCACTCTGGTGCCAACGAAGATCTTGTAGCGGCAGGACTCTGACTGCAACCACGTCAGAACCGTTGTGGAGTCTGTCCACAGGATGGTCTGATCGATCTTCAGCGTGAGCTCCTTCTCTATGAGCTTAGCCAGTTGGGCTCCAGTGACGGCTCCACAAAGCTCCAATCTGGGCATGGAGAGGAGTCGCTTGGGTGCAACTCTGGAGCGGGCCAGGAGGAAGGACAGATGGACTTGGCCTTGACTGTCGACCGTTCTCAGGTACGCCACCGAGCCATAAGCTTGCTCAGAAGCGTCAGAGAACACATGGACTTCACGGGTGACGCTTAACTCATCCACTTCAGCTGGTACGTATGCTCGTGGCAAGGTGACCTGAGGCAGGAACCGTAGCTCTTCCTCCCAGTCGTTCCATGCTTGCAGGAGGTCTTGGGGCAGGAGAGGATCATCCCAGTCTCTGTGTTTCTCCCAAAGGCGTCTGACAAGCATCTTGGCTCGAGTGGTGTAAGGTATGATGAACCCCAAGGGGTCGTACTGACTGGCTAAAACTCGGTAGATGTTCCGCATCGTTGGGACGCCATACTCTATAGGTCGGTGCTTGTAGCCTATGGTGTCAGTTTGACAGCGCCAGCTGAGTCCTAGGGTGGATTCAGGGGGGTCTGCTCTGTCTTGGGCGAGCCAAAGCTCGAGGCTGTCGGACCTGGCCTCCTTGGGTAGATGTTCAACGACGCTTGGCATGTTGCTGGCCCACTGGCGTAGGTCAAACCCACCGGAGGCTAGGAGCTCCCGGAGTCTGTCCACCAGCTGTCTGGCATCCGCCGGCGTAGGCAGGCTCTGTAGTAGGTTGTCTACATAAAAGCACCTCTCAATGGAGAACCTCACGTCGTCTCCTGGCTGGCTATGTTCGGCTACATGGCGTTGCAGGGCGAACGTGGCGCAGCAAGGGCTGCAGGTGGTGTCGAACGGTAGAACCTGCCACTCGAAGGCTGCTGGAGGGTCATCCCTGGTCAAGTCGCGCCATACGAACCGTAGCAGGGGACGGTCTTCAGGGAGGAGGCAGACTTGATGGAACATCCCTTTAATGTCAGCGCTAAGGGCGACGGCATGTTCCCGGAAGCGCAGTAGCACTCCCAGGAGCGATGCTCCAAGGGTGGGTCCAGGCAGCAGTGAATCGTTCAGGCTCTGGCCTCTGTACTGATAGGAGCAGTTGAAGACGATTCTGTTCTTGTCATTATGGCTCACCATGTGGTGAGGAATGTACCACTCTTCTCCCTCTTGGTTGACTTCTTCAGGGCTCAGCTTGGTCACAGAGCCTGAATCCACCAGCTTCTGGATCTCTGCGCTGTAGGCTTTAGTCCGCTCTGGATCTTTCGCCAGTCGTCGTTCTGTGCTCCGCAGACTCGGCATGACGGCTTCTTTGGGGGCGTGGAGGACAGGCATGTCTCCCTTGCGCAGAAGGGGTGTGGCATAGCGCAGGACCCCTGATACCTCCACGCGGATGGTCTTCTCTTCTAGCAGGGCTACTGCTGCTTGGTCTTGCTTCGACCTGGTAACAACCTTCTCATTCCTGTATGGAAGAGTGTCGAGCTGCCAAAGCTTTTCAACATGCTTGAACAGTTCTGAATTTTGTGTGGGAACTGATGTCACCAGACACTGCTGTGGACGTAGAGGCTGCTGGACGAACCTTGCCGGACCCTGAAGGGTCCAACCCAGTCTGGTACGGACAGCGGCGGGCCCACCTGGAAGACCCAGTCTGATTGGCTCGATTGCGGTGATCAGGTGTGGATGGTCGGAACCAATAAGCACCAGGGGTCTGACACTCTGAAAGGGCTTGATTGGTAAACCAACCAGGTGGGTATACCTCTTCTGGAGTCGGTCCATCGGGTAGGACTGGTCAGCCAGACCAAGGCGAGCTGAGGTGAAGGCCCTGGAGACTAGGAAGCTGGTCTTTGGATCAGCAGCAGGAGAGATGTGGAAAGATACTGAAGAGCCGCGGAGCGTCTGGACATCCTGTCTGATGGTCCGCAGGGGCAGGTCCTCACGTGTGCCTTGTAGGCCAAGCTCTCGGGCAGCTGCTGACAGGAGCATAGTCCTTTCAGACCCGTCATCCAGGATGGCATAGGTGGTTAAAGTGTGATTGCCATGATGGAGGAGCACTCTGACGACCTTCAGTAAGACCCTGTTGTCCTCTGGTGGTCGGTCGACGTACAGGACCTCAGTGGCAGAGCTCACCAGGCAACTCTCTTCCTTGGTCGATGGTCTCGATGGTCGATCGTTGACTTCATGAAGGACCTGTAGATGTTTCCCTTGGCACAGGCCGCAGGGCTTCTTTAGGTCACATTGGGCTGCTTGGTGAGGCCTTGCACAGCGCCAGCACCTCTTGTTGGCCTTTATCCAGTCTGTGAGCTTTTCTTTGGTCAGCTTTGTGACTTCTGCACACTGGCTGAGGAAGTGCTCCTCATTTTCACAGAAAGGGCAGTAGGGCTTGGCTCTCCCCTTCATCCCCTTGGAGCCTCCCGTAGGAGCTCTGTTCTCCTCGGGGCCCTTAGATCCGTGGAGGACAGTAACGGACCGCTGTCCCTGGCGACCTTCTGACCTGGACGATTGCTTCTCTTTCACCCCTCTGGATGATGTCTGCCCGTCGAAGTCCTGACACCAGGATTCATACTGGAGCCACTGGGCCAGATCGATCAGGGTGGGAACAGTCCCTGGCTCCCGGAATGTGCATCGACGGAAGTCTGCTCGTTGCTCTGGGGGTAGTTTGCTTAGCAGTCTCACCACATGAGACCCACATCGAAGTTCCACATCACCGTCAGTGCCCAATGTCTTCAGAAGGCCAACCAGTGACTGGACATGGAGTGTGAACCGCTCAAAGGCTGCGGTGTCGCCACGGCGAACATCAGGTGAGTCTAGGACACTGGCTATTTTTTTGAGAGCTATTTGGTGGGGATGGCCAAATTTCTCATTGAGGGCTGACATGGTGTCAGTGTAGGGTGTGGGCGAGTTGAGGTAGGAATCTGCCATCAACTTTGCCTCTTCGAACTTCAGGTGGTCTACCAGGATCTGGTACTTGAACAGTTCGGTCCCTTCTACGGGCAAGAGGTTCTCCAGAGCTATCTTCAAACGTGCAAACTCACATGGGTCGCGGCGGCTGAAGTTGGGTATAGTTGGGCGTGGGCCCCTGTAGGTCTTTTCAGCTGTGGCTGCTGGGTCATGGTGCAGTGGAGCAGGGGTCTGATGGCCCTGCCTCGGCATCCATGGGGCTTGTTGTGTAGAGACTAGAAAGTGCCCAGGCTGTCGAGGTGTATAGGTTGCTGCATAGGACGGGGCTCTAGGAGGTAGATGCTGTGCGTATGCAGGCTGGTAGTGGTTTGGAGGCTGCTGAGGTGCATAATCAGCGGCGTAGGATGTAGCCCTGATGGGTGGAGGCTGCTGAGGTGCATAAGCAGCAGCGTAGGATGTAGCCCTGATGGGTGGAGGCTGCTGAGGTGCATAAGCAGCGGCGTAGGATGTAGCCCTGATGGGTGGAGGCTGCTGAGGTGGATAGCCTGTCGTGTAGGTCGAAGCCCTGGGTGGGGGAGGCTGTGAGGTAGGGTCCCTTTGGTAGCACCGGGGCGCAGTGGAGGTGGAAACCATGTAGGGGGAATATGGCTCCCTGCTTAGCTGCCGGGGTTGGAGGAAGGTGCCGACCTTCACTGGTGACGCTGTAGTTGATAAAAATGAAAGTATTTGCCAAAGCCAAGGTTCGCTCAAAAATATGTTCAGTCAGATTTATTAAGAAAACAAATACGATTGCAAACGGACCTCAAAGTAAAACACAGAGTGGTTCTAGCAGAAGAAGTAAATCAGATCGCCAAATCTTCTCCTTATATCTTGCTCAGACCAACGAGGTAGTACAGGCGTCATTTGATTGGCTGAGTCGTCTATACGTCATCGTAAGGTGACGGATATCACACAGTGGGCGGGGGATGAAACTCACTTTGAATATCACTTTGAATATAGACAAAGAAAACAAAAGGTCTGAGCCAGGGCAGGAAGGACATAAGGTGTGGCCCTTCTGACTTAAACAAAGAAAGGAGGAAGAGCGAGGCAGAGGAGTTGTTTACAATTACAAAAGAGAGAGAGAAACTAAAGGTTGCAGGGGACTTGATGAATAGGTATTGAAAGAAAAGATATGAATCTGAATAGTCTTGAGACTATGTTAAATTCCATGACAACTCCCTCATCTGTGGCTGAAACAGCCACATAAAATATATACATCAGATCATAATAAAAAAAATAATAATAATAAAAATAAAAAAAATAAAAAATTATAAACACAAATTGTAAAAACTCTATGCTATACATGTGGAAAGGAAGTAATCTCTCCACTAGGTGGAGCAAGAACAAAAATAGATTATTTTCTTTCCACATGCAAATTACGCATTAAAACTCCTTGTTTCAGAAATTTGACAGGAAACAAGGTAAAAAAAATGACATGTATAGTCTAAGAGTGGACAACCATTCACCAAAAACCCTTGATTTAAATTTTGAACAAGGCAAAAAGATAAATGGTTACCAGTGTAAGAAGGGCAAAAACCTCTTGGTCAATTTAGAGGAAAAAACCCAAAGAAGTAAAACTTCAAAATCATCTATCAGCTCATGTTTCAAAACATTATAAATCTTGTAGATAGATATTATGCATTTCATCGAGATAATTTTCAAAGGGGTCATCTACTTCTCCGCTCGGTACTGAAGTCTGGACCATTAGTGCTTGAGCTGGAATATCCACTAAACACTTTGTAGCACATTTGATAATCACTGAAATGATAATGAACCCAAAAATAATACACACAAGAACAATAATAATAGTCCTAAAAATATTACCAAAACCTGAAAATGCATTATCAACCTGTCCCCAAATATCCCAGGTATGTAATTTGTTTAAGGTCTCAAGTCCTCTTTTGTTTGCTTCATGAAATTCAGCTAGTGTGACGTTTGGATCAGAAATGTACTGTGAGGGTTTGGTTTTGGGACCCAGGCGCAACAGGAAAGGAGGAGGCAAGGAACGGTAAAGCCCGGAGGGGCGATTTAATAAGATCAAAAAGGGGGATGTGGTAGTCGTACAGCCGATGGTCAGGCAGGAGCGTGGTAGTCGTACAGGCGATGGTCAGGCAGGAGCGGGGTTGTCGTACAGGCGATGGTCAGGCAGGAGCGGGGTTGTCGTACAGGCGATGGTCAGGCAGGAGCGGGGTTGTCGTACAGGCGATGTTCAGGCAGGAGCGGGGTTGTCGTACAGGCGATGGTCAGGCAGGAGCGTTGTCGTACAGGCGATGTTCAGGCAGGAGCGGGGTTGTCGTACAGGCGATGGTCAGGCAGGAGCGGGGTCGTACAGGCGGTGGTCAGGCAGGAGCGGGGTAATCGTACAGACGTGGGTCAGGCAGGAACTGGAGAGATGAGGAGGGGAGGCAGGGTGAGTGAGAGTAATCACAAACGGGGAACGGGAAAAAACACTACAAAATACGGGTAAGGAGATTGTAGGCTAGGCTATACTTTACCACAAGAGTATTATGGTAAGATCTGGCGATGAGTGGAGTGTAGACCAGGTTCTTGTAGAGGTTGAAGGTGATTGCAGAACGAGGGACAGGTGTGGTGATGATAATTGGAAACCGGTGAGTAGAGCCGCGCCAGCGTCATCGTCGGAGACGAGCGCGCCGTTCTTGTCTTTGCGCACCGGCCGATGTGCTGGGCATGTCGGGATCCGATTCTTCGTCACCGGAGAGGGAGGAGACTGCCGAGTCCGCGGAGCTGGCCGGAGACGGGGAACGCCCGGCAGTGGGGGGAAACTCCGGAGAGCCAGAGCGTTGTATGCCCGGGCTGATGCGACGTGCGGTAGAGCGCGTAGGACGCCCCGAGCGCGCAGCGGGCCCAGAGGGGAGAGAGGGAGACGGTTGTGGAGGCGAGGGCATGCGAGCCGTAACAGGACCCCCCCCCCGAGGGGAGCCACCTGGCGACCGACCGGGGGCGTCAGGATGTGCCCTGTAGAAGTCCCGGAGGAGAGACGGGTCCATAATGAGCAGCCTGGAGATCCAGCTGCACTCCTCGGGGCCGTACCCCTCCCAATCCACCAGGTATTGGAACCCCCGACCCCGGCGGCGCACCTTCAGCAGCCGCCGAACCGTCCACTGGGGATGCCCGTCGACCATCTGGGGAGGCGGAGGAGCTGGGGCAGAAGGCATTAGAGGACTCGAGGAGACAGGTTTGATCTTGGACACATGGAATACAGGGTGTACCCGCATGGAAGCAGGGAGCTTAAGACGTACCGCAGCCGGGTTCAGGACACGGTCGATCTCGAAGGGCCCAACGAAGCGCGGAGCCAGCTTCTTGGAGGGGACCTGGAGCGGAAGATCAGCAGTGGAGAGGTAGACACGTTGACCGGGCCGATACGCCGGAGCAGGAGTGCGGCGGCGGTTGGCACCGCGGCAGGAGCGCTCGTTGGAGCGGAGCAGGGCCCTGCGGACCTCCCTCCAGACACGGCGACAGCGGCTGAGGTGGGCCTGGACGGAGGGGACGGAGGCCTCCGACTCCTGGAGAGAGAACAGCGGGGGCTGGTACCCGAGGGATGACTCGAACGGAGACCTGCCAGTGGCAGCGCTGGTCAGGGCATTGAGGGAGTATTCGACCCAGGGCAGGTCCTTGCTCCAGGAGGTGGGGTGGAGAGCCGACACACAGCGGAGAGCGGACTCCAGGCTCTGGTTGGCCCGTTCGGCCTGGCCGTTGGTCTGCGGGTGGTAGCCAGAGGAGAGGCTGATGGTGGCGCCTATCTCCTTGCAGAAGGCCCTCCAGACTTGGGAGGTGAATTGAGGCCCACGGTCCGAGACAATGTCTCCGGGGAGACCGTGGAGCCGGTAGACATGCTGGACGAGGAGCTCAGCTGTCTCCGCAGAGGACGGGAGCTTGGGGAGCGCCACCAGATGGACCGCCTTGGAGAACCGGTCCACCACGGTGAGGATGACCGTGTTGCCCCTGGAGGGGGGAAGACCGGTGATGAAGTCCAGGGCGATGTGGGACCAGGGACGGCTGGGGACCGGGAGAGGACGCAGGAGGCCAGCCGGGGGCTGGTGGGACGCCTTGCTGCGGGAGCAGACGGGACAGGCGACCACAAACTCCCGGACGTCGGACCTCATGGAGGGCCACCAGAACCGTCGGCTCAGGAAGGAGAGGGTGCGGTGAACCCCGGGATGGCACGCAAACCGGCTGGCATGGCCCCACTGGAGCACCCGGGACCGGACCGAGTCCGGCACGAAGAGCCGGCGAGGAGGAACGTTGGCCGGACTGGGTTGGGCGCGTTGGGCCTGCCTCACCACCGCCTCAATGTTCATAGTGATCACCCCTACGACACGCGAGGTCGGCAGGATGGTCTCAGGCTCCGCGGGGGGCGCCTCGGGCGCGTGGAGGCGGGACAGCGCGTCGGCCTTGGCGTTGCGGGAGCCGGGCCGGAAGGTGAGGGTAAAGTCGAACCTCCCTAGGAACTGCGACCACCGCGCCTGGCGGGAGTTGAGGCGCTTGGCCGCCCGGATGAAGGTCAGGTTCTTGTGGTCCGACCAGACGAGGGTGGTGTGTTCCGCGCCCTCAAGCCAATGGCGCCACTCCTCCAAGGCCCCCACCACCGCCAACAACTCCCTGTTCCCGATGTCGTAATTCACCTCAGCCGGGGTGAACCGGCGGGAGAGGAAGGCACAGGGGTGCAACTTCTGGTCCTCCACTGACCGCTGGGACAGAACAGCACCGATGCCGGTGTCCGATGCGTCAACCTCGACCACGAACTGCCTGGAGGGGTCAGGATGGAGAAGGACCGGAGCGGTGGTGAAGCGCTCCTTGAGCGCAGAGAAGGCGGCGCTGGCAGCCGGTGTCCAGATGAACGGACGCAGGGATGAGGTGAGGTGGGTGAGGGGAGCTGCTACCCGGCTGTAGTCCCGTATGAAACGGCGGTAAAAGTTAGCGAAGCCAAGGAAGCTCTGGAGTTGCCTCCGGGTAGAGGGTTGAGGCCATTCGACCACGGTCTTGATTTTGCGGGGGTCGGGTCGCGTCAGGCCTCCCTCCACAATGAGCCCCAGGAACTCCACTGACGCGGAGTGAAAGGTGCACTTCTCCGCCTTGATGTATAGGCGGTTCTCCCGGAGACGCTGGATTACCATGCGGACGTGTTGGACGTGCTCCTCAGCGCTCCTGGAGAACACAAGGATGTCGTCCAGGTAGAGAACCACAAATACGTCCAGCATGTCCCTGAGCACGTCGTTCATCAGGGCCTGGAAGACGGCGGGGGCGTTGGTGAGGCCGAAGGGCATGACGAGGTATTCGTAGTGGCCACGGGAGGTCTTGAAGGCGGTCTTCCATTCGTCCCCCTCACGGATACGCACCAGGTGATAAGCGTTTCTGAGGTCCAACTTGGTGAAGATGGTGGCACCGGTGAGGGGTTCAAAATTGGAGCTCATGAGGGGGAGTGGGTATTTATTCTTCACCGTGATGTTGTTGAGCAGCCTGTAGTCGATGCACGGCCTCAGGTCTCCTCCCTTCTTCTTTACAAAGAAGAACCCCGCTGCCACCTGGGAACGAGATGGTCGGATGAGGCCCTCGGCCAAGCACTCGGAGATGTAGGTGTCCATGGCAGCTTTCTCCGGGAGGGAGAGGTTGTAGAGACGACTGGCTGGGAGAGGGGCGCCAGGGTGGAGCTCGATGGCGCAGTCGTAGGGTCGATGAGGGGGAAGTGTGCGGGCGCGCTCCTTACTGAAGGCCTCCCCGAGGTCGTGGTACATCAAAGGGACCGTGGAGAGGTCAGGAGGAGCGGGACGGGGCCGGTCAACCCGAGTGGAGGTCTGAGCAGCTCGGAGGCAGCGGGCGTGGCAGGTGGTGCTCCAGCTGAGGATGCGCCCCGAGCTCCAGCAGACATTAGGGGTATGGAGTTCCAGCCAGGGCCTCCCTAAGATGAACGGAGCGTCGGGAGAGTGGATGACGAAGGGGCGGACGTTCTCCACGTGGTTACCCGAGACTGTGAGAGTGAGGGGCAGGGTCCGGTGCGTGATGGGACCCATGGGATGGCCATCCAGGGCGAAAGCCGAGAGGGGCCTCTCCAGAGGGGAGAGAGGGAGCGCCGCTTTGTGGGCGAACTTGACGTCCACGAAGTTCTCGTCGGCACCGGAGTCGATGAGGACAGGGACGGAGAGCGTGTGCCCCTGCCAGGCGAGGGTGACAGTGAACCTGGCGGCACGGGTCCGGGATAGAGGATGGATGAGCCGGCTTACTCGGTACCACCTGGCGAGTGAGCCTACTCTTTTTGCCGCCCTGGGAGGTGCAGAGGAACAGGAGTCGACGGCGTGCGCTGGGCTAGCGCAGTATATGCATAGTCCGTTCTGTTCCCGGTGCTCACGCTCTGCAGGGGTCAGTCGGGTCCAACCCAGTTGCATGGGTTCCTCTCCAGCGGTGTTTGGGGGGGCGAGGGAGGCCGGGGCAGGCCGAGAGAGACCGGCAGAGGGAGGCGGAGACGGTCTGGGTGCGCTGTGGTGTTGGTGCGCCCGCTCGCGCCTGCGTTCCCGGTGGCGCTCGTCTATGGCTATGGAGAGGGAGACGAGTTGGTTCAGGGTCGCTGGTCTGTCTCCTCCAGCCAGGCTGTCCTTCATGGCGTCCCCCAGACCCCGTCGGAAGGCGCTGTATAGGGCAGACTCGTTCCAGGAGCAACGGGCAGCGAGGATGCGGAACTCCGTGGCGTAGTCCGCTACTGAGCTGGAACCCTGGGTGAGGGCGGAGAGAGCAGCGTCCGCGTCCTGTCCGTGGACGTCGTGGTCGAACACAGTCCTGAATTCTGCCACGAAGGCAGTGTAGTCCTGCATGTAGGCAGCTGCGCCCTCGCGACCCGCCATGACCCAACGGCGAGCCCGTCCCGTGGTCAGGTTGGCAATGTAGGCTATCCGAGCCGACGCAGTGGAGTACATGCTTGGCTGGAGGTCAAACACGTACTCACACTGCATGAGGAACTCCCGGCAGAGGGTGAACGTCCCGTCGTAGAGGGCCGGGGAGGCGAGATGGGGCTCCCGGTTTGGTGGAGCGGTGGGGTTCAGGAACGGAGCCAGGCGGGCACTGACCGCGGTGACCTGGTCGGACAGGGTGCAGACCAGAGTAGCGAGGCCCCTCAGTCGCTCGTCCTGGGCGTGCTGTTGGGCGGATACCTGCTGCAGTTGCTCAGCTTGGGTCCGTGGGAGGGCTTGGAGTAGTCCGGGAGGTGCAGGTCTCTCCTCCATGTTGGCTGGGTCCAAACTGGCCAGATCTTACTGTGAGGGTTTGGTTTTGGGACCCAGGCGCAACAGGAAAGGAGGAGGCAAGGAACGGTAAAGCCCGGAGGGGCGATTTAATAAGATCAAAAAGGGGGATGTGCTAGTCGTACAGCCGATGGTCAGGCAGGAGCGTGGTAGTCGTACAGGCGATGGTCAGGCAGGAGCGGGGTTGTCGTACAGGCGATGGTCAGGCAGGAGCGGGGTTGTCGTACAGGCGATGGTCAGGCAGGAGCGGGGTTGTCGTACAGGCGATGTTCAGGCAGGAGCGGGGTTGTCGTACAGGCGATGGTCAGGCAGGAGCGTTGTCGTACAGGCGATGTTCAGGCAGGAGCGGGGTTGTCGTACAGGCGATGGTCAGGCAGGAGCGGGGTCGTACAGGCGGTGGTCAGGCAGGAGCGGGGTAATCGTACAGACGTGGGTCAGGCAGGAACTGGAGAGATGAGGAGGGGAGGCAGGGTGAGTGAGAGTAATCACAAACGGGGAACGGGAAAAAACACTACAAAATACGGGTAAGGAGATTGTAGGCTAGGCTATACTTTACCACAAGAGTATTATGGTAAGATCTGGCGATGAGTGGAGTGTAGACCAGGTTCTTGTAGAGGTTGAAGGTGATTGCAGAACGAGGGACAGGTGTGGTGATGATAATTGGAAACCGGTGAGTAGAGCCGCGCCAGCGTCATCGTCGGAGACGAGCGCGCCGTTCTTGTCTTTGCGCACGGGCCGATGTGCTGGGCATGTCGGGATCCGATTCTTCGTCACCGGAGAGGGAGGAGACTGCCGAGTCCGCGGAGCTGGCCGGAGACGGGGAACGCCCGGCAGTGGGGGGAAACTCCGGAGAGCCAGAGCGTTGTATGCCCGGGCTGATGCGACGTGCGGTAGAGCGCGTAGGACGCCCCGAGCGCGCAGCGGGCCCAGAGGGGAGAGAGGGAGACGGTTGTGGAGGCGAGGGCATGCGAGCCGTAACATGTACGAACAGCATTCACTCCCTACGATTGCACATGTACCTCCTTGAGAGGCTAGGATTGTATCTAATGCGAACCTATTCTGGAGAACGACTTTCTTTATTTCATTTACCTCTTGGCCAAGGGCAGAAATAACTCTATCAGATGCATTTATGTGTTCTTGTAGGACATACGATAAAATCTGTATTTCAGCATTATTCTGAAGAAAGCCATAACTAGGAATCATTATTCCTAGTGCCGCATTGAAAATTGCGAGATTCCTACGATGTCTAATAGTAGTTTGTTTATGGAGTATTTTCATCTCTTCCTGAGTAACTTTCCTGATCATAGGAATTAAATGAGCTAAATAACAACGTCCCATACTATCTTCAGGTAGTTTAGAGTATGCAGTGTTTCCACAGACTAGGAAAATGCCTTCAGGGAGTTCTATTTCCTTGCCTCGATACAGATACTCAAAAACTGGGTCTATACAAGAGCTGGTTCCTAAATCAGTAATGGCTGAGTCTAAGTTCTTCCTAAAAACGTCAATACAACCTGTTACCTTCTGGAGAGGGACGATTTTGAATTGATCAGTGTTTGTTTGAACTCTAAGATTAGTTTGGTTGAATAGTTTTCTCTGAGACTGGACAAAACAATCAATAATCTGACATTTTAATCCGGAAAATACAATTGAATTTCTCCATTCTACAGTTGTGGATAAGCCAGTACACACTAACTGTGCAGTTAAAGGAACTGTATATATCTGTGTGAAGACAGCTTGAATATTATGAATTAACTGGGGTCCAGGTACTCTGGAAAAATGTATAACTCTAGCTAGTTCTAGTCGAGTAAATTCTCTTGGTTTCTGGTGTTGATTGACCTGCATAGTTAACTCTGTTAAAATGCTATTCTCTATACCGTCGTAGGAATTAATGAATCTATATACTCCTGCATGAAATTGACAAGATGAGACTTGTTCCCTAGTGGAGAATGTATGGGTTGCTAACCCTTGCCAGTCATATTGTAACCACTCAGCCTTTGTTAAGGGAATAGGATATAGGATAGGTGATGTTGTACTAGAGGGGACCTGTTGACAAATCCAACAATCATCATAATCCATTTTTGATGCAAATTCCCGTACCATACTTATAGCAGTGTTAGGATGGGTCTTCCGATCTGAGTTGGATGACCTGGTTAAATACTTGTTACAATTAACTACCATAGTAGAGGGATAATCTGGGACAGGTTTGCAAATATCAGCACCATAGTTTCTGCTTCGAGCTACATTAATCACATCTCTGCTTAAAACACACCAATATGGCATTTTCCAATCAGCATTGGTCAGAGTCACCAGGGTAGATCCAAGGAACTTCTCATCGTCTTGGATTTTGACATCTGTAGAGTGTAACAGAGTCCAGTCATTCTTGTTCACAGTGTATATCCAACAGTCATTTAGGTGACACTTCTCTTTTGGGCAATAGAATGTCACTGGGGAATGCAAGGCGTCTTCTCTTCTAGATCGCAACTTCAATGTCGCGTTGTTTGAATCAGTTATGTTCAATGTTAGTTGCAGTGTGTGCAGGTGTGTGTGCGTGTGTGGTGCATCTTGTGAGGTCATGGCTGTGGAGTTTCTCCATGTTGCCATCATAACGACCATGAGAAGGAGGTGACCAGCAAGGTCATTTTTCCTCCGATTCCTCGTCAGAGGAGAGGACAGTGTGATGGCCCATGGTTTTGGCCTCTGAGCCCTCTGGTTCAGCTGCATCCTTGATCTCCTGGTGTTGGCGATCCCCTGGTGGACCGTCCTCTGCTGCTTGGACCCGTCGGCAATGGCTTGCATGGATCCACGAAGTCCTCTCAGCTACTTTGACCGCTGTCTGCGTGGTGAGTAGAATCTGGTACGGCCCGAGCCACCTCGGCGAGTTCCAGCTCCTTCGTCTGTGGTCGCGGACCAGGACCCAATCCCCAGGAGAGATGTGATGCAGGAACCCCTCCTTAGCCTCAGGAATGGCGGTCCTCACTCTGTTGAAGACATTTTTTAGAATGTTATTCAGTGCAAGACAATATTGTATCATATCATCTTCACATGACATGAGACTAATCTTATTTTGGGGAAACGGTGTGTTAGTCATTTTCATAGGTCGACCAGTAAGGACTTCATATGGAGCCAGCCCTGTGGTCTGGTGCGGTCTCCCTCTCATGTACATGAGTGCCAGAGGTAGAACTTTCATCCATGACAGACCTGTCTCTGCCATCAGCTTGGTGAGCTTTACTTTCAGAGTTTGATTAGCTCTCTCCACTATTCCAGCACTTGCTGGATGATGGCTACAATGCGTTCTAAGGTCAATCTGTAGGCTATTGCAGATTTCCTGAATGACACTATTTACAAAATGGCTCCCTCGATCTGAAGAGAGTTTGGTTGGCAGGCCCCATCTTGGAATGATCTCTCTCAGGAGACTCTTTGCCACTGACAACGCTGAGGCATGCCTGCAAGGAAATACCTCAGTCCATTTGGAGAAAACATCAGTTAACACTAGGCAATATTTGTACCCCTGGCATGGAGAGAGTTCAATAAAATCCATCATAACATGTTCCCATGGCCCACTTGGCCGAGGATGTGCTGACAGTTCCATTTTTATCCCTTTTCCAACATTGTTTTGCATGCATATGATGCATTTGGCACAGTTTTGTTCTGCAAAAACCGTGAAACCTGGTGCATACCAATACCTGTTAACATCCTCCGCCACCCCTGTTTTTGAAACATGATCTGGCCCGTGGGCTAGTTTGAAAGCATAATGAAAACATGAACGAGGAAGTACAGGTTTGTCATTAGGCCCTAGATACAGGTTAGTTTGGTGGTGGAATGTGCACTTATTCCTCCATTTCTTTTTCTCCGCAGGTGGAGCAGATGCTTGTAGGTCAGAAATGTCTGCCAGGGACAGTGGAGGAATCTTGTCAGGGTCTGTGGATGGTACAGAGAGCATAGAAAGCACAGGGGAGGAAGCAGAGACGGCCGCAGCTTTTGCAGCGAGGTCAGCAGTCGAGTTACCGACAGAGACAGGATCAGAGCTTTTAACATGAGCTTGGCATTTACACACTGCTAGGCTAGATGGTAAAAGCATAGCTTCTAGAAGGTTGTTGATCAACACATGGTGTGCAATAGGTTTACCAGTTGACGTGAGGAACCCACGGTTTCGCCAAAGGGAGCCGAAGTCATGCACAACTCCAAAAGCATAACTACTGTCTGTGTAAATGGTTGCAGACTTTCCACTTGCTATTATACAAGCTCTGGTCAGAGCGAACAATTCAGCTGCTTGCGCTGAAAGGTGTTGTGGGAGTTTTGCTGATTCTAAAACTCCCTCTAATGTTGTGACTGCATATGCGACAAGTGGTTGACCTGTTGTCGACCGCTGGGCTGATCCGTCCACAAAAAGCTCAAAATCAGGGTTAGAGAGAGGAACATCAGTGAGGTCTGAGCGTGGCTTATTGACCTCCTCTACTATAGCTACACAGTCATGCGGTTCCCCGTCTTCTGGAGTCGGAAGCAGAGTTGCTGGGTTAAGTATAGTGCATCTTTGAAGTGTAAGATTAGACATAGTCAACAGTACATTCTGGTAATGCAACAATCTTGCTGGGTGCAGGTGCGATGTCTTTGCCTGTAAAAGAAGAGCAGACACGGCATGCGGTACATGGACTACCAGCGGCCGCAGTGCTACTAGGTCTACAGAACTCAATACAGCCTCAGTAGTAGCTGCCACTGATCTCAAGCAGGACACGAGTCCTCTAACAACAGAGTCAAGTCTTTTGGAGTAATAGGCTACCGGTCTGTACCTATCTCCATGCTTCTGTGCTAATACTGCTGCCATGTAACCTTCCCTCTCGTTCGTGAACAGGTGGAAGGTCTTGTCATAGTCAGGAATACCTAGACAGGGTGCTGTGGACAGTCTTTGTTTAAGTGTCGTTAAAGCCAGTCTGGCTTCGTCAGTCCATGTGATTTTGTCTGAGGGAGCTAATTTCTGTCCATGAGCTAAATCAGATAGCGGCTGTGTTATCTCTGCAAAGTCAGGAATCCAAGCTCGGCAGTAACCTACAGTCCCAAGCAGTGACATCATCTGTTTTTTGGTTGTGGGCAGGGGAAGTGTAAGAATTACTTTAACACGGTCAGTCCCCAGTGTCTTGCCATCTTTTGTTATTAAGTGACCAAGGTATCTGACCTGCTCACATACTAACTGGATCTTGCTTCTAGACACCTTGTGGCCATTTTCTGCAAGGAAAAACAACAGCGCTCTTGTATCCTCAATACATGACTCCTTGTTTCTACTGGCAAGAAGTAGGTCATCCATGTATTGAATGAGAGTGCTGCCTTTTGGCGGGATGAACCCTTCTAGGTTCCGTGCCAACTCGACATTAAAGATGGTTGGAGAGTCCACATATCCTTGAGGCATTACACACCAGGTATAACTCCGTCCTTGAAAGGTGAACGCGAACCACTCTCTGGAGTCAGGGTGAACAGGGATAGAGAAAAACGCATTACTCAAATCAATAACACTAAAATGTGTAGCTGTGGCAGGTATGGATGACAGAATGGTAACAGGGTTCGGAACAAGGGCTGTTCTAGCATGGACAGCTTCATTAACAATTCTCAAATCTTGAACAAATCTCCATTCACCTGAAGCCTTCCTCACAGGCAGAATAGGGGTGTTGCAAGGTGAGCTGTCAATCTCAACAATAGCACCTCTTTCTAATAAAGAGGCGTGAACCAATCAAGGGCAATCCCCTCCTCTGCCTCTGTACTTAGAGGATACTGGGCACGTCTTGGACGGAATGTTCCCTTTGGGCTGACGACTACTGGGTTGACATTCTTAATCCTGCCTATGTCAAACTTATCTCTGGCCCACAATGAGTCGGGCACCCCCTGCAACACAGATGGACTTTCTATGTTGTCAGAAGGAATTTGGACAAACGTGGGGTTGAGGCGTTGACCCTCCATTCCACGTACCACAGGTGTCAGCCATCTAAAAGGGAAGCAGCTTACCCCTGTTGTTGGAGAGTGTCTTACTTGGTGTGGATCTCCAACCCAGTCAGTAGCTTCCATTGCCGTCTGCAGCCACATGCCTGTCTCCTCCTTGGTAACAAACTCAGAGACACCCAGTGAAATGTGTGGGACACCTTGTTTTTCATCATACAGCTGTTTCTGTGTCTCTGTCAGACACACAGAGAGAGCTGCATGGTCAGGATCTACATACAGCATAGCACATTCAAGAACCTCACTACTTTGTGGTTGTAACCAGACTTTCTCAAAATCATGATCTTGTTGTAGTGGGGATACATTTGCAGTGCAGTGTAATGAAGTCTGTGGTGTGAGAGGGGTGTCATATGAATAACAGGAGTTAATTTTTGAGAACAGCTTAGAACGTTGGAGTGACATCTGATCATTATTTTCAATGTTCCAGGAATATGTCCAACTTGTCATATGTTCTATAAACATGAGGTCGCGCAGTGGTGTTACCTGTTTAGGCCGGATAATGGTGACCCCATTTGAGTCACAGCACATCTGAAACCCTAGTTTGCACAGCAGATCTCTCCCCATTAGGTTAACAGGACAACAATGAGAATAGATAAATTGGTGTTGGAATTCAGCATCATCCAACACAACAGGAAGTGACGTAGTCATTCTCTCAGATTTTTCAATACCTGCTGCACCAATGGTTTTTGCAACTTCATTTGTTAGTTTAGGAACAACATTAATCTTTGAGGAGCTTAGGACTGATGAGTGTGCGCCGGTGTCAGCTAAAAACATGAGTTGCTCTCCATTAACTTCTAAAGTTACTACTGGAAGCTCGGACGGTGTTGTATGCAGATTAAGGTATTGACAAATATGAACAACCTTCTCTTTATCCTGTACAGCTGTACTATCTGACGGTCCCTCAGCAAAACTCTCTGTCTGTTCCTGGCCTAGTCATGACTGTTGCTGTGGGTTGTTCAGGGAAATTCCAGCAGGTGGCGCCGAACCCCAGGTTGCAGGATTCTTTCTCTCCTTTCGCCTGCTGTAAATGTGACAGTCTTTGATCCAGTGACCAGTTTTACCACAATGAAAACACGCGTCAGTTCTGTCTCCGTTTTCGTTTCCCTCCCTCGGTTTCCTCCTGTAGTCCATTCTGTTTCTATGCCTGCTATTCCTGTTCATGTGACGACCCTGTGGTCGTTGTTCTCTCTCTGATCTCTCGGACCGGTTTTCTATCTGTTCCAGTTGAGCGGCTTGTAACTTGGCTGTACCTAACTTAAGTTCTTTCGCCTCCCTTTGTTCAATGTGAACGCGAAGCCGCTCCGCATACCGGAAATGGTCAACAACTTCCTCGAGCGAAGTTGACTCCCAGGTGTGGCAACACATCCTAACTTGGTCAGACAAAGAGGAGAGAGAGTTATTCATCAACTGTTGTTTTAGAATTTTCTTATAATCGGCATTCTCTTTGTCCATGCCACTGTGTGACGCGAAGACTGATTCCAGTCTTTCCCAAAATTTCTCGAACTGCTCATCGGATTGTTGTTTACAATATGTGATACGGTCCCAATCCATTTTCTTTGGGAAACGAGTTTTGATTCTGTTCAACAGCGCAGTATTTTGGTCAGCAAAATCGGCATGAGAAAAAGGCAATGTAATGTCAAACGGATGTTTCACATCCACCCATTTTAGCCCAAGGCATTGTCTCATGATCATGGCGATTTCCTCTGCGTGAGGCTCATACATACGAACTAAACTGTTAAAAAGATTTTCAAACTCGTCAATGTCTTTGGTTGGATCGGGCAACGTTTTAGCAACATCACGGAGTTCGTCTGAACGCCACGGTCTGTACACTCTGATCTCAGGGGTCCAGGCCGCATGGCCCTCTTCATCATCTATCTGAGACGGTCGGGGATTAGGGTTCGGGCATCGTATCATTGGGGCTAGGAGTTGCGGTTCCTCCAGACTATTACTAGCTATTTGTAGTTGTTCCAAATTTAACTTAGCCTCAGATATGGCTCTAGCCAATTCTTTCTTCCTGTCCTGCTCTTGCTTTGTGTAACATCTAGTCGACAGAGCTATAGAATGGACGGGAGAAGAGGGTGGTCCTGGAGGTACACTTCGGTCGGGGGAAAGGGGCGCATTTAATTCGTATTGCGGAGGCGCCTGCATGGGTGGTGCAGAGGCAATACTGTGAGGGGATACGGCAGAGAGAGAAGGGACGTGGCTAATAATGGCGGGGGCATTGTTAGGGGGTGTGATCACGGCGCAACGAGTCGAGGGAGAAAAATCTAGGTCAGAGTGATTCGATGGGGGAAGCGGCGGAGACGCCGTTGGCTGTATAGCTTCATTGTATCTTTTCTCTGACTTCAAAAACCCTTCCCGCGCTACTGACTCCCAAATTTTAAACGCTGCCCAATCGATGGCATTACCACTTTTCTTACCCAACTTAGTCTTCTCAAATGCTTCTAGTTGAACCCTAATGTTGGCCAAAGCTTTAACGCTAAGAGTACCAGATGGAGACGGAAAACTGCTATTCTTATTCCATAACTGAATCTGCCAACAGGCACTAGCAGAATATTTTAGCGCAACAATTTTAGCCGGACCAGACAATTTGAGAATATCAAGTGGCGAGCTAGTAACGGCACCCATTTTGCACCAAAATCGCTTACGAAAAAAACAAACCAAAGGACACTCTCCCACACTCCTTCGTAACACGGAGATGAACGTCTCTCAGACTACTCACTAGCAGTTATGATTTACGGTCCTTAAAAACAGTGTTGGCAAAAAAATAAACAGTACTTTTACCTGGAAAAAAATATATATATATAGCGCTTAACAACACATACAAGACAGAGCCGAAACTCCAACAGTAAAAACAGCAGACTAACAACCCCGTGCACATACAAGAGAGAGCCGAAACTCCAACAGTAACACAACAGACTAACACGGGAACGCAAAACAAAGAACGACCAAAAGACGACGAAAAGACGACTAACATACGACTTAACACACGACAAGCATGCTCGAACTGCACCAGTTACTTGGTCAAGGCTAAACCTTAGTCTAGATCCACCAAACACTGTACAGCCACTTGGTCAAATCTAACTCTCGTTAGGTTTACCAAACCACCCGGGATCAAAGGGACAAACGTTTCTACCAGAAACGCGGATTGGAACTCTCAATCACTCCCGTAGCTACCTCCGTTGAGCAAAACTCTCACAACGGCTCTGCGGTTTTAATTTCACCCGCGACCGGCCAAAGGGAAGCCTGTTCTGTGCCAACTCTTTGGCGTATTTAACTCAAAAAAAAACGTTCTAAGCTGCAACCGATAAACAACCTAAATTGTACATCAACTACAGGGGAACAAGATTCACGAGACCAAACTCACACTTCTTCTGAACAGCTTATACCCTCGTAACGAAACAAGGACGAAGTCAAAGGACAATACGATATAAATATATATTGCTGTTCACAACTTCCTTAGATAGTTACTTACTAAATACGTACTAAAAATACCCACGCTGGGGTTTCTGTTTTCAATAATCTAGACCAACACAAGCTGAACCAAAACCCAAGGCAAATAACAAGCATAAAAGGATTCGTTTTTCAACGTACCGTGAGTTTAGCCGAGTGGAACCAACGGCGGAGCTTCTCCAAAACCAATGCGCATAGACGCAACGAGAGAAGCTTTCCAGAGCGGCTACCGCTTAGCACGTCTGCGTCCCTCGCTTCCACCCCCGGCGAATCTCACGGCAGTCGATCCCGTCCTCGAGTCGCCAATTGTAGTTGATAAAAATGAAAGTATTTGCCAAAGCCAAGGTTCGCTCAAAAATATGTTCAGTCAGATTTATTAAGAAAACAAATACGATTGCAAACGGACCTCAAAGTAAAACACAGAGTGGTTCTAGCAGAAGAAGTAAATCAGATCGCCAAATCTTCTCCTTATATCTTGCTCAGACCAACGAGGTAGTACAGGCGTCATTTGATTGGCTGAGTCGTCTATACGTCATCGTAAGGTGACGGATATCACACAGTGGGCGGGGGATGAAACTCACTTTGAATATCACTTTGAATATAGACAAAGAAAACAAAAGGTCTGAGCCAGGGCAGGAAGGACATAAGGTGTGGCCCTTCTGACTTAAACAAAGAAAGGAGGAAGAGCGAGGCAGAGGAGTTGTTTACAATTACAAAAGAGAGAGAGAAACTAAAGGTTGCAGGGGACTTGATGAATAGGTATTGAAAGAAAAGATATGAATCTGAATAGTCTTGAGACTATGTTAAATTCCATGACAACGCTCTGCGGCGGCTAGCTGACATGGCTTGGCTCTTCATCAGCTGTAGCTCCGCCATCAGCTCATCTAATCGGTCCATCGTCGGTTGAGCTGGTGGCTCTTCACAGTCCGCTGTGTCTGGCCATGGCGGGGGTTCAGGCCAGTCCTCGTCATCCTCAATGTGGACAGGATGGGGTTCATAATGGCTGACGGAGTGTGGCGTAGCTTGCTGAAGGCCGATTACTGTGTCGGTAAGCCTCCTCATCTCAGTCTGAACTTCACGGAGTGCAGCTACATCAGCGTAGATGACCTGCTGTGACTGCTGTAACATGACACTTTCGTTCTGTATGTCCCTGAGTTTGTCTCTCAAGGTGTGTTCTTGGGGTACATGGAGTGATGGTGGTTCTCGAATCTCCTCCCTGGGCTCTCTCTCTGGATACCATAGGTGGGCTAGCTGGGTTTCCGGACTGTACCTCTGCCGCTCTGGGTAGTCCCCTTGTCGAGGTGTATAGGTTGCTGCATAGGACGGGGCTCTAGGAGGTAGATGCTGTGCGTATGCAGGCTGGTAGTGGTTTGGAGGCTGCTGAGGTGCATAATCAGCGGCGTAGGATGTAGCCCTGATGGGTGGAGGCTGCTGAGGTGCATAAGCAGCAGCGTAGGATGTAGCCCTGATGGGTGGAGGCTGCTGAGGTGCATAAGCAGCAGCGTAGGATGTAGCCCTGATGGGTGGAGGGTGCTGAGGTGCATAAGCAGCGGCGTAGGATGTAGCCCTGATGGGTGGAGGCTGCTGAGGTGGATAGCCTGTCGTGTAGGTCGAAGCCCTGGGTGGGGGAGGCTGTGAGGTAGGGTCCCTTTGGTAGCACCGGGGCGCAGTGGAGGTGGAAACCATGTAGGGGGAATATGGCTCCCTGCTTAGCTGCCGGGGTTGGAGGAAGGGAGGTTGACTGCCGACCTTCACTGGTGACGCTCTGCGGCGGCTAGCTGACATGGCTTGGCTCTTCATCAGCTGTAGCTCCGCCATCAGCTCATCTAATCGGTCCATCGTCGGTTGAGCTGGTGGCTCTTCACAGTCCGCTGTGTCTGGCCATGGCGGGGGTTCAGGCCAGTCCTCGTCATCCTCAATGTGGACAGGATGGGGTTCATAATGGCTGACGGAGTGTGGCGTAGCTTGCTGAAGGCCGATTACTGTGTTGGTAAGCCTCCTCATCTCAGTCTGAACTTCACGGAGTGCAGCTACATCAGCGTAGATGACCTGCTGTGACTGCTGTAACATGACACTTTCGTTCTGTATGTCCCTGAGTTTGTCTCTCAAGGTGTGTTCTTGGGGTACATGGAGTGATGGTGGTTCTCGAATCTCCTCCCTGGGCTCTCTCTCTGGATACCATAGGTGGGCTAGCTGGGTTTCCGGACTGTACCTCTGCCGCTCTGGGTAGTCCCCTTGTCGAGGTGTATAGGTTGCTGCATAGGACGGGGCTCTAGGAGGTAGATGCTGTGCGTATGCAGGCTGGTAGTGGTTTGGAGGCTGCTGAGGTGCATAATCAGCGGCATAGGATGTAGCCCTGATGGGTGGAGGCTGCTGAGGTGCATAAGCAGCAGCGTAGGATGTAGCCCTGATGGGTGGAGGCTGCTGAGGTGCATAAGCAGCGGTGTAGGATGTAGCCCTGATGGGTGGAGGCTGCTGAGGTGGATAGCCTGTCGTGTAGGTCGAAGCCCTGGGTGGGGGAGGCTGTGAGGTAGGGTCCCTTTGGTAGCACCGGGGCGCAGTGGAGGTGGAAACCATGTAGGGGGAATATGGCTCCCTGCTTAGCTGCCGGGGTTGGAGGAAGGGAGGTTGACTGCCGACCTTCACTGGTGACGCTCTGCGGCGGCTAGCTGACATGGCTTGGCTCTTCATCAGCTGTAGCTCCGCCATCAGCTCATCTAATCGGTCCATCGTCGGTTGAGCTGGTGGCTCTTCACAGTCCGCTGTGTCTGGCCATGGCGGGGGTTCAGGCCAGTCCTCGTCATCCTCAATGTGGACAGGATGGGGTTCATAATGGCTGACGGAGTGTGGCGTAGCTTGCTGAAGGCCGATTACTGTGTTGGTAAGCCTCCTCATCTCAGTCTGAACTTCACGGAGTGCAGCTACATCAGCGTAGATGACCTGCTGTGACTGCTGTTACATGACACTTTCGTTCTGTATGTCCCTGAGTTTGTCTCTCAAGGTGTGTTCTTGGGGTACATGGAGTGATGGTGGTTCTCGAATCTCCTCCCTGGGCTCTCTCTCTGGATACCATAGGTGGGCTAGCTGGGTTTCCGGACTCTACCTTTGCCGCTCTGGGTAGTACAGGTCTGCCTCCTGGGGGTCAGCATCCTGCCTGTGGTGATCGATGTAGGGAGAGGGGGTGGAGTAGGGGGGGGGTCATCTTGGCTGCTCCCTCCTCATGAGATGGCCATTCTTCCTCGTACCCATGCCTGTCTCGTTGCCTGTGCCCAATGTAGTTGACCTGGTAGTCGTCCAGACGGGTTGGTGGGTGTGTCTGACGCTTAGGCCGTGTTCCGCTGTCTTCAAACTCCATGTTATCCAGGGGTAAATAGAGCATCCGGCTCGAAGGACCACAATGTAACTGAGGCTATGGAAAGGACTGTATAAGGGGACTTGTTCAATAGGAATATGTTCCATTCGCCCCCGGGGCGTCGGTCAGGACACACTTGACAGGAGAGTGAATTTGGTTTATGGCAACTTTACTGGGGATGTAGGCACGGCCAGGGTACAGTACAGGCATGGGTATGCAGATGGTTGAATGATACAAGCACTGAGTGCGAATTACGGTGTGTGGTTCTGATCTCCGGGTAGCTTGGATGGAAGTCGGCTGGTGACCAGAAGAAGCACAGTCTCAAACTCTCGATGCTGTCCCACGTAGCGTCGTCCTCTTCCCAAGCAACGACCGCGTCCCCGCGTGCAGTATCTAACCGGCTTCTTGGCTAGCTAGCAAAACTGAGCTCACTATAGCCAGTGTGGCTAACTAGCTGGCTACTCCTCCGAACTTTACCGAGCTCGACGCTAGCAACTATTTTGAGGAGTCAGTCTTATTCCTTTAACTAGACCGAACTCAACTCGCAAGCTAAGAACAAATAAGAACGATGTTGTCTTCCCAACTTTTCTGTCTCGTATCGTATCGTCGTTGCCTTCTCTCCGCACCACCGCAACTCGTGCTCTGGAAAAGGATGAAAGCAAGAGCCCAGAACGCACTGCGCACTTAAGGTGGCAGGTAGATATTACTCACAGCTTAACTGTGTTCTTAAGGTGGAAATAATAAGCAAATATAATAATCAGGTTCTTAAATATTTGGAACCTTTCTAACAATGGAGTTGGAGAAACACACGTGGACCTACATTGTGACAACTGCCGTGGACAAAACAAGAACAATTTTGTGCTGTGGTACTATGCTTGGCGGACCATGCACAAGCTTCACCTGAAACCCTACTTCCGGGCACTCCCACAGATTACGAGTTACCAGCACTTCAGGTAATTATCATGCATTAGCTAGTCTATTTAATCAACACATTATGGTACTGTTTTATCTATATGGAGTGCCAGTAATGTGGGAAATAGTTTAATGTACTTTCTTCCTTCGATGCTATTGCAGTTTTGATGCTGAGAGACCTGGCATGGTTGTGGCCAGAGAACACCGTGATGCACCGGCAGTCGAGTTTCAGCTGCTGCGCAAGCCTGATGTCCTGCCCCCCAGAGAAGGTCTTCTTGTGCAAGCCCCACCCGGACTGGACATGGCCAGACAGACGTATCTCTTTGACAAGACCAGAGAGTTCTGTTCTGATGAGGGACAAGACGTCACATGTCCCCCGCCAAACTCCACAGCAGCTCAGAACAAGACTGTCCGCTTGTAGATTCACTGCAGATCATCAGGACGGACAGCACTGCAGGAGAAAGGCCACAGCCTTTTCCTGTTTGTATACTGAAGCGTTGCTTGTTCTCTTGCACAGACTTGCCCACACTTGCTCAGACTGCATTGTCAGAATATTGAATACTGAACTGAGTACTGTTGTTATTACCTTGAGTATTGAGCTGGGGACTGTTATTACTTTGTTGTACACTTGATCACAATGAACACTTCACCTTGTCTATACAACAGACAACTGACTGTACACTTTAACACTTAGACTGTTGCCTTTTTTTGTACACTTTACTACTTATGCTTGTACTTTATATCATGTATGTGACAATAAAGAACGTTAAATTTGAACTTCATCTTCTATTGTGTTGTGAATGCAGTTGAGAACAAGATTAATACTGACTCAAAGAGTGTCGGGTCATCAGTGAGAGAGCACCCCACTTGGCAGCCACTCTCAGTTAATACCCCAAGTTGACAGCCACTCTGACAGATAATGACAGATCGTCCAGTGGGGGAGTGGCTGGGGGTGGGGTTACCAGGCTATTGTTCACGCCCATTACCTGGCAGTCAGAGGTGTGAAAATGTTGGAGAACTTTGGAGGAGGATTTCTCAGCTAAATTGATTTGGCAGTACTAGCATTCAAATAAGCATATCTTCTTCAACTATGTTCAGATTTCAATGTATGATACCTCATTTGAAAGCTTAGCATCTGTACTTTCATAATCTGTAAAAAACTGAAAAATGACCTTTGCCTAGTTGAGGACCAAATTACCAGCGGCGGTCACATATGTTTCAGTCCTCCGGACATTTCAGAGATACGAACGACCTTCGGTCCCGTTGGGTTCGGATAAGTGGGGTCCTACTGTACACTGAACAGGATTTAATGATTGACATTTTGTTAGTCCAATCACATTCCAGATTCCAGATTTACCACAGTGAAGGCCGAGTTGGCCGAGTCGGCGTTGATGTCTGTGTTTCTCTTCCCTGTGCCATTGGAGACTTTTTGTGTGTTCGTAGCTCCATAATATAATACATCCGAAAGTATTATGGGACATATTATACATCAAACTGTTCGTCTATTTGTCTTGATTCTAGCCATCTAAATATCTAAGCTGACATAAATACTTTTTAAGCTAGAGCCGTCTGAACACGACAGTTCCACTGGCTGGCTATAGCCAGTAACGTTAGCTACGGGGGCTACGAGGTGCACGTCAGGCTACAGCATAGGCAGGCGCGCAGATTGGCTGGGGCAAAGGGGGGCACTGCCCCCCCCTGGTGGCCAGAGGCGCAAACTGTCGTCAACTCGTCCAAAACATTTCTAGAGACTGAGTCGCAACACCGGATCGGAAAAATGCACTGAACAGCCTGGCTCCTGCTTGTGTGAGAATTGATCGCTTTGCAGTTCTTATTCCTCATCCAGTGATGGATGGGTGGATGGAAAACTTTCAATGGAATTGTCGGGGTCGGGTGCGCTGCCAACTAGGTGGCGGTGAAGGCGGGGGGCACCGACGGACCGGACCCGGGCAGCAAAGGCTGGCTGTGGGGACATGGAACGTGACCTTGCTGGGGGGGAAGGAGCCGGAGCTTGTGAGGGAGGTGGAGCGATACCAATTACACCTGGTGGGCCTTACCTCCACGCACAGCACTGCTGCCGGGACCAAACTCCTGGATAGGGGTTGGACCCTGTTCTTCTCCGGAGTTGCTCACGGTATGAGGCGTAAGGCAGGTGTGGCTATACTAGCTAGCCCCCAGCTGAGCGCCTCTGTGCTGGAGTTCACCCCAGTGGACGAGAGGGTCACCTCCCTGCGCCTTAGGACTGTGGGGGGGGGACTCTGACTGTGGTTTGTGCTTATGCACTGAACAGCAGTTCGGAGTACTAGGCCTTCCTGCAGACCCTAAGTGGAGTCCTATTTGGGGCTCCTGCAGGGGACTCCACTGTCCTATTGGGGGACTTTAATGCACACATAGGCAATGATGGAGAAACTTGGAGGGGCGTGTTTGGGAGGCATGGCCACCACGATCTGAACCTTAGTGGTGTTTTGTTGTTGGACTTCTGTGCTAGTCACGGTTTGTCCATAACAAACACCATGTTCGAACACAAGGATGCCCACAAGTACACCTGGCATCAGAACACCTTAGGTGGAAGGTCGATGATCAATTTCGTTATCGTATCATCTGATCTGAGGCCATGTGTTTTGGACACTCGGGTAAAGAGAGGGGCAGAGCTGTCCACTGATCACCATCTGGTGGTGAGCTGGTTTCGATGGCGGGGGAAGCTTCTGGACAGACCTGGAAAACCCAAGCGTGTAGTGAGGGTGAACTGGGAACGTCTGGAGGAAGAGCCTGTCCGGAGAGATTTCAATTGCCACCTCCGGCGGAGCTTCTCAGGCATCCCTGTGGAGGTTGGGGACATCGAGCATGAGTGGTCGGTGTTCAAAGCCTCCATTGCTGAAGCTGCAGCGGGGAGCTGTGGCCTGAAGGCCATAGGTACCTCAAGGGGCAGTAACCCTCGGACACCGTGGTGGACACCGGTGGTCAGGGAAGCCGTCCGACTGAAGAAGGAGGCCTTCCGGGATATGTTAGCCCGGGAGACCCCAGAAACAGTTGCAGGGTATCGACTGGCCCGGAGGGCTGCGGCTTCGGCCGTGACCAAGGCAAAGCAGAGGGTGTGGGAGGAATTCGGAGAAACCATGGAGAAGGACTTTCGGTCGGCACCAAAGTGTTTCTGGAAGACCATCAGACACCTCAGGAAGGGAAAGCGGGGGACCATCCAAGCTGTATACAGCAAGGAGGGGACACTGCTGACCTCAACTGAGGAGGTTGTTGAGCGTTGGAAGGAGCACTTTGAGGAACTCCTGAACCCAACTAATCCACGCTCTACGATCGAGGCAGAGCCGGAAGATGATGGGGGGTCGTCAATTTCCTTGGAGGAGGTCACTGAGGTAGTCAAACAACTCCACAGTGGCAAAGCCCCAGGGACTGATGAGATCCGTCCAGAAATGCTGAAGGCGCTGGGTGTTGAGGGGCTGTCTTGGTTGACACGCCTCTTTAACACTGCGTGGAAGTCTGGGTCAGTGCCAAAGGAGTGGCAGACTGGGGTGGTGGTCCCAATATTCAAATAGGGGACCAGAGGGTGTGTGCCAATTATAGAGGCATCACATTACTCAGCCTCCCAGGGAAAGTGTACTCCAAGGTGCTTGAAGCAGCAGTTTGGCCTGAGAATCGGAGCAGCTGGTGCGGTTCTGCAGTCGCTTTACCGCACTGTTGTGACGAAAAGAGAGCTGAGCCAAAAGGCAAAGCTCTAGATCTACCGGTCTATCTACGTCCCCACCCTCACCTATGGTCATGAAGGATGGGTCATGACCGAAAGAACGAGATCACGGATACAAGCGGCCGAAATGAGTTTTCTCCGGAGGGTGGCTGGGGTCTCCCTGAGAGATCGGGTGAGAAGTTCAGTCATCCGGGTGAGACTCGGAGTAGAGCCGCTGCTCCTTTGCGTCGAAAGGAGCCAGTTGAGGTGGTTCGGGCATCTAGTGAGGATGCCTCCTGGGCGCCTCCCTAGGGAGGTGTTCCAGGCGTGTCCGGCTGGGAGGAGGCCGCGAGGTAGACCCAGGACTAGGTGGCGGGACTACATCTCCGCACTGGCCTGTGAGCGGCTAAAGATTCCCCAGGCAGAGCTGGTTGATGCTGCTAGGATAAGGGATGTCTGGGGCCCCCTGCTGGAGCCTCTGCGACCCGACCCCGGATAAGCGGATGAAGATGGCTGGATGGATGGGTGGATATATATATATATATATACAGAAACAGATGAGTCTTGAGTCTTGAATCTCCACTGAAAATCATTGCTAGAAGTGTGCTGAAAACATACACTACCAATCAGAGCCACTGCCTACATCTCCAATAGGGTGAAGGACCCTCCTTACCGGACCTCCAAATACACTACTGGAGTGGAGAATCAAAACTAAACAGAACATCCACCGTCTGATTAGGAAAGATGCTGGATTAGTTCTGCAATCCAGGATTTTTTCAATCTCTCAAATGGTTTCCATCCATTTAAAGTGATGAAATCAGAATGAAAGTCCTCAGTCTCTAGCAGAGCGTAGCATTTAGAGACTGACTTGTGAGTCTAAATGGTAAATGGACTGCACTTACAGTATATAGCGCTTTTCCACCTTAGCGGCACTCAAAAGTGCTTTACAATGGCCTCTCATTCATCCATTCACACACACACTCATGGCAGCTGCCATTGTTATAGAATTTACATCTGGCCTCAATACCTTTCTATTCCAAACACCTTAAACCTTTGTTCTCTCTCTCTCCTTTTGTAATTCACCACCTCCCTCAACCGTTCACATAGACAGGGTGGCCTCCAGGAGGTCCACACACCTAGAAATGTCCACTCCAGAATAACCATCCTTTGTCCTTTTGTCTCCAAGAAATTGCCGCCTTTTCTCATGTCACATGTCTGTATTCTCGGCCACGCCTGCCATTTCACATGACAATGTACAATGGATTAGCCAATCACATCCTGGAAGCGCCGTACCTGTGTTTTGCTTGAATATAAGTCAGCCCAAGATCAGGAGGCTTCACTTCTTTGGATAAACCACTCATGTTGCGTTGTCCAGGAAGTCCTTGCGCTCGTATGTTTTCTCAATAAACCAGACTTAACCTTTTGAGCGAATCTTGGTAAATCCTTTTTGACTAGATCAGTTAAAATCCATTACAATTGGCGAAGGAAATGACGAAAAGGGAGGACTGCCCGTGTTGCTTCGGGATTCCAGTGGATGAACTGGTCAATTTTCTCTCTTGCGCCAGAGCGCACGCTGAGATTATTTCCTCAGTTCTTCCACTGGCTTCTTGAACTCACAGGTACGTTTGAACGAACCCTCTTATGGTTCTGAGTTGTATTTGCCTTGTTTTCGTTTCGAATTGTGTGGTTGGGCTGGCGTATTGTTGGAAACAAACTCCCCCGGGGGGGGGAGTAGGTGGTATCGATCTAAGTAGTTGTAACTCAACAATAGTGATATATGATATTGCATTGTTCTTTGACTTCGTCCTTGTTTCGTTACTAGGGGTTTTGCCTTTCAGTAGAAGTGTGATTTGGTCTTGTGACTCATTTGTTCCCCTGCAGTTAATGTACAGTTTAGGTTGTTTATCGGTTGCAGTTTAGAACGGTTGAGTTGGTGTTGAGTCAAAGTAGGCACAGAACGGGCTTCCCCTTTGGCCGGTCGCGGGTGAAATTAAAACCGCAAACCGTTGTATGTTTTCTCAACGAAGGTAGCTACTGGGAGTGATTTGGTAGTGTCCGATCCGCGTTTCTTGGAGAAACGTTTTCCCCTTTATCCCGGGTGGTTGGTGTAGCCTAAACGAGCTTTAGCTTCCAACCAAGAGGCTGGTGGTTCAGCCGGGCAGGCATATGTTTTTTTGCTTGTTTTAACGTGGGCCTTTGTTCGTCCTTTGTGTTCTGTGTCCCTACACGGGGTTGTTCGTTTTGTTGTTTACTGTTTGAGCCATGAATCGTAACTGCTAGGTTTCCGGTAGCTGGTTGTCTGGGAGACAAAGGAAACAACAACTACTCCGCTCTCCCGGTGATCCCGCCCGAGCCAGAGGGACAACAAAGGACCAGTTGCTGGGTGAGTTATGTAGTGGTTTAATGTGTCTTTGTTTCTTTCGAAATTGTATTCCTTTGTTTATTTCCCGCCTTGGTGTTTTAACTATACGTTTCTTTTCATCGTTAGTTTTGAATTATAGGGTGTAGGGTATTGTGTTAATTATGAATACCAATACTAGTTCGCTGTCTGGCCCAGCTAAGATTGTTGCGCAAAGGTTTTGGGATGATGCTTGTGTGCAGTTTTTGCTATGGGCGAGACATTCTGATTTCCCCCTGTCCGGTACACTCTCGATTCTCGAGTTGGCGACTGTTAGAGCTCAGTTACAGGCGTTTGAGATGACTAGATTAGGAAGGGAGCCTGGAAATGCGATAGATTGGAATGCATTCAGGAAGTGGGAAATAGTCGCACATGAGTGTTTTTTTCAAGTCAGAAAGAAGCGTAGCTGAGGAAGTTAATCAGAGAGATGAATATTCAAAGTCCCTTCCCCCTCCTAGTCATTCCGTTTTGAACTCTATCACGCCGACTCGGCACTCAGAGCTCACACATCCTTCCCAGACTATGACTGTTTCACCCGCTGTTGTAGCTGCCGCCCCGCCTCCCAACTCTGTTTTTCCGTCTGCTCCCAACCAACAACGACCAGAGTGGCGACAGAGAAACAATAGGAAGCGTTCTGGTAGGGTTAGGCGAGGAAAAAGGTATAATCGAAGTGAAGACAGAGACGATTCATGCTTCCATTGTGGTCAGTATGGCCACTGGATTGAACGGTGCCACAGTTACCGCAGGCAAAATGAAAGGGAGAATCCTGCAACCTGGGATTCGGCGCCACCTGCTGGAATGAACAACCCACAACAGTCATGACTAGGCCAGGAATAGACAGTCTAATTGAGGGACCGTCAGATAGTACAGCTGTGCAGGATGAAGAGAAGGTTGTTCATATTTGTCAAATACCTTAATCTGAATACAGCATCTCCTAACCCAATTATATATTTTTAATGTTTATGTTAAATATCTCATGTTTATTGTTTGAGGCACATTCATCGGGGCTGAGTGTTTTTCTGAGTGTTTTTACAGACGACTGTCGTTCCGGGAGTGATGGGTGAATGCCGAACCAGGAGACGGGCACGGGACCGGAGGTGGAGATGGAGGTTACCGGCCTGGTTCGTGGGATGCAGGGCCAACGCCATGTCACCGACTCACCGTGAACAACAGATAAGTATGACATAGGGAAGAGACCATTTTTTCCGAAGCGTGCCAAATACTGTTAGATAATTGATATTTTGTTAATTGTAAATGAAGCGAGTTCATTTTAGTGTTATTTTATTCAGACAAGAATGTTTTTATTTTATTTTTATTTCATAAAATCGCAAGAGAAATTCTAAGAGCAAAATCCAATTGCCTTGATCACGACTGGCGACTGGGCGTGTTAAAGTAATTCTTACACTGCCCCTGATGTCACTGTAGGCTACTGCAGAGCCTAGATCCCTGCTACTGTCCGATTCGGTAAATGGACAAAAGCTAGGTCCCCACTGACAAACTACATAGACTGACGAGCCCGACTGGCTCTAACGACATTTCAACAGACACCCTGTTTAAGTTTTCCTGACTGACTAACACCATTTTTCCCCAAAGCAGGATCATCTCCTGCCAGGAAGAGGGGATGATAGAATGTGGCTTGCACTTAACCATGTTTCTGAGTATCTTCAACAGACTGCTGATAACCGTTCTTGACCAAAGAGGGGGTTCCTGACCAAAGAGGGGAACAGGGAGACCAGACCAGACCAGAGGACTCAAAGAGGGGAACAGGGAGACCAGACCAGACCAGAGGACTCTCCTCTTGCTCTTCTGTTTTTTCTCTGCTGTCTCTCTCATCTGTGGATTCACAGGTCTCTCCTCCCATGTCTCTCAGACATTGCCGACCTGCCCCGTATGAAGTCCCCACTAAGGGAAGGCGACCATTCCGGACGCCAGAGAGGGCTTCTTCTTATCATCTTCAACCAGGCCATTGGGTCCTGATCCGCGACCTGGGGCCGTACCAGATTCAACTCACCACGCAGACAGCTGCCTGAGTAGCTGAGAGAACTTTGTGGGTCCATGAGAGCCGTTGCGTCCCAAACCAAGGAGCAGATGAGCAGCCTGAGAAGAGGCCAGAAAACATGGAAGAGAAGTAGAAGTAGCGGGGTGAACCTACCCGTCAAAGATGGAACAATCAGGACCATGGCATTCAGTTAAAATCCATTACACCATGCACGGTGCTATCCTGCTCATTAGGAGCAATTTGGGGTTAGGTGTCTTGCTCAAGGACACTGACATGTGGACAGTCGGAGATGGAATTCGAACCACTGACCCTTCGATCATTGAACGACCCGCTCTACCAACTGAGCTACAGCCACCCCTGAGTCTAGACGGATGTGTGCCGCTGCCATTTTGAGTATTTGTAGTATTCCCTGTCCCCTGGGTTCCCACAACATGCAACTCTGGTGGTTGCCTAAGGCATATAGTGTTGGCAGGTAGCTCAACAAGATCATGACTTTTCCCTTGTTGTCTAAAGTTGTGAATTCAAGCCATGGGTGATGCAGAATAAAAATGCTAATGCCTACGCAGGCATTGTACTGTGTGGACTTGAGACACATGATTTAAAGACATTTTTAATTTAAGTTTTAAATAATTATGGTCCGGGTAGTTCTGCTGACGGACCCTCATATATTTGTCATTTGTTTCTTCCTCTTCCTCCTCCTTCTTCTTCCTCTGCAAAATGCCTGGCCCCGGCTCCTTGCTGTGCAGCAGTTATAATTATACTTATAATTATATAACGCTCATCACTTTGCTTCAGTCATTGGCCATTAAAAAGTTATAATTTCATATACGAAAAATAAGCTTCTTCTTTGACTGTAGCTATTTAAGAAGCCTATTATAGACTAATCATCATCTACAGCTAGTTATTAATATGTAATTTCCTCCCCAAGAAGGCTGAGATGTTCTGTGTGATTTGGCTGAGTGCTACAGGGGTCAGACAAAATGACCTCTCATTAAAAGTTGACACTTTGGCTTTTTCACAAGTTAACATGTCAACTCTAATTTGGGCTGCAGCCTCCCCCTCTGGCACAATACCGCGAGCACAGAGACAAGCTGCTACCTCCCCTTCGGCACAATACCGCGAGCACAGAGACAGCATGCCAAGGAAAGAGCTGGAAATAATCCTTTATTGGACAGGTGTGTGCGTGTGCGTGTGTGTGTGTGTGCACGTACTGTATGTGTTTGTGTTTTTGTGTCTATTGTAATGTGTAACCATGTATCCCTAAACATTTGCATGTGTGTGTGTGTGTGTGTGTGTGTATGTGTGTGTGTGTGATGTGTGCGATCTTGGAGTGGGGGGTGGGGTTCAAGTGTTACAGAAGCAGTGACGTTTTAAATGTCCTTTTTTTGCATTTCATTTTATATGACCTTTTATGTGTTTCTTGCACATTGTCTTGATGCTGTTAATGTCTCATATAAAGCACTTTGAATTGCCTTTTTGCTGAAATGTGCTATACAAATAAACTTGCCTTGCTCACGTCATTCGATTGTGGAACACAATAAGTGTGGCGCTGATGGCTCTACACAAAAAAACACGGGGAAACAGCGTGAGTCAAAGTAGAGCACTACAGTACAGAGTGCAGACAGGGGTAACGTTATACGCAGAGAGGAAAGCAACAGACAACAAGGGCATAAAACAAAAGTGGGCAAATGAACAACAAGACATAAATCCTAAGACAAGGAAACTATGGGAAACCATACAAAACCTGCACCTGGGGGGGGGGAGGGTGGGGGGGCTCGTGAGGTGAGAGCACAGTTTGCCATAATGTGAAATGCATATGCATGGTGATCTTAATTAAAACACACAAAAGACATACACTCTTGATGTTATTACTCATGTGCAATATACTGTATAAGAATATGACATGGTGTCAGAATACAAGATGGAGGAATACGACAAAAGGAACTCTTCAACCACTTAGTTTTGCACCTGGGAGGGAGGAGCCTGTGGCTGAAGGTGCTCCCCATCGGGCCCAGCTCTTCATGGAGGGGATGGGAGGGGTTGTCCAGCATGGACTTCGGTTTGTCCCTCATCCTCCTCTTCTCTACCACTGTCCAGTTGTTGCCCGACTACAGAGCTGGCCCTCCTCATCACCAGGCTTCCTCACTGGCCTTCACCAATGCCTGCATCACATGAGCAGGTACCACTGTGCACAACTCGGTCTATTAGAGAGCACACTCTGGGTGCACGCGCACAAAAGGACATTTAAAACAAAATGTCACTGCTTCTGTAACACTCGAACCCCACCCCCCACTCCAAGATCACACACATCTCTCTCACACACACACACACACGCACACATTTTTACCCTATTAGAGGGTCATCAGATCTGAGCCACCAAATCCCACCATGCCGTCGCCTGTAAAGCCGAGACGATGATTGGCGTCTCCTCTAATCGAGTTTCCCAGCCAGCGAAGGTGTCTAACGCCACAAGGTCTGAAACACAGCAGGTTCGTCCCAGTGGAGATATTGCGTGACGCTGAGTGACATTTCAGTCTGTCAAAGGTCATCCCTGTATCTACCTGGCCCAGCTCTGATGCACAGAGAGCGCAGATGAACAGAGGCCCCGGGGCCAAAGAAACATGGGATATTATTATAAGACGGCCTCCTCTGGTGTTGGGGGGACAGTGCTTGTTCAAATCAAATCCAATTGTATTTGTATAGCACATTTCATACACAGAGGCAACACAATGCGCTGAGCAATGGGGGGATGGACAAAGGTCATTCCAGAGGGAAGCAAGTTATCATTTGTTATTAATGTTATATCTAATGTTATATCTAATATTATAACTAATGCTATATCCTAATGTAATGCTACAGTTTGAATGTGTGTGTGTGTGTGTTTGTGAGTGTGTATGTGTGTTTGTGTGGGTGTCTGTGTGTGTGTGTGTGTGTGTGTGTGTGTGTGTGTGTGTGTGTGTGTGTGTGTGTGTGTGTGTCAGTAGCAGAAAGAGGTGTTTTATGCTTCACCACCATTAGTATTGGTGAAAGGAAAAAAATGTTAGTTTAGTTTAGTTTATTGATTTATTTGATTCAGGGACATTGCACATTAATCAACAATTTTACAATTGTAAATGTGACAGGATTAGCGAACTAATTTTTACCTGTTGTCCCTGGCCTGATGTTAAAGCAACCTAAGAAGGATCAAGGCATTAACACAATAGTGACAATTAAAAACATACAGCAAAGTATAAACACAACAAGGCTAACCAAGCAAAGCAGGACAGAAACATAGAGCACATTTAAACACATAAAACAAAGGGATCCACACTTGAGACAACATTTACAGACATTAGACTTAAACACATAAAACAGAGTTATCCACACTTGAGACAACATTTACAGATATTAGACTTAAACACATAAAACAGAGTTATCCACCCTTGAGACAACATTTACAGACATTAGACTTAAACACATAAAACAGAGTTATCCACACTTGAGACAACATTTACAGACATTAGACTTAAACACATAAAACAGAGTTATCCACACTTGAGACAACATTTACAGACATAAGACTTAGGACAGAGTTCATAGACAACAGTAGCACAAGTATAATGTAAACACAGGACAACATTGACACAATAAAACATGCATAAAATTAAATAAAAAATACGGTACAAGCATGCAGAGAGAAAGATCAAAAAGACTAAGACAGACAGATGCAGACAGACAGGGTAGGCATGACAAAGCTAGGCACAAGCACACACCTGGTTACACAAGAGCCAGGTTTTCAGGTTGTGAGTGAATGAGCGGTGTGTGGTGCAGGTGTACAGGGAGAGTGTTTCTGAGGTGTACAGGGAGAGTGTTTCTGAGGTGGACAGAGAGAGTGTTTCTGAGGTGTACAGGGAGAGTGTTTCTGAGGTGGACAGGGAGAGTGTTTCTGAGGTGGACAGGGAGAGTGTTTCTGAGGTGGACAGAGAGAGTGTTTCTGAGGTGTACAGGGAGAGTGTTTCTGAGGTGGACAGGGAGAGTGTTTCTGAGGTGTACAGGGAGAGTGTTTCTGAGGTGGACAGGGAGAGTGTTTCTGAGGTGTACAGGGAGAGTGTTTCTGAGGTGTACAGGGAGAGTGTTTCTGAGGTTTACTGGGAGAGTGTTTCTGAGGTGTACAGGGAGAGTGTTTCTGAGGTAAACAGGGAGAGTGTTTCTGAGGTGTACAGTGAGAGTGTTTCTGAGGTGTACAGGGAGAGTGTTTCTGAGGTGGACAGGGAGAGTGTTCCAGGTCTCAGAGGCTGTGACTGCAAATGATAATTGACCAAATGTGCTTAATCTTCCTGGGATTGAGATGTCACCACGAGCTGTGGATCTGGTTAACCTGCCATTCTGGGTTATGAAGGTGGTAAGTGGGGGAGGTGCAAGGTCATGAAGGATTTTATAGATAAGGTAGCTATCATGGAATTTACACAGGTTTTCCCAGCTGAGGAGATTGTATCTTGGCAGTATATTACAGTGGTGATGTTTTCTGGGTTTGATATCTATAAATGAACAAGGGTTTTGAACTCAGCCTTATCAGAAGGCTATCACTATCCACTATGATAGTGGATCTAACACTGTTAGATCCCAATGGGGCACCCACCCTGTCATAAAGGGAAAATGGATAACCGTAATAATAATTTTAATCAGTTTCAATCAATAGTAAAGGGTGTGAACTCTTGGCTCATAAACAGTGACCAGATGAGTCATACACACCAAAACACGGAACCCGGCTCTTTTTTAGTGAAGCGTTTATTCATTACTTCTACAGACTACAATAGCATATTATCAACTAATGTAAAACATACATGAATAGTTGACTGCTAACATCAAAAGTAAAGAAACAATAAGTAAATGATGATAAAAGAAACAAATAGGAATACAGGTAGCAAATGTGATTTTGTTAACTCGCTAAGAGTGAAAATAGTTATGTATTTGTTGTAAATAATGGACTTCAACAAATCTAAATTATAACTTAATGCCAATATCGCAAGGAGAGCAGTGCATGTCATAGTGTATAAAGTTATTTATTGTGCTGATTTCTTTGGAAGGGCTCATTGTGATTGTGAAGGCCTGGAGGCGCCTGCTGGATGACTGATGTCCATACAATCTCTTTGTTTGATTGAAGATTTCAGTCCGTTCGGTCGTAATGAGAATTGCGTTTGGAGGTTGAGGTCTGTTCTGATAAGAGTTGCTTTCTAAGGTTCCTAAAGTCATACAGTCTGCATAACGTTATCTTTCTATTATGCTAGGAGGCAAGGTGATGCACGCCATCTTGGGACCTTCTTGGCATCAGAAGTCTGGACTACTCGATTCTTTCTGTCTCTACTCACGCTTGAATCAACTCAAATCTCAATCCAAAATGGAGTCCAAGGTCAAGAGTTTGGCCCAGTTCCAATGTCCCCCCTAAACCCTCAAGCCCTGAGCCCTCACAGACTTATTGACGTCACCAGGTAAAGTGGTTGAGTGCGAGAGGCTACAAGGGCTCAAAATGATATAAGAAGGAATGGAACAACACTTGTGACATCACGTTAGGTGATGCTCAAACATATCTTACTATTGTGGGTTTGGCACTTTTTATTTTACGTTTTAATTTTACGTTGTTTTTCTTTTAGGCTTACATGTAAATTAATTTTGGGCTGAGTCAAATCCCCTTTACATTATCATAACCCTCTATGTTGCCCTCAAAATATTTCTGTTCAACTTGTTGAAATCATTTTAAGTTATCATAAGCGAACTATTGCCTGTGATTCTTGTTTGTGATGAATCCAAAATTAGATGGTATAGATCCAGTCCATTGTCTCTATTGGTCAGTTTGCATTCCAGCCGTGGCGATAACCACGATATCCCCACGCTAAAATGGAATGTTCGCACATCTTTTAATATCAATCCACCTCTTATTAGTAGCTGTGGCAGTGTCCAGATCAATGTTTACAAAGATCTGCTGTAGCATTGTCGTTGCCTGGCAACGTTCCCTTTTTCCGCAAATTATAATAAAGTATCCGCAAATTATTAACAAATAGTTCCATTAAAAATACATTTAAAGTTCGTATTGTCTTTTTTTATATATTGACGGATAAATGTGGCAACCGTTGTATAAAAGCATTATAGAACTCGAAGCCGTGGGATGTCACGGATATCGCCATGGCTAGCGGGGTGTAACGGCACTCCGCTGCGCGTCGTGCCTAACCACTCCCGCTAGCCGTGGCGATATTCGTGACATCCCAGTGCTTCTCGTTCCATAATGCTTTATTATACAACAGCTACTTCCGACCGCGCATTGTGATTGGCTAAGACGCATTCCAAGCCATGTTATAACCACAATATACCAACGGGCAAATCACCAGTAAACGTAGACTATCACTACACTTTGATACATTGTATCATGACGTGATGGATGTATGTAGGCTATTAAACCCCCGTGATACAGTGTATTCAAATCAGCGATTCACGTTCGATACACCAACTGTCACATATCCTACTTCAAAAAATGGATAGGTGTTGTGGACCAGTCCAGCTGTAAGTTGCCTATAGCAACGGTAAACAATTGGGAACTATTTTGGATTGCGGAGGGCCGAAAGCAACACAATTTAGCGAAATTGAACACTTTTTTTTTTTTACAGATATTTAATGACAGTGCAGTGCTGTTGTATAAAAGCAATAAGACACTCGAGGTCATGCTTTACTGTGGTTATTGGCACAGCTGTGGTGCCTACGGCCGCACCACAGCCGTGCCAATAACCACAGTAAAGCACGACCTTGAGTGTCTTATTGCTTTTATAAAACAGCACTGCACTGCCTCCCTCTCGTGTCTTATTGCTTAAAGGAAAATGCTCGTTTTTGACAACCTGGACCTTATTTACGACATATTATAAGAAGTTTGACTCACCGAGATCACTTTTGTGTTGTTCGGAGGCCTGTAGAAGAAATTTAAAATCCAGCGCGAGCCAGTATATCCATGTAATGGCGTCGGACGGGGCAACGGGAATGCAGTTTCTCAAAATCCATTTTCGGCCGCTAAACGGTTGTTTTCATCAATCAGATTGGATGAATCGACAGTTGAGATTCCTCAACGCGAGCCATTGTTGTTTTTGTTTTCAAATACGGGGTCTTTAGCCTCTGTAATATGATCTTTACACGCCTCTCCCCCACTTGCTCCAGCACGCATGCGCACAGGCCAGCGCGCAGACTGGCTATTCTCCCTCACATTCTCTGCGCTACGATCGGATTGTTGCTGACGAATGACGACGACAATATTCTCGGCACCAACAACGATCGTAGCGCAGAGAATGTGAGCCGGAGAAAAGCCAGTCTGCGCGCTGGCCTGTGCGCATGCGTGCTGGAGCAAGTGGGGGAGAGGCGTGTAAAGATCATATTACAGAGGCTAAAGACCCCGTATTTGAAAACAAAAACAACAATGGCTCGCGTTGAGGAATCTCAACTGTCGATTCATCCAATCTGATTGATGAAAACAACCGTTTAGCGGCCGAAAATGGATTTTGAGAAACTGCATTCCCGTTGCCCCGTCCGACGCCATTACATGGATATACTGGCTCGCGCTGGATTTTAAATTTCTTCTACAGGCCTCCGAACAACACAAAAGTGATCTTGGTGAGTCAAACTTCTTATAATATGTCGTAAATAAGGTCCAGGTTGTCAAAAACGAGCATTTTCCTTTAAGTATTTACTCATGAATGTCAACCCGCATTTCTGCATCTCACAACTCTTTTTATATTCATGTTGGAAATCTTAATTCAAAGAACATTGCACTGAGATGGATGATTAATGTCATGCAGCTTGAATCATGTGATTTATGGTATCATAAATCTATGTAATTTATATAACCATAACACATATTTTCAAACAAATCAAATTATACAAATGCATGGTGTTGATAGCCTATACATAAAAATATTGAAACCAAAATAATTATAAGGCTACTTGTGCAGATGTAACATGGAAAACATAGGCTTTTTTGTTTTGCAACATGAAAGTTAGGGCTGGTTGATCTGTCCGTGATTGTTTAGTGGCCGTTCATTAGGTGAGTGAGTTTCACGTCACAACGATATGAACTGTGGGTAATTCCCTTAGGCAAAGTCTACAGAAGTGCAGACTTACGGTAAGGGGGCATTAAGGGCTCAAAATGTCTGCCAGAGAGCCCTCATGCACTTGACGATTTTACAATGATTTCACACTTAGCTGGAATGCGCCTCAATGTCTGTGAGTGAGTCCGTAGGGGTGGACATTGGGACTGGGCCTTTTTAGTCCAGAGGGCAAGGGAGTGTCCCTGCCTGTGGTTAAACGTGATTGGTCAGTGTTCCTCTCTGCATCTTGTTTCACACCAACATGCATTGCGGTTCTGAAAGACAGGTCAAAGGTGATTGGTCAGTCACCGAGTGGTGGGTGTGTATAGTCCCTTCCCACTTTCCCAGTGTGATCAGACAGTTTTCTCTTTTAGAACATCCATATTACTGTTCATGACATGTTATTACATTTTCAAAACATGGACTTATGATTGTAGCTCCATACAGTATATAGATACTGTATCAAAGGTGACTATCTACATTACTATCATTCAGTGTTCTTTCATATTCTTCTAGTACAAGTGTAATTTTGGAGAAATATGCATGAATGAACAACAGTAAGTGTTTCTTCTCCCAGGCCTTCCAGCACCTGAATGACACTAGCTGTATATAGTATCACTATATCTAGTGTATAGTATCAGTATACCTATATAATGTCACCATAAATGCATATGACAGATGACAGTACTGTATATCCCCATGGGATTATTTATAGATATAGCGTGTACATAATACATCCATGCCTTTACTTGTATAATTTTGTGTCATTTGTAATGTGTAAAAAATAAATCTGAATCTGAATCAGTAAGGAAATGTCTGTATCTATGTATTTAAAGTTTGTCTTTGTATTGGGATTTTAATTTTGATGAATATGGGGCCAAATTAAATTCAAGTAATCTGTAGCGTTCCAGTTTATTACTTTTTTCCACTGTTCAAATATATCTTAGTTTATTATTTTCTCTATTTTAGTTTACAAGTAATTTGGGAATTACCTTTACATCCTTTTGTGATGTGAATTTGATTTCCTCATTAGAGTCATTCCAAGTGTTTTTCTCTGGGTGAAGATGACCTTGCTGTACTAGGTATGCTCTGTGTTGGAATGAATCTGAGTCAGAGTCGACCAAATGGTTCTTGAATGTGATTGCTCTCTTTTTTATTTTAATTAAGAGAGGGAATTAGCTGAACTCTGCTCTACACGCGGGGTTTGGGAAGTTCTGTGGACTTTCAGTGTATTCTAGTAAAATTCTAGCTGTACTTTTTCTGTGGGTTTGAGTCCCAGTGGTCTTCTTTCATTACTGGGCCCCGAATTTAACTTCAATAGTGACATTTGTTTAATGACACTGGAAGATTTTAAGCCAAATTGTTCTTGGAGGGTTTAATTAGAGTCTGGCTCTGTTCTTTGAAGCTGGCCTGGAAAGATAAGAGGAGCAGCTGACTCAGGGGCTCTGGTGTAGGTAACCGGGCATTGTAGCAAACCCTTTCTCAGTGCTATTTTCTCCTCCAAGGTGTTGCGTTGACCCCGTTTTAATTGGTTGCAACAGAGAAGTGTTTAGATTAGACGCCCAACCAGGTTCTGTTAGGACTCTGAGGCTGCAAGTTCTCATAGCTGCTGTGAGGGGGAGAGGTCAAGACCACTCCTTCCCTGGTGATCGTCATGATGACGTCATTGTGAGGTTTCATGAATGAATGTCACAAATAAAGCTAAAGTATAGCCCCCAATGGCAGACAATTAAGAGTAATAATCTCGGCGCAGCAGGGCCAGTGTGTCGTGGGGCTAACACGCTACACTACCCATTCCTGTTCATTTCCTGCTGAGACAGACAGCTCCTCAACACCACCCTCTCCTGTCTGTGGCCTCAGCCTGCAGCCTCAGCCTAGAGCCAGCAGGGGTAGAATAGGCCTGGAGACAGAACCAATGGTAAATGGACTGCACTTACAGTATAGAGCGCTTTTATCCAAAGCACTTTACAATGAAGGCCTCTCATTAACCCATTCACACACACACACACACCAATGGCAGCAGCTGCCATGCAACGTTCTAGCCTGCTCATTGGGAGCAATTTGGGGTATAGTGTCTTGCCCAAGGACACTTCGACATGTCATCAGGAGGAGCCGGGATTCGAACCGCCGACCCTATGATCATTGGATGATCCGCTTTACTGTACCTCCTGTGCTACAGCCGCTCCCTAGGGGTGCGGGAGGGAGCAGACAGGTGGCAGTAATACGTTTGAAGGCTGTTTACCTGCCTTCAGAGGACCTGGTGACTTCTACAGTATACACTCTACCAGTGCATGTTACTGTGCATGCCAGTGCATTTACTGAACTGTCTCCTACTGCACAAATACGCAAACCCTCTCTCTCTCTCTTTCCCTCTCTCTCTCTCTTTTTCACACACACACACACACACACACAAACAAATCCAGTGCTGAGTAGTGTGTGAGCAGCCTTCTTCCATTGACACTGACAGTCACTGACACGGTCAAAGGGCTGCCGATGAGCGTATCATTCATATCATCCTCTTTGACATGCTAATAGCTGTCTAGGTGTCCTTTGTGATCACCGAGCTCAGTGACAATTCCTGTGTGCAGTAGCTGAGAGTGGTGGTTGGAGAGGTTGTTGTTCTCTACCATTTTATGTGCCGAGTCTGCTACACTCCATATGAAACTTTTTGTACGGCACTAAAGAAAACTCCATTCAAGCCACAAAAAGAAAGTCAAAGTCAAATGTATTTATTTAAAGCACATTTAAAAACAACTCACGTTGACCAAAGTGCTGTACAAACCAGAGCAGGTGGCAAAATCACAACATAAAAGACTAAGAGCCACTCACATAAGCTCTTAGGGCTCTAGTGCTGCCATTAGGCCAAGGCAAACCTTTAGGGGTGGGGGTGGGGACAACGCATCCAGAATAGAACCAGACCAGGTCAAGCCTGGCTTATGTGCATGACTGGCTTGTTTCTGTTCAGGACTGGTAGGACAGAAGCTAGTCATGCCACTGAAATAGCTGTGAATTGAAATGACATGAAATAATGTCTGATAAATTAAGATAGGTCTTGTCGCCTGGACACATCAGTTTCCAGCACAATAAGAGCGGGATAGCTAGTTAGCTCATGAGCTCACAGCAACTAGCAGCAGCTTCCATAACATTAATGGTAGCGGTCAGTGGCTAAAGCATTTTACACTGATGATTCCTGTAACATTAGCTATTTTGCTAGTTGTTGGCCCTAGGCTTATGAATTTCTATTGCTAAATTTACTTACTCTAAAAGATTTTTTGGTAACCCTTCCTTTCATAGTCCCACAATTACCAAACATTTACCTGGTAAATACATGCAAAGTATAGCCTAATATATAATGGGTAAATACTGAGACACCTACAGTATACTGTAGGTATAATTTCATAACAGGAGTATTTCAAATGTTCAATTACTGCACATTAATTCAATAACTGACATAGCACCACCAGGTAACCACATTTTTACATAACTTTTATAACATCCAGTGACAAACACAAATGATAAATCACAATTCTTATATTTATTACAATGCTTTAAATTATATTCATGATAACTGGATCCACTCAGGAATCTGGGAGTGAGACCAAGAACAGGAGGAGCAGAAAACAAAACACAGAGTTGCATACACAGAGAAACATAACAAAAGTCTAGTATATCAATGGGACTTGTAATTGGTCACTTAAGGGGAGACACCCCAGGTGAATAGGAAAAAAGAAATCCTTAATAGGTATCACCATCAAACTCCCCCAGTTTGTTAGGTACATTAAGGAGCATCTTTTTTGTATTACAAGTTTTCTGAAATCTTATGGATAAATATGCAAATTAGGCATTATATGCGCTAAATATGCGCTAATTTGCATAATTTCGGGACATCAATTTTTTTAACTGGTTCAAGCCAGATTCAAAATTCTTGTTTCATTTTGTTCACATATCCCTATTCAAACTTTGTCCAAGGGGGATTTTTGATATCTCTTTTCTTCACTTCAGAAATCAGAAAATACTGTCAACTGTTACGGCTCTCATGCCCTCGCCTCCACAACCGTCTCCCTCTCTCCCCTCTGGGCCCGCTGCGTGCTCGGGGCGTCCTACGCGCTCTACCGCACGTCGCCTCTTACCATAACCCACATGTGGTAAAGTATAGCCTCTAGCCTACGTTTTTACTTACCAGTATTTTGTAGTGCTTTTCTCTTTGCCTGTTTAGACTTTACTTAGTTGCAGTGCCTACCCAGCTAACTTATTTTTTCCCTGCTCGTGATTACTATCACTCACCCTGCCTCTCCTCCTCGTCTCTCCAGTATCCCGGACCCCCTCTGCTGAGTTGTACCAGCCAGCAGAGCCCTCACCCTGCTCCACCTCCGTATCCCTCCGGCTCCCTTGAGCCAAGAACATTTTATTATTTAGTGGCAGTTTGGTGGCTCCTATTTTTTTTTCTCCCATTATATTTTTGTGGCAATCCCTTTTTGTGGCTCCCCCTTTGTGTTACCTTATTTAATCGCCCCTCCGGGCTTTAACCGTTCCTTGCCTCCTCCATTCCTGTTGCACCTGGGACCCACACCGAACCGTCACAGTAAGATCTGGCCAGTTTGGACCCAGCCAACATGGAGGAGAGACCTGCACCTCTCGGACCACTCCAAGCCCAGGGTAGGCTCCTGGCAGAACACTCCCGTATGCTCTCGCAGGCTTCCGACGTGGTCACAACCGTGCGCCAGGAGCTCCAGGGAGTCTCCACCCACCAGCAGTCCCAGGCCGAGTACCTCCGGCAGGTCTCCGCCCTCCAACAGACCCAAGCTGAGCAACTGCAGCAGGTATCCGCCCAACAGCAAGCCCAGGGCGAGCAACTGACGGGACTTGCTACTCTGGTCAGCACCCTGTCCGACCAGGTCACCGCGCTCAGTGCCCGCCTGGCTCCGTTCCTGAACCCCGTCCCTCCCCAGCAAGCCCCTGCACCACCCGCGGCCCCCACTCCTGCCGCTCCACCAAACCGGGAGCCCCATCTCGCCTCCCCGGCCACCTACGACGGGACATTCACCCTCTGCCGGGAGTTCCTCATGCAGTGTGAGTATGTGTTTGATCTCCAGCCAAGCATGTACTCCACTGCGTCAGCTCGCATAGCCTACATCGCTAACCTAACCACGGGACGGGCTCGCCGCTGGGTCATGGCGGGTCGCGAGGGCGCAGCTGCCTACATGCAGGACTACACAGCCTTCGTGGCAGAATTCAGGACTGTGTTTGACCACGACGTCCACGGACAGGACGCGGACGCTGCTCTCTCCGCCCTCACCCAGGGTTCCAGCTCAGTAGCGGACTACGCCACGGAGTTCCGCATCCTCGCTGCCTGTTGCTCCTGGAACGAGTCTGCACTGTACAGTGCCTTCCGACGGGGCCTGGGTGACGCCATGAAGGACAGCCTGGCTGGAAGAGACAGACCAGCGACCCTCTCCATAGCCATAGACGAGCGCCACCGGGAACACAGGCGCGAGCGGGCGCACCAACACTACAGCGCACCCAGACCGTCTCCACCTCCCTCTACCGGTCTCTCTCAGCCTGCCCCGGCCTCCCTCGCCCCCCCAAACACCGCTGGAGAGGAACCCATGCAACTGGGCCGGACCCGACTGACCCCTGCAGAGCGTGAGCACCGGAGACAGAACGGACTATGCATGTACTGCGCCAGCCCAGCGCACGTCGTCGACTCCTGTCCCTCTGCACCTCCCAGGGCGGCAAAAGAGTAGGCTCACTCGCCAGGGGACACATCTCTGAGTGCTTGGCCGAGGGTCTCATCCGACCATCTCGATCCCAGGTGGCAGCAGGGTTCTTCTTCGTCAAGAAGAAGGGAGGAGATCTGAGGCCATGCATCGACTACAGGCTGCTCAACAACATTACAGTGAAGAACAAATATCCCCCCTCATGAGCTCCAACTTTGAACCCCTCATCAGTGCCACCATCTTCACCAAGTTGGACCTCAGGAACGCTTATTACCTGGTGCGTATCCGTGAGGGGGACGAATGGAAGACCGCCTTCAAGACCTCCCGTGGCCACTACGAGTACCTCGTCATGCCCTTCGGCCTCACCAACGCCCCCGCCGTCTTCCAGGCGCTCATGAATGACGTGCTCAGGGACATGCTGGACGTTTTTGTGGTCCTCTACCTGGACGACATCCTGGTGTTCTCCAGGAGCGCTGAGGAGCACGTCCAACACGTCCGCATGGTCATCCAGCGTCTCCGGGAGAACCGCCTGTACATCAAGGCAGAGAAGTGCACCTTTCACTCATCATCATCCTGGGGCTCATTGTGGAGGGAGGCCTGACGTGACCCGACCCCCGCAAAATCAAGACCGTGGTCGAATGGCCTCAACCCACTACCCGGAGGCAACTACAGAGCTTCCTTGGCTTCGCTAACTTTTACCGCCGTTTCATACGGGACTACAGCCGGGTAGCAGCTCCCCTCACCCACCTCACCTCATCCCTGCGTCCGTTCGTCTGGACACCGGCTGCCAGCGCCGCCTTCTCCGCGCTCAAGGAGCGCTTCACCACCGCTCCGGTCCTTCTCCATCCTGACCCCTCCAGGCAGTTCGTGGTTGAGGTGGACGCATCGGACACAGGCATCGGTGCTGTTCTGTCCCAGCGGTCGGTGGAGGACCAGAAGTTGCACCCCTGTGCCTTCCTCTCCCGCCGGTTCACCCCAGCAGAAGTCAATTATGACATCGGGAACAGGGAGTTGTTGGCGGTGGTGGGGGCCTTGGAGGAGTGGCGCCACTGGCTTGAGGGCGTGGAACACACCACCCTCGTCTGGTCAGACCACAAGAACCTGACCTTCATCCGTGCAGCCAAGCGCCTCAACTCCCGCCAGGCGCGGTGGTCACAGTTCCTTGGAAGGTTCGATTTCACCCTCACCTTCCGGCCCGGCTCCCGCAACGCCAAGGCCGACGCGCTGTCCCGCCTCCACGCGCCCGAGGCGCCCCCCGCGGAGCCTGAGACCATCCTGCCGGCCTCACGTGTCATAGGGGTGGTCACGATGAACATTGAGGCAGTGGTGAGGCAGGCCCAACGCGCCCAACCCAGTCCGGCCAACGTCCCTCCTCGCCGGCTCTTCGTGTCCGACTTGGTCCGGTCCCGGGTGCTCCAGTGGGGCCATGCCAGCCGGTTTGCGTGTCATCCCAGGGTTCACCGCACCCTCTCCTTCCTGAGCCGACGGTTCTGGTGGCCTTCCATGAGGTCTGACGTCCGGGAGTTTGTTGTCGCCTGTCCCGTCTGCTCCCGCAGCAAGGCGTCCCACCAGCCCCTGGCTGGCCTCCTGCGTCCTCTCCCGGTCCCCAGCCGTCCCTGGTCCCACATCGCCCTGGACTTCATCACCGGTCTTCCCCCCTCCAGGGGCAACACGGTCATCCTCACCGTGGTGGACCGGTTCTCCAAGGCGGTCCACCTGGTGGCGCTCCCCAAGCTCCCGTCCTCTGCGGAGACAGCCGAGCTCCTCGTCCAGCACGTCTACCGGCTCCACGGTCTCCCCAGGGACATTGTCTCAGACCGTGGGCCTCAATTCACCTCCCAGGTCTGGAGGGCCTTCTGCAGGGAGATAGGCGCCACCATCAGCCTCTCCTCTGGCTACCACCCGCAGACCAACGGCCAGCCCGAACGGGCCAACCAGAGCCTGATGTCCGCTCTCCGCTGTGTGTCGGCCCTCCAACCCACCTCCTGGAGCAAGGACCTGCCCTGGGTCGAATACTCCCTCAATGCCCTGACCAGCGCTGCCACTGGCAGGTCTCCATTCGAGTCGTCCCTCGGGTACCAGCCCCCGCTGTTCTCTCTCCAGGAATCGGAGGCCTCCGTCCCCTCCGTCCAGGCCCACCTCCGCCGCTGTCGCCGTGTATGGAGGGAGGTCCGCAGGGCCCTGCTCCGCTCCAACGAGCGCTCCTGCCGCGGGGCCAACCGCCGCCGCACTCCTGCTCTGGCGTACCGGCCCGGTCAACGAGTCTACCTCTCCACCTCTGATCTTCCGCTCCAGGTCCCCTCCAGGAAGCTGGCTCCGCGCTTCGTTGGGCCCTTCGAGATCGACAGTGTCCTGAACCCAGCTGCGGTACGTCTCAAGCTCCCTGCTTCCATGCGGGTACACCCTGTCTTTCACATCTCCAAGATCAAACCTGTCTCCTCGAGCCCCCTCATGCCTTCTGCCCCAGCTCCTCCGCCTCCCCAGATGGTCGACGGGCGTCCCCAGTGGACGGTTCGGCGGCTGCTGAAGGTGCGCCGCCGGGGTCGGGGGTTCCAATACCTGGCGGATTGGGAGGGGTACGGCCCCGAGGAGTGCAGCTGGATCTCCAGGCAGCTCATCATGGACCCGTCTCTCCTCCGGGACTTCTACCGGGCCCATCCTGACGCCCCCGGTCGGTCGCCAGGTGGCTCCCCTCGGGGGGGGGGGGGGGGGGGTCCTGTTACGGCTCGCATGCCCTCGCCTCCACAACCGTCTCCCTCTCTCCCCTCTGGGCCCGCTGCGCGCTCGGGGCGTCCTACGCGCTCTCTCCTCCGGGACTTCTACCGGGCCCATCCTGACGCCCCCGGTCGGTCGCCAGGTGGCTCCCCTCGGGGGGGGGGGGGGGGGTCCTGTTACGGCTCGCATGCCCTCGCCTCCACAACCGTCTCCCTCTCTCCCCTCTGGGCCCGCTGCGCGCTCGGGGCGTCCTACGCGCTCTACCGCACGTCGCCTCGGGCCAGGCATGCGACGCTCTGGCTCTCCGGAGTTTCCCCTCACTACCGGGCGTTCTCCGTCTCCTGCCAGCTCTGCGGACTCGGCAGTCTCCTCCCACTCGGTGACAGCGAATCGGATCCCAACGTGCCTAGCACATCGGCCCGTGCGCAACATCAAGAACGGCGCGCTCGTCTCCGACGGTGACGCGGGCGCGGCTCTGCTCACCGGTTTCCAATTCATCATCACCACACCTTTCCCTCGTTCTGCAATCACATTCAACCCCTACAAGATCCTGGTCTACTCTCCATTCATCGCCAGATCTTACCATAACCCACATGTGGTAAAGTATAGCCTCTAGCCTACGTTTTTACTTACCAGTATTTTGTAGTGCTTTTCTTTTTGCCTGTTTGGACTTTACTCAGTTGCAGTGCCTACCCAGCTAACTTATTTTTTCCCTGCTCGTGATTACTATCACTCACCCTGCCTCTCCTCCTCGTCTCTCCAGTATCCAGGACCCCCTCTGCTGAGTTGTACCAGCCAGCAGAGCCCTCACCCTGCTCCACCTCCATATCCCTCCGGCTCCCTTGAGCCAAGAACATTTTATTATTTAGTGGCAGTTTGGTGGCTCCTATTTTTTTTTCTCCCATTATATTTTTGTGGCAATCCCTTTTTGTGGCTCCCCCTTTGTGTTACCTTTTTAAATCGCCCCTCCGGGCTGTAACCGTTCCTTGCCTCCTCCATTCCTGTTGCGCCTGGGTCCCACACCGAACCGTGACAGTCAACAGTCATAAAAAGACCAATTTTCGCCATGTTTTAGGGATAAACTGTTATATAAATCAGGCTATGAATGAAATTTAAAAAGTCCACCTTGGCCAAACCCTTCAGAATATGGATTGGAACAAAACTGGAAAGTTAGGTGTATGTAGGTGCTACTCAAGTGGTGGTTTTGATGTCCGTAAGATGAGAAATAACTCATTTTGAGAAAACGGGCTTTGAAAATTTGTATTGTAAAAAAACATACATTTGCATTGTAAACCAATATTTACAAACACAGTATCCAATCACATCATTAGTAACAACATTACACAACATCTGAAAACACATAGAAACTGAAAACTGAATAACACAGCATGTTGTGGATTCAGAATAGTCCAGGAGTAGACATTTTGTATAGAGAAGCAAGACCTGTTTAGTTGGAAGCCCACTCACCACGTCAAGGTACAGCCCACGAGTGGGATGTTAGTAAGACGAGACTAGAGACGAGACAATGTTAGTAGGGAAGAGAACATTCCCTTTTAGAAAGCTTGTATTATTTTGTTAAACAGATCATGGACAAAGATAGACACATTTGACGAGGACATGCATGAGAAAACAGATTATCTAACTTTTTGTGTTTTTTAAAGCGTTTTACATGGAGAAAACATGAATGAATGAATGAACATGAAGAGTAAGCTGATTCATAAATGTGACCGCCGCTGGTAATTTGGTCCTCAACTAGGCAAAATCATTTTTCAGTTTTTTACAGATTATGAAAGTGCAGATTGTAAGCTTTCAAATGAGGTCTCATACATTGAAATCTGAACATAGTTGAAGAAGATATGCTTATTTGAATGCTAGTACTGCCAAATGAATTTAGCTGAGAAATCCTCCTCCAAAGTTCTCCAACATTTTCACACCTCTGACTGCCAGGTAATGGGCGTGAACAATAGCCTGGTAACCCCACCCCCAGCCACTCCCCCACTGGACGATCTGTCATTATCTGTCAGAGTGGTTGTCAACTTGGGGTATTAACTGAGAGTGGCTGCCAAGTGGGGTGCTCTCTCACTGATGACCCCACACTCTTTGAGTCAGTATTAATCTTGTTCTTAACTGCATTCACAACACAATATAAGATTAAGTTCAAATGTAACGTTCTTTATTGTCACATACATGATATAAAGTACAAGCATAGGTAGTAAAGTGTACAAAAAAAGGCAACAGTCTAAGTGTTAAAGTGTACAGTCAGTTGTCTGTTTTATAGACAAGGTGCATAGTGTTCATTGTGATCAAGTGTACAACAAAGTAATAACAGTCCCCAGCTCAATACTCAAGGTAATAACAACAGTACTCAGCTCAGTATTCAATATTCTAACAATACAGTCTGTGCAAGTGTGGGCAAGTCTGTGCAAGAGAACAAGCAACGCTTCAGTATACAAACAGGAAAAGGATGTGGCCTTTCTCCTGCAGTGCTGTCCGTCCTGATGATCTGCAGTGAATCTACAAGCGGACAGTCTTGTTCTGAGCTGCTGTGGAGTTTGGCGGGGGATATGTGACGTCTCGTCCCTCATCAGAACAGAACTCTCTGATCTTGTCAAAGAGATACGTCTGTCTGGCCATGTCCAGTCCGGTTGGGGCTTGCACAAGAAGACCTTCTCTGGGGGGCAGGACATCAGGCTTGCGCAGCAGCTGAAACTCGACTGCCGGTGCATCACGGTGTTCTCTGGCCACAACCATGCCAGGTCTCTCAGCATCAAAACGGCAATAGAATAGAACGAAGAAAGTACATTAAACTATTGCCCACAGTACTGGCACTCCATATAGATAAAATAGTACCAGAAAGTGTTGATTAAATAGACTAGCTAATGCATGATAGGATGAACGTATTCTCACCTGTTGTGCAAAATCAAAGCTGTAGTGTATAGTGATCTTCTTGCTGGCTGGTATGGAGGGGCCCAGGGAGAGCTGCAAATCCTCACAGGCCTGGAGCTTTGCTCATCCTGTAACCAAAACAAAAAACAAAGGTGTCAGACTACCATACCTCTCATGCTCTCATTCTGTTTCTCTCTATAATATAGCTACCTAGCTAGATATAAGCTGCCTCGCTGGCTAGTTTAGGAACAAAGGGCTAGCTCACTAGCTAGCCATGTCCCTGTGCTAGGCAGCTGGCTGGATATAAGCTGCCTCGCTAGCTAGTTTAGGAACAAAGGGCTAGCTCACTAGCTAGCCATGTCCCTGTGCTAGGCAGCTGGCTAGATATTAGCTGCCTCGCTAGCTAGTTTAGGAACAAAGGGCTTGCTCACTAGCTAGCCATGTCCCTGTGCTAGGCAGCTGGCTAGATATTAGCTGCATCGCTAGCTCGTTTAGGAACAAAGGGCTAGCTCACTAGCTAGCCATGTCCCTGTGCTAGGCAGCTGGCTAGATATTAGCTGCCTTGCTGGCTAGTTTAGGAACAAAGGGATAGCTCACTAGCTATAGCCATGTCCCTGTGCTAGGCAGCTGGCTAGATATTAGCTGCCTTGCTGGCTAGTTTAGGAACAAAGGGATAGCTCACTAGCTATAGCCATGTCCCTGTGCTAGGTAGCTGGCTAGTTTAGGAACGAAGGGACAGCTCAGCTATCTAGCATGTTAGCTAACGTTAGCTAGCTAGCCTTTGTTAGTTAGTGCTAGTGCCTTTGTTATGCTAGCTAGACTTAGTCACTTGTTTAGAAAGGAGCTACTGCTAAACGACTAACGATAATGTAATGTAAAGATACATTACACAGATAGTATAAAGATAGCTTACCCCAAAGCAAAGCCGAATACTTGGCGGCAGACAACAGTGTTGTGAATTGCTTTGTTGATACAGTCATCCCTGTATCACAGTTCATCAAGAATACAACTCCGTGTACGAACGAGTCCTGCTCTGCTGGAGTTTTCGCTGCTCTTAAAACTATTTCCATGTCCTGGATGCCATCCCCGTCTTCTCTTTAGAAAAAGCTATAGCATCCATGGTTAAACTTGGGACTGAATGTAAACAAAGCCGGCGTGTTGGGGAAGGGTGGGGGGCGGAGAACCCGAAAGCAATAGCCAATGAAACCAAATCATGCTAATCGATCTGCCCGCCCCCAAACCCGACTCGAAATCAGCTAAAAACGAGCTTAGTTTGCAGACTAATTATACGTATTTCGTGAACCTAAAACTGTTGTCTGTTATAGTAAGTGGGTTCTTCACAACTTCAACTTTGGTAATACAAAAAAAAAAAAAAAAACGAAAAAAAACTTTTTTCTTTTATTTTGCCCCCTAGCGCATTTCGGGGTTTGCCGAGTTGTGGACCAAATCACCAGCCGCTGTCACAAATACACAGGACAAGATGTGGTCAACAATGCAGGGTAAACACCAATAGAAGCTAAATATAGATTGCCAAACAAACAAGTGATATAACCATCGTCAAAAACAACACCATAGGAGACATCAAGCTACGCCGTCATAGGTCTACAGAGTCACTCCTCAGATGGCACCACACTAGCTATCCACAAAACTGTTCTAGGCAGCTGGTTTGTAGAACCCACTCAGCTGCAGTCCACAAAACTGTTCTAGGCAGCTGGTTTGTAGAACCCACTCAGCTGCAGTCCACAAAACTGTCCTAAAACCACAATATGTTCCTGGTGCGCATGGGGTTGTCATCAGTGAAGCAGACTATCCCATATTGCCGCCTTCATGTTGTCCACTGATCGCTGGTTATTGAGAATTATTGTAATAATTCTCATCATCATCATCATCATCTTCATCCGCTTATCCAGGGTCGGGTCGCGGAGGCAGCAGCTCCAGCAAGTATATAGTAAAGTATTGAGTAATAATTCTCAATAACTGTAATAATTTTTTTACATTTTGCATTTATTGGCAGTCAGCTTACCTACCTCTGGGTCCACATCTGCTTATGCCTGCCTAATCTGCTCTCTGCTTCTGTGCAAGGACTCCAGACCTCTCTCTATTTCAGCAACTGAAATTAAAAGTTTATTTGGTCAGTTTATGGATGCATGTAGGAATGCCACAGGTAGAGAGAGGGAGACTACTGTGCATATGTATAGGCTTCTGATATTGGCTAGAGAGAGAGAGAGAGAGAGAGAAAGAGGGAACACGTTTCAATAGCCTACCTGTCACCCTCTTGTCATGTTTCTGATACGTTTTCAGAGGAAGCCCTGGGATCCCTAACACTTTACTAATCTTTTGGAGAGCTGCATACCCCAACCCTAACTCGTGCGCTAAGAGGACCATCCTCACATTGACATCAAATGCAACATCATTCCTAGTTGTATCATGAAGCCGAGTCGATGTGTAGACACTTTTGCGATAGCCATTTCTCACAAAGACTGCACTCTAAGAGCAAAGTACTACAGAACCCACTATTCTGAGGATCTATGTTAATTTTAAGACCAGTCCCTGCACAATTAGGACAAATCAACCCAGTTATCAGCTCATTCAAACGCGCCGCATCTCTCTGCTGCTCACTGGACATGCTAACGCTAGCCTCATCTCCCTGCTGCTCACTGGACATGCTAGCACCGGCTAATGACAACTTGCGCGAATAGGCACTTTATATCTCATAAATGTAAACCTTTCCCTTTAGTTTCTCTTGTTTTCTGTTCAACCTTGAGGGCAAACACTGTTGTCGTTGTTGCTTATTACGTTTAGAACGCTTTACAGACAGTATTGTTTGGATTAGATATAAGGAAGTGGAAACGTGTCACATGACGCGCTGAACCAATCACGTTCTCAGAAATCAACAACAGCCAATGAGATTTCACGGTTAGCATCAAACCCGCCTTTGTATTTCCACGATTGGTTGCTGATACAAATGAAACTATCAGGTTTGGTTGCGATAACATTGTGCTAGAGAGAGAGACCAATCCAATGATACCCGGCATGACCCGGTCCAGACGAAAGAAACGCTGCGAGACGTTGCGAAAAGATGCCAACTTTTGGTGATTTTAGGAAGAATATACAGACGCAAACAGACTAAATGAAGTAAAATAAACATCTAAATGCGTATTTTTGATGTTTTATTTCCACTAGTATGAAAGAAGACATGTTATGGAAGCAAACTAGCACAAAATCTCAAATTTGACCAGGGCGTTGAAAAACGATGTTTTCACCTACCGTGTCTCCCAGCCATTGGTCACCCAGCTTCTGCAATCAGTTTGACACAGTTAATTAATCTGCAAAACAGACTGTACATTTCCTTAAAAAAAACTTGTTTTACATCACAATCAGCCCAGTGTCTTGGGTCATGGAGCCAGGTGCTCCTAAGCAGTTCAGTATTCAGCTAGCCTCTTGCGCTGCCTCCAGCCACCCTCCCTGTCTGACGCCCCCTTCAGGTACTTGTTAGCCTCCTGCTGCAGTGCCTCCACAGTGGTTCCCCTCGTGACTGGGTTTTTCTGCTTAGCCCTTAAGAGGGATAAAGAAGATATTAGCTGAGAAACACATTTCTGCTTTATTGGCACAGCGACAGTAGAAAAGGACAGGAAAGTTGGGAGAGGAGGGGACCGACACCTTCATGCCCCGAGGTTCCCATTAATTCAGGGCATGCTTTAATGATTTATGATTTATTTACAACATTACATTACATTACAGTCATTTAGCAGACGCTTTTATCCAAAGCGACTAACAATAATTGCATATAACATAGGAAAAGCCAATGTAATGGATTTTAACTGATATAGTCAAAAAAGGAATAACCAAGATTCGCTCAAAACAAGTCTGGTTTATTGAGAAAACATACAAGCGCAAGGACTTCCGGACAACGCACATGAGTGGTTCATCCAAAGAAGTGCCGCCTCCTGATCTTGCGCTGCCTTATATTCAAGCAAAACACAGGTACGGCGCTTCCAGGATGTGATTGGCTAACCCATTGTACGTCATATGAAATGGCAGGCGTGGCCGAGAATACAGACATGTGACATGGGAAAAGGCGGCCATTTCTTGGAGACAAAGGGACAAAGGATGGTTATTCTGGTGTAGACAGATTTCTAGGTCTGTGGACCTCCTGGAGGCCATCATGTAGGTTAGCACAGCTATGTGAACGGTTGGACAAAGGTTTAAGGTGTTTGGAAAAGAAAATTCTTGTGGCCAGGAACTTTATTGTGAAATATTTAACAAAAATTAGATTATTTTCTTTCCACATGCAAATCACGCACCAAAACTCCCTTGTTTCAAAAATTTGACAGGAAACAAGGTAAAAAAGATGACAAGATTACAAGTCAAAAAGTGGACAACCATTCACCAAAAACCTTGATTTAAAGGTTGACAGAAACAAGGTAAAAAAGATGACATGGTTACCAGTGTAAAAAAGGCAAAAAACCTCTTGGTCAATTTAGAGGAAAAAAAAACAAAGAAATAACTCTTCAAACTCATTTATCAACTCATGTTTCAACCATTGTAACTCTTCTAAATAAATATTATATTTTTTCAAGATAATTTCAAAGTTCATTCACTTCTGTTGTGAACAGTCGAATGTCATTTCCTCTTCTGGATCGTAGCTTCCATGTTTGCGTCTCTGAATGTCCTATGTAGGTTCCAGTGTGCGTGTTTATGTGGTGCAGTCATTGCTGTTGAGCTTGTTCACGTTGTCATAACAACGACCACGAGAAGGAGGTGACCGGCAAGGTCACTCTCCGATTGCTCATCAGAGGAGAGGACAGTGTGGAGGTGACCGGCAAGGTCACTCTCCGATTGCTCATCAGAGGAGAGGACAGTGTGGCGGCCCACTGCTTTGCTCTTGAGATCTCTGGTTCGGCTGCATGGACCGTCCTCTCAGCTACTTTTGACAGCTATTCCACACAGGCCTGAATGCCATGGTCCTGATTGTTCCATCTTTGATGGGTAGGTTCACCTCGCTACTTCTACTTCTCTTCCATGTCTTCTGGCCTCTTCTTCTCAGGCTGCTCATCTGCTCCTTGGTTTGGGACGCAATGGCTCTCATGGACCCACAAAGTTCTCTCAGCTACTCTGGCAGCTGTCTGCATGGTGAGTTGAATCTGGTACGGCCCCAGGTCACGGATCAGGACCCAATGGCCTGGTTGAAGATGATAAGAAGAAGCCCTCTCTGGCGTCCGGAATGGTCGCCTTCCCTTAGTGGGGACTTCACACGGGGCAGGTCGGCAATGTCTTTAAGAGACATGGGAGGAGAGACCTGTGAATCCACAGATGAGAGAGACAGCATAGACAAAACAGGAGAGCAAGAGGAGAGTCCTCTGGTCTGGTGTGGTCTCCCTGTTCCCCTCTTTGGTCAGGAAGCCCCTCTTTGGTCAGGAACGGTTATCAGCAGTCTGTTGAAGATACTCAGAAACATCGTTAAGTGCAAGTCACATTCTATCATCTCCTCTTCCTGGCAGGAGATGATCCTGCTTTGGGGAAAATGGTGTTTAGTCATAGTCAGGAAAACTTAAACAGGGTGTCTGTTCAAGTGTCGTTAGAGCCAGTCGGGCTCGTCAGTCTATGTAGTTTGTCAGTGGGGACCTAGCTTTTGTCCATTTACCGAATCGGACAGTAGCAGGGATCTAGGCTCTGCAGTAGCCTACAGTGACATCAGGGTGCATTACTCAAATAAAATAACACTAAAATGAACTCGCTTCATTTACAATTAACAAAATATCAATTATCTAACAGAGTATTTGGCACGCTTCGGACAAAATGGTCTCTTCCCTATGTCATACTTATCTGTCGTTCACGGTGAGTCGGTGACATGCCGTTGGCCCTGAATCCCACGAACCACAGGTGTCGCCCATCTGTAGGGAAGCTGGCCGGTAACCTCCATCTCCACCTCCGGTCCCGTGCCCGTCTCCTGGTTCGGCATTCACCCATCACTCCCGGAACGACAGTTGTCTGTAAAAACACTCAGAGAACAAACATGAGATATTTAACATAAACATTAAAAATATATAATTGGGTTGTTAGGAGATGCTGTATTCAAATTACGACACTGGCAAACATTATCTATCCTCCCACCATCATGCACAAACCTTACGTCCTCAGCTACATCTGTCTTGTCCTGTTTATTTACCTTACAAAAAATGGGTCTATATTGGCTAGTTAAAATCTACCTTGTGGGTTGTTCAAGGGAACTCCAGCAGGTGGCGCTGAAACCCAGGTTGCAGGATTCTCCCTCTCATTTGCCTGCGGTAACTGTGACATTCTCTAATCCAGTTACCAACTTTACCACAATGAAAACATGTATCAGGTCTGTTTCCCTTCCTGTTTTCCATCCTGTGATCTCTTCTGTTTCTAACACTACGGTTCTTATTGTTCATGTGACGGCCCTGTGGTCGTTGTTGGTTGGGAGCAGATGGAAAAACAGAGTTGGGAGGCGGGGCGGCAGCTACAACAGCGGGTGAAACAGTCATAGTCTGGGAAGGATGTGTGAAATCTGAGTGCCGAGTCGGCGTGATAGATTTCAAAACTGAATGACTAGGAGGGGGAAGGGACTCTGAATATTCATCTCTCTGATTAACTTCCTCAGATACGCTTCTTTCTGACTTCTTTCTGAAAAACACTCATGTGTGACTATTTCCGACTTCCTGAATGAATTCCAATCTATCGCATTTCCAGACTCCCTTCCTAATCTAGTCATCTCAAACGCCTGTAACTGAGCTCTAACAGTCGCTAACTCGAGAATGTACCGGACAGGGGAAAATCAGAATATCTCGCCCATAGCGAAAACTGCATACAAGCATCATCCCAAAACCTTTGCGCAACAATCTTAGCTGGGCCAGACAGCGAACTAGTATTGGTATTCATAATTAACACAATACCCTACACCCTATAATTCAAAACTAACGATGAAAAGAAACGTATAGTTAAAACACCAAGGCGGGAAATAAACAAAAGAATAACATTTGGAAAGAAACAAAGACACATTAAACCACTACATAACTCACCCAGCAACTGGTCCTTTATTGTCCCTCCGGCTCGGGCGGGATCACCGGGAGAGCGGAGTAGTTGTAGTTGTTGTTTCCTTTGTGTCCCAGACAACCATCTACCGGAAACCTAGCAGTTACGATTTATGGCAGTCGAAACAGTGTCGAAAATGTAAACAATACTTACCTGGATAATAGGCGCGCTTAACAAACAATACAAGGCAAGAGCCGAAGCTCAAACAGTAAACAACAAAACGAACAACCCCGTGTAGGGACACGGAACACAAAGGACGAACAAAGGCCCACGTTAAAACAAGCAAAAAAAACATATGCCTGCCCGGCTGAACCACCAGCCTCTTGGTTGGAAGCTAAACTCTGTTTAGGCTACACCAACCACCCGGGATAAAGGGGAAAACGTTTCTCCAAGAAACGCGGATTGGACACACCAATCACTCCCGTAGCTACATAAGTTGGTAATCGTTCTAAAACGAAACATCAGCAATCACTTCGAAGCTAGTTGGCAATCGTGCTAACACGAAACATCAACAATGGGGCTTAAGCTAGTTGGTAATCGTTCTAAAAACGAAGCATCAACAACAACGAGCGCCCTACCCTCGGTAGGAAACACCCAACTCCCCCCTGCGGGGCTTTGTTTTCAGAACACGCCAGCGCTTGAGTCTTTCGGACCTCCCATCCAGGGCGCAATCCCGGGCTAGACCCCGTTCCGTCCGAGGCTCCAAGCCAGGCTCCCCTGGAATGAGAGCTCAGCCTTCTGCTTCCCGGTGTCTTCTTTTCAAAGCCCACCGATCACAGAAGCACTACTCGCCTACTAACGCATTCGCTTTTGGCTTGTAGTGGCCTGACTGTACATTGAGCCGAGCGCGGCAGCCATCTCGTGGTCTTACTGCCATATGCGACCCGACCAGCCGGTGACCCAGTCGATAGCGATCCCGGACACTGTAGTGATTGTTAGTCACCCAGCTCAGAACCGACGGTCTGATCCTAATTCCACTTGTGCTATGAATATTAGAACTTTGACCGTTTTCACCAGCCTTGCCTATTCACAGAGGTCGTCTCTTACGCCCCTCTGCTTAGGTGTGGACTGTCGTCCACGTACCACACAGTGCCAACCCCTTAACGGCGACACAGTGCTGACTAGACGGTACCAGAGCAGTATGTTGATTCATACTTCATCAGACACTTCTCCCCAGCACTATATGTGGTCTTTAGCGTGCCCTTGGAATCTCGCAATTCCGCCCCCGTCTGTTGTTGGCTAGGTCCAGGGGTGCCCAATCCCCCTCCCTAACCAACAACACAATCCGAAACGAAAACAAGGCAAATACAACTCAAAACCATAAAAGGGTTCGTTCAAACGTACCTGTGAGTTCAGGAAGCCAGTGATGAACTTGGGAAATAATCTCTCTTGTTTTGGAAAAACAAAAAAAATGTTTTTCCAAAAACCCACTAGCTATGGATCCGACACGTCTGCTGACCAGTTCATCCACTGGAATCCCGAAGCAACACAGGCAGTCCTCCCTTTTCGTCATCCGCGTCGCCAATTGTAATGGATTTTAACTGATATAGTCAAAAAAGGATTTACCAAGATTCGCTCAAAACAGGTTAAGTCTGGTTTATTGAGAAAAGCGCAAGGACTTCCGGACAACGCACATGAGTGGTTCATCCAAAGAAGTGCCGCCTCCTGATCTTGCGCTGCCTTATATTCAAGCAAAACACAGGTACGGTGCTTACAGGATGTGATTGGCTAACCCATTGTACGTCATATGAAATGGCAGGCGTGGCCGAGAATACAGACATGTGACATGGGAAAAGGCGGCAATTTCTTGGAGACAAAGGGACAAAGGATGGTTATTCTGGTGTAGACAGATTTCTAGGTGTGTGGACCTCCTGGAGGCCATCCTGTAGGTTAGCACAGCTATGTGAACGGTTGGACAAAGGTTTAAGGTCTTTGGAATAGAAAGGTCTTGAGGCCAGTTGTAAATTCTATGACACCAATGTACTACTACTTGCCAGAACTCACAAGTGCATCTTCTTTCTAAAACAAGTGACTAAGAGCATAATCTAGTGCTGAGGGCAAAGTGCAAGAATAGCAATCTAAAGTACAGTGCAATACAATATAATACAATACAATAAGTGCTTAGGAGGGAGGATTGTTGTAGTACTTCTTGAAGAGATGAGTTTTGAGCCTGCGACGAAAGATGGGCAGCGACTCTGCTGTCCTGACATCAGTGGACAGTTCATTCCACCACTGCGGGGCCAGGACAGAGAAGAGCCGTGACCCTGTCGATCGACCGCAGGGGCCTCGGAGTGACGGGGCAACCAGTCGCCCCGACAGACTATTACATTACACCAGGGATTCTCAACTTCTGTAAGGCCCACTTCTGATTGTTGAAAGAAGGAGAGGCCCCGCACACTGTCTTTACTGGAAAAAAAAAATTTTTTTATTGTGACAACGTTTCAGTCAAAAAGACCTTCATTGCGGTATAGTCCCATGAAATCATCCCCATCGGGTGATCTCCCGGGTGGGAGTCCAATACATTCACCGCTACTCTACTTGTGCATCGACAGGTTGATTTTGGTGTTCTTCTTTATTTTGGTGTGCTGGGACTACTGCCTCTTGTGGTGCCAACAGAGAAATGGAGGTCAACATTGACCGGAGTGAGGGAGGGAGGGAGTGACAACCCAACAAACTATCCTAGGTGCTGGCTTATAGCCATGCAGAAAAAACAGCTGGTGTTAAATAAGGAGATCAGTTCTTCAATGCTGAGGTGGGGAGGAGAAACCTCAATAGCGCATGTAGTGGGAGCAGCTATGAGGACCTCGGAGAACTCACTGGCAGTTGAATATTTAATGTACTGTAGTGAGAGCAACGTACAGGGAGATGAGATTTGGTAGGTGAGAAAGGCAGAAATGCATGAAATACAACAGCCCTATGATCTGACAGCCATCAATTATTTCCGCATTGCAAATCGGAAAACCAAATGATAAGACTAGGTTGAGAGTATGGCCCAGCTTGTGAGCCGGGCCAGGAGTAAGCTGATTCAACCAGATGCATAAATTAGCTCACCAGAGGCCTAGAGGGTCAGCAGACATTAACATAAAATTGACCAAGAATCAGGACTCTACTCCATCCAAGTTGGGCATGGTATTTGAAAGAAAGTTCATAAATTGGGGAATAAACTCTTTGAGACTTCATCCTCCTTGGCAGACAATACACAAGAGCAATAAAAAGGGGATTGAGGTCTAACTTTAATGAATAACCCCTCGAAGCTGGAGGAATTATCAGAGGTTTAGTAGGCAGCAATTAAAATGCTTTTTAAACACAATCCCCACCCTGTCCAGAGGGTCTAGGAGTGCTAAAAAAAAAAAAAAAAAAGTTATCAGGACAGAGCTCAACAAGTAGAGCAAACACACTGACGTTAAGCCATCATTAAGAATAAAAGTCTTATTGGATAGAGATCTCGCATATTTTGACTGGGGCGACAGCAGATTCATTATATGCCGATAGGCCCCCACGCCAGAGGGCGAAGGTTCTGGAAGACTACCCCACCGCACTTCACAGGTAGCCTGGCGTGGAGCTTGCAAAGCAGCATCCTGGTGTCCCAGGTCTGTGTCCGTGGTAATCGGCCAAAGAAAGGCGCACCTGGTCAGGGGACACCATCCAGGTCAACATGGTGGAGCTAGAAAAGGCAGGCTGATGCTGAGAGAGAGCGGGAGTGGGCGAGACTCCTCTGCTTCACCGAGGCACCTCACGCTTACTCCGCCTCCCAGCTCATTTCCGACGGTGATAGCCGCAGTGCGGAGCCCAATGTACCTTCTGGTAGTTGTCGGAAACAGGGAATGGTGAAAGATCCGCCCCCCCCCCACCCCGTACACACACGCGCATAAAGGGAGAGAAACTACGCATGTAGGGGTCAGTGGCGTCTGGTGGGTCCTAGAACCGAGTAAGGCAGGACCAACGAAGCACGCACGCGCAGCGTGAGTGCTGTGCCCTAAGGGGGTGTATTTTATCGTCCTGTCATTCCGTCTGTCATTTTCGTGGTGCTTGGCCATTGTTGTCATATAATGGCTCTGTAGTTTATTTAGTGTGTCCCTAAAAGCTTAGTTGTTTCGGCCTAAATATTGCCCTCTTATTCGCTCGCTCTCAAATTATTGGCCTTTGTTGATGTGTTAAAAAAAACATCAGTAGCCTAGGCTACTTTAGTTTTCCTGTATGTTTTTACATAAAAATGCCACTGCTCAGCGCCCTTCTGGTGCTGTGAAACCTCTCATCAGGGCATGCTTTGAAAGCGCACCCCAAAAAAAATTGTGCGCGCTGCGCGTGCGTGCTTCGTTGGTCCTGGCTTACCCGGTTCTAGAACCCACCAGACGCCACTGTTCAATACACAAATTAAAACAAAACTTGACCATTTCTTGGACCATTTCCCTTCACTTCACATCTTCTGCTAGCTTTACCCTGGTGGTCGAGTGGTTAATCCATTGCAGTAGTAATTTGTAGACCTGCATTCGAACCTTGACAAAACTTTTTCTTTATTTTTTTAAATTATTATTTAAGGGGAGACACCCCAGGTGAATAGAAAAAAAAAAATCCTTAATAGGTATCACCATCAAACTCCCCCAGTTTGTTAGGTACATTAAGGAGCATCTTTTTTGTATTACAAGTTTTCTGAAATCTTATGGATAAATATGCAAATTAGGCATTATATGCACTAAATATGCGCTAATTTGCATAATTTCGGGAAATCAATTTTTTTAACTGGTTCAAGCCAGATTCAAAATTCTTGTTTCATTTTGTTCACATATCCCTATTCAAACTTTGTCCAAGGGGGATTTTTGATTTGGATTTTCTTTTCTTCACTTCAGAAATCAGAAAATACTGTCAACAGTCATAAAAAGACCAATTTTCGCCATGTTTTAGGGATAAACTGTTATATAAATCAGGCTATGAATGAAATTTAAAAAATCCCCCTTGGACAAACTCTCAGAATATGGATTGGAACAAAACTGGAAAGTTAGGTGTATGTAGGTGCTACTCAAGTGGTGGTTTTGATGTCCCTAAGATGAGAAATACCTCATTTTGAGAAAACGGGCTTTGAAAATTTGTATTGTAAAAAAACATACATTTGCATTGTAAGCCAATATTTACAAACACAATATCCAATCACATCATTAGTAACAACATTACACAACATCTGAAAACACATAGAAACTGAAAACTGAATAACACAGCATGTTGTGGATTCAAAATAGTCCAGGGGCCTCATTTATCATTGAGGTACGCCTTCTTTTACACGGTCTTTTTCGCGATTTCAGGCGTACGCCATTTGCCCCCCCCACATTGCGATTTATCAAGCCGAAAGGGCGGAAATTTAGTCGCCTTTCTCCGCGCTTTTGTAGGACACCTCTCAACTTGTCCTACCGATTTACACGGTGTTCTACGCCCTCTTTGAACACAGGGGGAACTGGCGACGCAGGTGGTGCGTCGGTGAATTACTATGTTTGACGGAGAGAATAAGAGCGACAGTTCATGAACGCACAAACATGTAGGCTAATAGCCCAATTCAGCACCAACATATATCGCAATGCTAGATTAGACGTGTCCTCTAACCGGCTCATTAATGGTCCGATATGGATTTGTTCCCCAAACTGAACCTATATGCGCTGTCCCAAACCTTTCTACTGGCCGAGATAGAACTCCAAAGAGGTGACGGCGATGGCGACTGCACCCACATATTCATAAGGGCACCATCAGTGAATGAATACGTCTATGTGAATCGCAAAAATGTGCACACTATAAATACCCAAATCATATGTGACGTCGACATGCTCATCACAAGTGTAGTGGCACGGTGGCCTGGCTCCACGCATGACTCATCCATCCTGGCGCACAGCAGGGTAGGGGCTAGACTGGAGGCAGGCGCTGCGCGTGACGGCTGGCTTGGTGTGTGCATAGCCAAGATACATATTCTTTGTCTTTTTTACCTTAATCTTTATTAGCATTTTCCATCCATACAACGACAATACCATAAAACATAAAAACTTACAATAACAGCTTATGGGTACTTCCATCCATGCAGCTTTTTTTTCTTACTCAAATATGACCATTTTAATACTAGTGGTATCATCACACTTCCTTCTATAATCCATCCATTTTTCCCATCTCCCTTCAAACTTTCCTTCCTGCATCCTCAATGCATAAATAAATCTCATAAATCTCCTCCACAACACCCACCACTGCTCCTTGGTTGGGGGTTCCACCTTATACCAAGCCCTCATTATTGTCTTTTTACTAGCAACCAATAGTACTTTCACTAGGTATCTGTCCCCTCCTTGTACATCATTCTGTTATGTTTGCCAAGATGTATATTCAAAGCTGATAAGAATGAGAACCAGTCAAGACCCCACCACAAAATGAGGACCCAAGCCCTCAGCCCCCTCCCCGTCATGAGGTTTACCAGCGGGGCCAAAGGGCCCACACTGAGGTCATGCGCCAGCTATGAAGACACAAACAAGTAAGGTTCACATTTCTACCATTTTATTGTCTGTTGGTGGGTGACTGTGTGAGGTGTGTGAGTGCGTTTGTGAGTGAATGTGTGAGGTCCGTGAGTGTGGTAGTGAGTGACTGTGTGAGGTCCTTGAGTGTGGTAGTGAGTGACTGTGTGAGGTCCTTGAGTGTGGTAGTGAGTGACTGTGTGAGGTCCGTGAGTGTGGTAGTGAGTGACAGTGTGAGGTCCGTGACAGCATGTGTGAGGGAATGAAGTGCAGTGAGGATGTCCTGTTGGCTCTGGTGGTGTAGTGTGGTGACCTCCACCAACTGCTGCACAACTGCCCCACAACTGCCCCAATCCCTTCTGCCATTTCCCTCTGGGCCTCTAGGGTCATGAGCCTCCAGCACAGCGTCTGATAGGAAGCCCAGCCCTCAGGGAACCTTGAGGCAGGGACGCTGGCAGCCGGAGGTGGAGGCGTGGGCGGTGGAGACGGAGACGGAGGCGCTGGAGATGGCACTGGAGGTGGAGGCCGGTGCGCTGGAGGTGGAGGCACTGGAGGTCGTGGCGCTGGATGTAGAGGCTGCAACCGGCGGGGGCACGACCGTCAGGTCAAGGACCACTGCAGACTCCCCCTCCTCTGAGTCCCACCCCACGTCAGAGTCTGGAGAAACAATTTCAGTCATTTTCTTTGAGTTTGTCTGTTAACTTGATTATGCATTAAACATTTTATTGTGTAGCCATATTCAATTGATATGTTTTTCTGTTGGCAGCCAAATAAATGCTTAAGTGTGATTTACCGGGTGATTTAGATGAGAGTCTTAATTTCCCAGAGGGGAAAATGTTTCATGTGGTCTAACATTATGAAGTGGTCATCTGTGTTATCGTTCCCTGTTTTTGGTCCTAAATCAATCATAGCCTACCACAGAATGTGTGGAATGTTTGCTTTCCTCACACATAATACAGCATGTCCGTGTAGCCTACGCCACATACAGGATGCACCAAACATAGTAGGCTACCTAAACTAGGAGCAATCAGACAAATGTAGGCTCGTACAAATAGCTTACCTTCCGAAGATGATTTTCTTTCCTCGCGTGGACCTCACCAACAAGCACATGCACCTCCGTCTCCGAAATGTTTCTCTTCTTTCCGCGTTTTTCCATAAACGTATTTGTCTTGCCTTTGCTCCACGCTATATTATGTCGGTTCCTTCCGGGGTATCCCCGTTGTCGCTGTCATAGTTTTGACCATATATGGTTGGATTTGGGCGTGGAGAGGGCGGAACACGGGGCGCGTGCGCGTACGCTCTCTTCTCCACCAGTCTCGGATTTCTCGTGCAGAAAAGAGCATACGACTTTTTTGATAGATCCGAAAAGCGTGTATATATTCTCGTCGTACGCTCGATTTCGCATTTTCCGCGTTTTCGTCGTACGCCCTCTTTTACAACGGAATTTACACGCTCTTTGATAAATGAGGCCCCAGGAGTAGACATTTTGTATAGAGAAGTAAGACCTGTTTAGTTGGAAGCCCACTCACCACGTCAAGGTACAGCCCACGAGTGGGATGTTAGTAAGACGAGACTAGAGACGAGACAATGTTAGTAGGGAAGAGAACATTCCCTTTTAGAAACATTGTATTATTTTGTTAAACAGATCATGGACAAAGATAGACACATTTGACGAGGACATGCATGAGAAAACAGATTATCTAGCTTTTTGTGTTTTTTTAAGCGTTTTACATGGAGAAAACATGAATGAATGAATGAATGAATGAATGAACATGAAGAGTAAGCTGATTCATAAATACACAGGACAAGATGTGGTAAACAATGCAGGGTAAACACCAATAGAAGCTAAATATAGATTGCCAAACAAACAAGTGATATAACCATCGTCAAAAGCAACACCATAGGAGACATCAAGCTACGCCGTCATAGGTCTACAGAGTCACTCCTCAGATGGCACCACACTAGCTATCCACAAAACTGTTCTAGGCAGCTAGTTTGTAGAACCCACTCAGCTGGAGTTCACAAAACTGTTCTAAGCAGCTGGTCTGTAGAACCCACTCAGCTGCAGTCAACAAAACTGTCCTAAAACCACAATATGTTCCTGGTGCGCATGGGGTTGTCATCAGTGAAGCAGACTACCCCATATTGCCGCCTTCATGTTGTCCACTGAACGCTGGTGGAGAATTATTGTAATAATTCTCAATAACTGTAATAATTTTGTAACATTTTGTATTTATTGGCAGTCAGCTTACCTACCTCTGGGTCCACATCTGCATATGCCTGCCTAATCTGCTCTCTGCTTCTGTGCAAGGACTCCAGACCTCTCTCTATTTCAGCAACTGAAATTAAAACAGTTTATTTGGTCAGTTTATGGATGCATGTAGAAATGCCACAGGTAGAGAGAGGGAGACTACTGTGCATATGTATAGGCTTCTGATATTGGCTAGAGAGAGAGAGAGAGAGAGAGAGGGAACACGTTTCAATAGCCTACCTGTCACCCTCTTGTCATGTTTCTGATACGTTTTCAGATGAAGCCCTGGGATCCCTAACACTTTACTAATCTTTTGGAGTGCTGCATACCCCAACGCTGCATACCCCAACCCTAACTTGTGCGCTAAGAGGACCATCCTCACATTGACATCAAATGCAACATCATTCCTAGTTGTATCATGAAGCCGAGTCGATGTGTAGACACTTTTGCGATAGCCATTTCTCACAAAGACTGCACTCTAAGAGCAAAGTACTACAGAACCCACTATTCTGAGGATCTATGTTAATTTTAAGACCAGTCCCTGCACAATTAGGACAAATCAACCCAGTTATCAGCTCATTCAAACGCGCCGCATCTCTCTGCTGCTCACTGGACATGCTAACGCTAGCCTCATCTCCCTGCTGCTCACTGGACATGCTAGCACCTGCTAATGACAACTTGCGCGAATAGGCACTTTATATCTCATAAATGTAAACCTTTCCATTTAGTTTCTCTTGTTTTCTGTTCAACCTTGCGGGCAAACACTGTTGTCGTTGTTGCTTATTACGTTTAGAACGCTTTACAGACGGAATTGTTTGGATTAGATATAAGGAAGTGGAAACGTGTCACATGACGCGCTGAACCAATCACGTTCTCAGAAATCAACAACAGCCAATGAGATTTCACGGTTAGCATCAAACCCGCCTTTGTATTTCCACGATTGGTTGCTAATACAAATGAAACTAACAGGTTTGGTTGCGATAATAGTGTGCTAGAGAGCCAGAGCTTTCTAAAGATACCCCGGATGACGGGATCCAGACGAAAGAAACGCTGCGAGAAGTTCCGAAAAAAGGCTAACTTTTGGTGATTTTAGGAAGAATCTACAGACGCAAACAGACTAAATGAAGTAAAATAAACATCTAAATGCGTATTTTTGATGTTTTATTTCCACTAGTATGAAAGAAGACATGTTATGGAAGCAAACTAGCACAAAATCTCACATTTGACCAGGGCGTTGAAAAACGATGTTTTCACCTACCGTGTCTCCCCTTAAAGAACGTTGGCTCTTCGTAACAATGAGTCAAATCATCTTTAGATCAACTTTATTTATTTGCTGTTGTAATGGAATTTAACTGATCTAGTCAAAAAAGGATTTACCAAGATTCGCTCAAAAGGTTAAGTCTGGTTTATTGTGAAAACATACGAGCGCAAGGACTTTTCTGGACAACACAACAAGAGTGGTTTATCCAGCCAAGTGCCGGCCCTGGGTTTTGCTCTGCCTTATATGCAATCAAAACACAGGTACGGTGCTTCCAGGATGTGATTGGCTACTCCATTGTACGTCATATGAAATGGCAGGCGTGGCCAAGAGTACAGACATGTGACATGAGAAAAAGGCGGCAATTGGGGACAAAGGATGACAAAGGATGGTTATTCTGTTGTAGACAGATTCAAAGTGTATGGCCTCCTGGAGGCCATTTTGTATGTTAGCACAGCTATGTGAATATTTGGGGGAGGTGATGAATTACAAAAGGAGAGAGAGAACAAAGGTTTAAGGTGTTTGGATGTAAATTCCACAACAATCCCCCATTTGTGCCTGAACAGGTACACAAAAATAAAACATAAAATCCAAACACAAAGTGTAAACATTCAGCTATGCTATACATGTGGAAAGGAAATAATCTCTCCACTAGGTGGAGCAAAAAAAAAAAAAAAAGTTATTTTATTGTGAAATATTTTACAAAAAAAATAGATTATTTTCTTTCCACGTGCAAAATCACACACCAAAACCCCTTGTTTCAGAAATATGACAGGAAACAAGGTAAACAAGATGACATGATTATATACTATTTATAGTCTAAAAGTGGACAACCATTCACCAAAAACCTTGATTTAAAGTTTGAAACAAGGTAAAAAAGATGAATGGTTACCAGTGTAAGAAGGGCAAAAAACCTCTTGGTCAATTTAGAGGAAAAACCCAAACTTATTTATCAACTCATGTTTCAACAATGGTAACTCATTGTAATATGATATTTTTTCAAGATAATTTCAAAGTTCATTCACTCTTGTTGTGAATAATCGCATGTAATTTCTTCTGGATCATAGCTTCCATGTTTGCGTCTCTGAATGTTTAATGTAGGTTCCAGTGTGTGCGGTTAGAGGTGCAGTCATTGCTGTTGAGATTGTCCACGTTGTCATACAACAACCACGAGAAGGAGGTGACCGGCAAGGTCAGTCTCCGATTGCTCATCAGAGGAGAGGACAGTGTGGCGGTGACCGGCGAGGTCACTCTCCGATTGCTCATCAGAGGAGAGGGCAGTGTGGCGGCCCACTGCTTTGCCCTTGAGATCTCTGGTTCGGCTGCATGGACCGTCCTCTCAGCTACTTTTGACAGCTATTCCACACAGGCCAGAATGCCCTGGTCCTGATTGTTCCATCTTTGACGGGTAGGTTCACCCCGCAACTTCTCTCTGAAGGGTAGGTTCACCCCGCTACATCTCTCTGACGGGTAGGTTCACCCCGCTACATCTCTTCTCTTCCATGTTTTCTGGCCTGTTCTCAGGCTGCTCATCTGCTCCTTGGTTTGGGACGCAACGGCGTCGAAGTTCTCTCAGCTACTCTGGCAGCCGTCTGCGTGGTGAGTTGAATCTGGTACGGCCCCAGGTCGCGGATCAGGACCCAACGGCCTGGTTGGAGATGATAAGAAGAAGCCCTCTCTGGCGCCCGGAATGGTCGCCTTCCTTAGATGGGACTTCATACGGGGCAGGTCGGCAATGTCTTTGAGAGACATGGGAGGAGAGACCTGTGAATCCACAGATAAGAGAGACAACAGAGACAAAACAGAAGAGCAAAAGGATAGTCCTCTGGTCTGGTCTGGTCTCCCTGTTCCCCTCTTTGAGTCCTCTGGTTTGGTCTGGTCTCCCTGTTCCCCTCTTTGGTCAGGAACCCCCTCTTTGGTCAGGAACGGTTATCAGCAGTCTGTTGAAGATACTCAGAAACATCGTTAAGTGCAAGCCACATTCTATCATCCCCTCTTCCTGGCAGGAGATGATCCTGCTTTGGGGAAAAATTGTGTTATTCAGTCAGGAAAACTTAAACAGGGTGTCTGTTCAAGTGTCATTAGAGCCAGTCGGGCTCGTCAGTCTATGTAGTTTGTCAGTGGGGATCTAGCTTTTGTCCATTTACCGAATCGGACAGTAGCAGGGATCTAGGCTCTGCAGTAGCCTACAGTGACATCAGGGGCCGTGTAAGAATTACTTTAACACGCCCAGTCCCCAGTCATGATCAAGGCAATTGGATTTTGCTCTTAGAATTTCTCTCGCAATTTTATGAAATAAAAATAAAAAGATTCTCGTCTCAACAAAACAACACCCCCCTAAGGGTGAAAACAAATTCCCTGAAGTCAGGATAAAACAGAGATGGGGGAAAAAAAATGCATCACTCAAATAAAATAACACTAAAATGAACTCGCTTCATCTACAATTAACAAACCATCAATTATCAATCAATCAATCAATCAAAGCTTTATTTGTATAGCTAATTATTAAATATTGTATATCTAAAACTTCCCTCTTCTGCATTTGAGGACAGAGTATTGGGCACGCTTCGGACAAAATGGTCTCTTCCCTATGTCATACTTAGCTGTCGTTCACGGTGAGTCGGTGACATGGCGTTGGCCCTGCATCCCACGAACCACAGGTCGCCCATCTGTAGGGAAACAGGCCGGTAACCTCCATCTTCACCTCCGGTCCTGTGCCCGTCTCCTGGTTCGGCATTCACCCATCACTCCCGGAACGACAGTTGTCTGTAAAACACTCAGAAAAACACTCAGCCCCGATGAATGTGCCTCAAACTATAAACATGAGATATTTAACAAAAACATTAAAAATATATAATTGGGTTAGGAGATGCTGCATGCAGATTAAGACGCTGACAAACATTATTTATCCTCCCACCATCATGCACAAACCTTACGTCCTCAGCTACATCTGTCTTCTCCTGTTTATTTAACTTAAAAAAAATGGCTCTATCTTGGCTAGATAAAATCTCCCTTGTGGGTTGTTCAAGGGAACTCCAGCAGGTGGCGCTCGACCCCAAATCTGAGGCTCTTCCTTTTCATTCAGCTTGCGGTAACTGTGACACTGTTCAATCCAGTGACCATATTGACCACCATGCCTCATCTTTCCCACTCTGTCTGTACCTGTGAACATGCTTAGACCTACTGCTACATTGCCTATTCTCCCTTTGTCGTCGTCCCCGTTTTTGTTTCAGACCCGCACCTTTATTTTGAATGTCTAATTGTCTCAATTGAGCAGCCTGAAGTCTAGCGGCACCATCCTTGACTTTTTTCAAATTCCGTTGTTCAATGTAATGTCGGAGGCGTTCGGAATACCGGAAATGATCAACAACTTCCCCGAGAGAAATTGATTCCCAGGTGTGGCATGTCATCCTCACTCGGTCAGACAAAGAGGAGAGAGAGTTATTCATTAACTGTTGTTTCAAAATCCTTTTATAATCGGCGTTCGCTTTGTCCATGCCACTGTGTGCGGCGAAAACTGATTCTAGCCGTTCCCAAAATTTCTCGAACTGTTCATCGGAATTTTGTTTACAATATGTGATACGGTCCCAATCCATCTTTTTAGGGAATCGAGTTTTGATTCTGTTCAACAGCGCAGCGTTTTGGCCAGTAAAATCGACATGAGAAAAAGGCAACGTAATATCAAACGGATCTTTCACATCGACCCATTTTAACCCAAGCACTTGTCGCATGATCATGGCGATTTCCTCTGCGTGAGGCTCATACATTCGAACTAAACTGTTAAAAAGATTCTCGAACTCGTTCATGTCTTTGGTCGGATCGGGCAAGGTTTTAGCTACATCACGCAGTTCATCAGAGCGCCACGGTCTAAAAACCGTAATCTCTGGAGTCCAGGCCGCGTAACCAGCTGCATCATTTATTTGTGAAGGGCAAGGAACAGGGTTTGGGCAGCGTATCAGTGGCGCTTGTATTTGCGGTCCCTCCAGACTATCTCTAGCCATTTGCAGTTGTTCCAAATTAAACTTAGCCTCAGATATAGCTCTAGCCAATTCTTCCTTCCTGACCTGTTCTTGTTCGGTGTAATACCTCGTAGAAAGGGGCACGCTTAACTCGTATTGTAGAGGGGAGAGAGAAGGGACGTGGCTAATGGCGGGAGCATGAAAAGGGGGAAGAACAGCCTGGTTGGGTGGTGTGAGCACAGAGCAAGGAGTCGAGGGGGAAAAATCTAATTTTAAATCAGAGTTATTCTGCTGGGGAAATGGCGGAGAGACCGTCTGCTGAACCTCCTTATCTTTCCTTCCTGACCTAAAAAACCCCTCTCGTGCTACTCTCTCCCAAATCTTAAAAGCAGACCAGTCTATAGAATTAACAGGCTTTTCCCTTAACCCAGACATCTTAAACACCTCTAGCTGAGCCCGAATCTTAGCTAAAAATTTAACACTAAGTGTCAGATGGGGATGTAAGAAATCGAAAATGCTTTAGCACATAACGAAATCTTCCAACAAAAGCTCACAATAATGCTTCAGCGCAACAATCTCATCAGGGCTAGACAAATTGCAAGCTAGCAGTAGAATCCCTAATAAACACGACGCAGCCTAAAACCCCAAAACAGCAATGAAAGGAAACCTTATAGTTAACTCACGGCGGGAAAGAATACAATTTCGAAATAAACAAAGACACATTAAACCGCTAATTAACTCACCCAGCAACAGGTCCTTTGTTCTCCCTCTGGCTCGATGGCGGATCACGGGAGAACGGAGTGGTGTTTTCCTGCGTCTCCCAGGCGACCAGCTACTAGATCTAGTAGTTAGGATTTAACAGTCGAAACAGTGTACAAAATACTTACAATACTTACCTGGATAATAGGCGCGCTTAATAAACAATACAAGGCAAGAGCCGAAGCTCAAACAGTAAACAACAAAACTAACAACCCCGTGCAGGGACACAGAACACAAAAAACGAACAAAGGCCCACGTTACAACAAGCAAAAAAAACATATGCCTGCCTGCCCGGCTGAACCATCAGCCTCTTGGTTGGAAGCTACCCAACCACCCGGGATAAAGGGGAAAACGTTTCTCCAAGAAACGCGGATTGGACACACCAATCACTCCCGTAGCTACATCTGTTGGTAATCGTTCTAAAACGAAACATCAACAATCACTTCGAAGCTAGTTGGCAATCGTGCTAACACGAAACATCAACAACGGGGCTTAAGCTAGTTGGTAATCGTTCTGAAACGAAACATCAACAATGAGGCTTAAGCTAGTTGGTAATCGTTCTGAAACGAAACATCCACAATGAGGCTTAAGCTAGTTGGTAATCGTTCTAAAAACGAAGCATCAACAACAACGAGCGCCCTACCCTCGGTAGGAAACACCCAACTCCCCCCCCGCGGGGCTTTTGTTTTCAGAACACGCCAGACCAACACAATCCGAAACTAAAACAAGGCAAATACAACTCAAAACCATAAGAGGGTTCGTTCAAACGTACCTGTGAGTTTCAAGAATCCAGTGGAAGAACTGAGGAAATAATCTCAGCGTGCGCTCTGGCGCAAGAGAGAAGATTGACTTTCCAAGCCCACTATTATGGACCGACACGTCTGTCTATACCAGTTCATCCACTGGAATCCCGAAGCAACACGCAGGTAGTCCTCCCTTTTCATCCGCGTCGCCAACTGTAATGGAATTTAACTGATCTAGTCAAAAAAGGATTTACCAAGATTCGCTCAAAAGGTTAAGTCTGGTTTATTGTGAAAACATACGAGCGCAAGGACTTTTCTGGACAACACAACAAGAGTGGTTTATCCAGCCAAGTGCCGGCCCTGGGTTTTGCTCTGCCTTATATGCAATCAAAACACAGGTACGGTGCTTCCAGGATGTGATTGGCTACTCCATTGTACGTCATATGAAATGGCAGGCGTGGCCAAGAGTACAGACATGTGACATGAGAAAAAGGCGGCAATTGGGGACAAAGGATGACAAAGGATGGTTATTCTGTTGTAGACAGATTCAAAGTGTATGGCCTCCTGGAGGCCATTTTGTATGTTAGCACAGCTATGTGAATATTTGGGGGAGGTGATGAATTACAAAAGGAGAGAGAGAACAAAGGTTTAAGGTGTTTGGATGTAAATTCAACAACACTGTTTAAGCAAACAATATTATCTTATCTTTATGCATGATCAAATTTACATTTTCTTAGCCTGGATCCTGTGGTAAGCTATTACATATAAACGGAGGTGTGACTTTAACCATTTCAGCTGACTTACGCCAACAAAATGCATTCATGCACGGAGGCCTGTGCTCTCTGTACACTGTTTCTAGGTTTCTTTTCATGTTGGTTGTTTACCATAAGTAATGATTCACACAACCTGCCAAGCATGTTTCATCCTGGGTCCAGCCCTGGGAGCAAGCCTGGTCCCCTTCTCAGTTTAGCTCCTCACAGGAACACCCAGTGACAAGAGTCCTCTAATGAGAGGACAGGGTTTCTATTAGAGGGCACAGAAAAGAGGAGAGCACTGAGTCATTACATCCCTTTGAAGCAGCAGCTCAGTCATTTACTTATTTAGCTTGGTCCATTTGGTGGTTTCATGTCATTAGTTGATCATCCATTTTGATGTGGATGTTGGTTGTTGTATCGTATTAGTGCTGCTATTATCTGTCCTTTCAGTTTCAGCTCTTTTGATTGGATGGGGTGGAGGAAGCTGACATTGGACGGGACTGTCTTTCACAAACAGTACAGATGAATGGTTTTGGAAATAGGACAGTAAAATAATGTCAATCTTTGGTCCTTTGGCAAAATCAAAGATTTAGCTGAGCTGGGCTCTATTGGGCTATATTGCTCTCATCATGTCGTACCACACAGTTCTGCTGCAGGATCTTCACAGACATTGAACATTAAAGACATTCAAAGAAGACCTTTGGAAGGGCTTCCTTTCAGAGCTCATTATAATTGACAGCTTCAGAATGTCTATTCATAACCTACAGACATTTCAGTAGCGACCTTCAAAACCATATTAGGATGAGGATTGGCAGGACCTGGGAGGAGTCTTGTTTTTGATTGGCTGGGGGGCCAATTTGCACAATTATCCAAATTAGCTTTGATGAAAAGTGCCTTTCTTTCTCTCTGAGGCTGTGTGCTTGTAGCCTACCAGTGTGTGCATGTGTGTGAGCATTTGTGTGCGCGTGCATTTGCGTGTGTGCATGTGTGCGCGCGAGAGTGTTTGTGCATGTGCACGCATGCGTGTCCGACTTGTCCATGAGTAACTTCCATATCATTGTATGCCTGTCTCCAGCCCATGCAGTATCCCACAGTCACAGACACACAGACTGACAGACTGTAATGGATTTTAACTGATCTAGTCAAAAAGGATTTACCAAGATTCGCTCAAACAGGTTAAGGTAATCCTGTCATGAATTAGGTTAGCACAGCTATGTGAAAGGTTGAGGGAGGTGGTGAATTATAAAAGGAGGTGATGAAACTATAATTTCTATGACAAGACACACAGACAGACCGACAGACACACAGACGACAGATGACAGACCAACAGACAGACAGACTGACAGACCAACAGACACACAGACGACAGGCACACAGACAGACAGACAGACACACAGAGAGACACACAGACAGGCAGACACACAAACAGACACACACACAGACAGACACACACACACAGACAGACAGACAGACAGACAGACTGACTGACTGACTGACTGACTGACCCAGCAGAGGGCTTCACATTGTAAACTGATTTATATGAAAGTATAATGTCTGCCCTGTAACGATGCAAGCTTCTGCAGACGTCCCAGCGTACTGTACTCATGAATCAAAATGGAGTGTTCACAGTTCATGACGGACCAGATGGAAGTGGCGATGGAGTAAGGAGAAATATGGCACCGCATTTGATCCTCAGTAACTTTATACAAGTACAGGTCAGGGGTCAATAACGTACAATATCACTATTCGTTAGATGTTTCCGAACTTTGGTCCCTGGCTGCAGTCCCTGTCAGATTGCCATGTATCAGAATGCCATACTATTTATGTTGTATAAACTACTTTGAAATGTGTTGTGGGATTTTCTGTGACAAAGTATTGTTCAGGAGAGATTCAATGGCAATGTTCAAAGTTTAACAAAGTTTATTACCATAAACAAATACAAAACCCAACTGCAGAAGGGGACCGTCCAATTCAGTTTGCTTTGTGCGCACGAAACATAAGATCACAGAGTACACAATATTCTTTTCTATGCAGGCAGCGAGAAAAACAGGCCACAACTTTAACTGGCCAAAACAACACACAGTCTGTTAAAGGACTTCAACTAATGTCAAATATGTTAAATGAGTTCAACTAAGGTCTAATAATACATAATTCCCATTACAAATGCCTGCTTCAGAAGCACATTTTCCTTATTTGGTTTTACCAAATGGTTTCTCTAAAAACTTTATTTGAACCTAGGGAGAGTCCAGTACTGTGCTTCGGACCCTACTAGGGCTGTCTGCTTAGGGAAACTCTCACGCATTGTCTTCCTTGAACAAGGAACGTTCAGGATCAGTTTCAGGGAGGGGTTTGTAAAACGTTATTGTCAGGTGAAGTGTACAGTACTTAGAACATTACTAAGGGTCGATATTCCACCCATTCACACCCATTAGTGAATACTGTGTCCACAAACCATAAAATGTCACTTGCATGTGGACCTTCTGTGGTGGTTCACACAACTCTACATAACACCAGATACAAGTTATGACCCCTGCATCTACTATTGATGCTGTTGGATTTAGGACTTTTTTTTTAAGTCACCTATGAAATATATGGTTGTTCTAGTGTTCATGTTTAAACACATTCTAACACAGCCACACAGGTTAGCTACCCACATCACACAATTCCATGGTAATTATTGACAGTGTGAGGACACGCCCCATATGTGTGCCTGCACACTCTGATGGTGGAGTGGGAAGGAACAACGACCACAGTAACACTCCTTCATTAGTAAGTGCTTACTGTACTTCAAGTGCTTACCAAGGTGGGTAAGAACCTGATAGGTCAAGCTGTTTCTGCAACCCCCCAAACATGTGATGATGAAATAGATTATTAGCATGGCATTTGTGTGCACATTATGCTTTTGGGGGGCAACAGATATAGATATTATCTATCAGGTTCTATCATTGAATGATATCTGTACATCATACGCATGGTGGATTTCAAGTAGTGTCCTTTTAATTTTCACATTAAGTTCACATCCACACATCTCCATTGCTTGGATGTAACAGTTGCTGATTAAAAAATGTTGACATTCACTGTTACAGCTGTGCTATGCGGCACTATGCTTCTAGCCATTGATTGCTTTAACCTCTGGAAGGAACTTGGAGCTACAAGACTAAACTAGAAACATAAGTATAATTTTGTTACTCTAATAGCTACTGCTAAGTGCTAAGCCTACTCTCCTGGCAGACGATTAGCAATCAGCAGTTACAGGCCTTAAGCATTGACGGCTTAGACGGCGACAGCTCCCTCCGGCGCGCGACCGAAGGCTAGGGCGACCAAAGGCACCAGGCGACTTATTCAAGAGCGACTTTGTCAAAAAAGACTGTCAGGAAGGTAGTACGTCTGCACCTACCTCTGTACCTGTTTTGTTAGCATTATGTGTTTGCATCCAATTCCTGTTGTGTTCCCTCTCCGGGGGTCACGCAGACACTGGGTCACCCCCAGACTCCGTAACCCCTCTAACCTCATCTATCCGACTGTCTCAACTCATAGAGAGCAAGTGGTGACAGGGGGACTTTGGAATTGCCAGTCGGCGGTGCCCAAAGCTGAGTTTATCTCAGGCTATGCATCCTTGCTCTCCCTCAGCTTCCTTGCTCTCACCGAGACATGGATCACACCAGAGAACACTGCCACACCCGCAGCCCTGTCAGATGTGTACTCTTTCTCCCACACTCCCAGAGCTGCGAGGCGAGGTGGTGGTACTGGCCTGCTCATTTCCCCAACATGGAAATACTCACTCGTCTCGATTCCACAGTTCTCCCCTCCCTCTTTTGAATTCCATGCTGTCTCTGTCATGTATCCAATCAAGCTCACCATTGCTGTTGTGTATCGCCCACCAGGTCCTCTTGGTGAATTCCTAGAGGAGCTCGATACACTAGTTTCGCACTTCCCTGATGATGGGTCCGCACTCATCCTTCTTGGGGACTTCAACATCCAGAGTGAGAAATTGGAACCTCTCCTCTCCTTCCTCTCCTCCTTCGATCTTCACCTCTCTTCTTCTCCTCCTACTCACAAAGCCGGCAACCAGCTGGATCTCATCTTCACTAGACACTGTTCCACCTCTAACCTGTCTGTCCTGCCCCTCCATCTCTCTGACCACTATTTCATGTCCTACTCCCTCTCCATCCTCTCTTCCCCTGTAACTCCTCCTCCTACCCACATGGTTACCGCCCGTAGCCATCTCCGCTCGCTCTCCCCTACTGACCTTTCCTCTACTGTCACCTCCGCCCTCCCCGCCCCTGAATCCTTCTCTCTCCTACCCTCTGATACTGCCACTGATCTTCTCCTCTCTACTCTTTCCTCTTCTCTGGACAATCTCTGTCCCCTCACTTCCAGGCCTGCACGCCCAACTCCACCTGCCCCATGGCTGTCGGACTCAGTGCGTACTGATAGACGGAGCCTGAGAATAGCTGAGCGTAAATGGAGGAAAGGCAAGCTCCCAGAGGACCTTCTTAATTTCCAATCTCTTCTTTCCACATTCTCCTCCTCTCTGTCTGCTGCTAAAGCTGCTTTCTTCCGCTCTAAAATCCTAACCTCTGCTTCCAATCCTAAAAAACTCTTTGAAACCTTCTCTTCACTACTCCAGCCCCCACCTCCTACTCCCAACTCCTCCCTTCTCCCTGATGATTTCGCCAACTTCTTTGACAAGAAAGTTAACGATATCAGATCCTCTTTCCCCCCTCCCCCGGTCAACGCTCCGTGCACGAAACTCACCCCCCCACCCTCTCTCCCCTCCCTGCTCCCCCCCTCCTCTCCACGCCCCACCTTATCCCACTTTTCTCCCCTCTTCCCCAACGAGGCCCTCAACCTTGTAACATCTAACCGCCCCACCACGTGCTCCCTAGACCCTGTTCCCTCGACTCTCCTTCAGTCTGTTGCACCTGAACTTCTTCCCTTCCTAACCCACCTCATCAATGCATCTCTTGTATCAGGATGTTTTCCCTCTGCTTTCAAGACTGCCAGAGTCACCCCCCTCCTAAAGAAACCATCTCTCGACCCCTCTGATGTCAAAAACTACAGACCGGTTTCCCTTCTATCCTTTCTATCCAAAACACTTGAACGTGCTATCTTTAACCAACTGTCTTCGTACCTCCACCAGAACGACCTCCTAGATCCCCACCAATCCGGGTTCAAGGCTGGCCACTCGACAGAGACCGCCCTCCTTGCAGTAACAGAGTCCCTCCATGCCGCAAGAGCGAACTCTCTCTCCTCTGTCCTGATACTCCTAGACCTGTCAGCAGCATTTGATACGGTAGACCACCAGATCCTCCTCTCCACCCTCGAGGAGAAAGGCATCAGTGGCTCTGCACACTCCCTGTTTGCATCCTACCTGACGGGCCGCTCCTACCAGGTGACATGGAGAGGGTCGACGTTGGAACCGCGTAGTCTGACTACGGGGGTTCGACAAGGGTCTGTCCTGGGTCCTCTCCTGTTTTCCCTCTACACTACATCTCTGGGCTCTGTCATTCGCTCGCATGGCTTCTCCTATCACTGCTATGCCGATGACACCCAACTGGTTCTGTCATTTCCCCCTTCTGATACAAAAGTGGAGACACGCATAGCTGGGTGCTTGGCTGACATTTCGGAGTGGATGACGACACATCACCTCAAGCTCAATCTGGACAAGACTGAGCTGCTGTTCCTCCCGGGGAAGGGCTGTCCGCACCGGGACCTGGCCATCACCATTGAAGACACAGTGGTGACCCCGACTCGGACTGCGAGGAATCTGGGTGTGACCCTGGATGACCAACTGTCATTTTCCTCACATGTCACATCCGTCACACGTTCCTGCAGATTCATGCTCTACAACATCCGGAGGATTCGCCCTTTCCTCACTAATGAAACGGCGCAGGTACTCATCCAGGCCCTGGTCATCTCCCGCCTGGACTACTGCAACTCCCTCCTCGCGGGGGCACCGGCATCAGCCATTAAACCTCTGGAACTTGTCCAGAAAGCTGCTGCTCGCCTGGTGTTCAACCACCCCAAATTCTCCCACACAACTTCCCTCCTCCGTTCCCTACACTGGCTCCCTGTAGCGGCTCGCATCCAGTTTAAAACTCTGGCGCTAACCTACAGGGCAATGAAAGGAACAGCCCCCTCCTACCTCCAGGCCATGGTCAAACCCTACACCCCCTCCCGACCGCTACGCTCTGCTACCTGTAATGGAATTACTGATCTAGTAAAAAGGATTTACCAAGATTCGCTCAAAAGGTTAAGTCTGGTTTATTGTGAAAACATACGAGCGCAAGGACTTTCTGAACAACACAACAGAGTGGTTTATCCAGACAAGTGCGTTTAAGCTCGCCTAGTACCGCCTTATATGTGCTCAAAACACAGGTATGGTGCTTCCAGGATGTGATTGGCTACTCCATTGTACGTCATATGAAATGGCAGGCGTGGCCAAGAGTACAGACATGTGACATGAGAAAAAGGCGGCAATTGGGGACAAAGGATGGTTATTCTGTTGTAGACAGATTCAAAGTGTATGGTCTCCTGGAGGCCATTTTGTATGTTAGCACAGCTATGTGAATATTTGGGGGAGGTGATGAATTACAAAAGGAGAGAGAGGACAAAGGTTTAAGGTGTTTGGATGTAAATTCCTCAACATACCTCAGGGCGACTGGTTGCCCCATCACTCCGAGGCTCCTGCGGTCGATCGACACGGTCACGGCTCTTCTCTGTCCTGGCCCCGCAGTGGTGGAATGAACTGCCCACTGATGTCAGGACAGCAGAGTCGCTGCCCATCTTTCGTCGCAGGCTCAAAACTCATCTCTTCAAGAAGTACTACAACAATCCTCCCACCTAAGCACTTATTGTATTATATTATATTGCACTTTACTTTAGATTGTGATTCTTGCACTTTGCCTTCAGCACTAGATTATGCTCTTAGTCACTTGTTTTAGAAAGAAGATGCACTTGTGAGTTCTGGCAAGTAGTAGTACATTGGCTCTTCCTACGTTAAATGCAATTATTGTTATTCGCTTTGGATAAAAGCGTCTGCTAAATGACTGACTGTAATGTAATATTGTGATTTCTAACCATAAATATTGTATTTAAAGCCGCAATCGACAACTGACACAACAGTCTGACCGATTGTGGTACTGCGCTGTGTTACAAACGTTAAACTAAATCAAGATAATCGGAGATTGGTACTCTGCCGCCACTTGTGCCTTCACTCTCTGTGGTTCAGTGGTGCACAGCACAGGGTGTCACTGCAGCAGTACTCGGCTTAGCGCTTTAGACAGAGCCAACCTGTAGTGCTGTTTCACCAGTCATAGATCATGGCAAAGTTTCTACTCAAAGGAGAGAGAGGGAGAGAGACAGGCTTCTCAGCTGCTGGCTGTTCGCCGTCTCATGGATTACTAAAAATATCTGTCATCTCATGGACAACCCCCCCCCCCCCCCATAGACTATATATATACAGAGGCGGCTGGGTCAGACTCCAGGGCTGTTTTTTGGTCCCAGCACGCCCCTGGCAAGTATTGAAAGTTGGGAGTGTTTGAAAAAGATGAGTTTCTTCTTGTCTGTCCTACTCTTTAAGTGGTGGTAGGATTTGAATGGGGAGATGCTAGAAAGGGCAGCTGAGCCCTTCTCTTTCATTATGGCATTGGCCTTTCGGACTGTGTACATAGTAGAGCACAGTAATGAGAAGATTCTAGGGGGAAATCTTCAGGTGCTGTAATCCTCTGAGATCTGTGTGAGTCTACTAGTCTGTCTCTCTCACCTCAGCACATAGAGAGATGATAGCCTATATAAATTATATATTTTCTTGTGTCTTGAAAATGATGCATTATTAATGCCTGGGTCAGACTGGTCTTGTCTTGTATGCCAACCCGTGAGCCAATCAAAAGAGCACACCAGACATGTACACAAAAAAAACCATCAATTTCAGATTTTTCAATCCATTTTTAATTCATGGATTCAGATCTTGTGTCTTTTGTTTTCTTGCTGGTTGCAATATATACATCAAAACAGAACAATATCTTGACCAGGGATTAAATAGTAATAATTCCATCAGTTATTTATTTATACAGCAGCAATCCTATCAATGATTAATTGTAGTTCCAACTGCATACTGTACAAGGCACAGCTGGTGACTAAAAAGTCCTAAAGGAAGGATTGCTTGCTTCAAATGTCTTGGGAGAAGACATCAGCAAACGATCAACCTTGGCTCCCTACCTCCAGGCTCTGTTCATGAAATAGTCTTGGTTCAAGTCCCCAGGTGGATGGGGGGAGTGGGGGTGTTTGGGTCCAGACCCAGCTCTTACTCCTCCCGTGTACAGAAGACAACCCGTATGGAATAGGCCGTGTCCAGGATATAGACGCAGGTGTTGACTGCCGTCATGAACGCCACCACGACCACGCCGTCCCAGGCGCAGCGCCGGCCGCAGGGGTGGGGCCGCGGGTACCCGTCGAAGCCGTAGAGCGGCCAGATGACGGTGGCTGTGGCGTACATGGCCGAGGCCAGGACGTTGTAGGCCGTGACGGCCTTGTCGAAGGGGAAGGGGACGTAGGACAGCAGCCGGCCGATGGTGAGGAGGATGATGAGGAGGGTGGAGACGAAGCAGAGCGAGTAGACGGCCACGCACCACTGGAGCCCCGGAAAGCGGGAGTAGCGCGCCGGATCCAGCGAGGTGAAGATGATGCACGCCACGAACGTCTCCAGGATCTTCAGCAGGCCTGGCACCGTGGACAGGAACCCGCTGACCTGGCCCGGCCGCAGGCGGGTCAGCGCCACCTCCGCGGCGTAGGCGGCGAAGCTCAGCAAGGACACGAGGGTGGCGGCGATCTGGCTGTAGCAGGCAGGGCAGGCGAAGAAGGTGGGGTAGATGATGGAGGCCGCCAGGCACATGAGGGTGGCGAGCATGGCGAAGGCGGTGGTGAAGTCGTCCCAGGAGATGGGCACCTTGTCGCTGAGGCGGGTCAACTCCAGGACCAGGATGAGGAGGGTGAAGAAGCAGCAGAAGCACCAGGTGAACATGCTCCACGCCCAGTAGGAGGAGCCATCGTGGCCCGCCGACGCCGCCAGGCTGAAGGAGACGCAGGTGAGGACCACCTCCAGCATCCGCACCACGCCCACAGGAAGGGTCAGGGACCTCAGGTCAAGGTTCACCATGGTCGCCGCAGGGCAGCTATCGGGGTTCGGAAGGGGTTGGAAGTCAAGTTCCTTTCTCTCTCTTCCCCTCTTAAATAATAAATAATCTCAAATAACCTTTAAATGATCATCGCAGCAGTTGCAAAGTTGAACTGATCCCAGGTCCACTCACGCTTTCTCTCTCTAAAGCTTTCATATATTCCCCTTCATGCTTTCAAGTGTGGCACCCTTTTACTCCTCTCCTCCGTTCTCCCCTGCTACCTGTTCCCTCTGTCCATGCCTCAGCAGGGCCTCCACATTTCTGACACCGCTATTCCAAAAAGAAACACACGTTAGAAATCCTCTCTCCTTTTCCGTGCACAATCTGAGTCGGTTCTACTCCATGCACGCCTGGGGTGGAGCAGGTGTAACGCTGAAAGTTGTCTGTGTGAAAGGCGTGTAGCCCAACGGAACATCGTAGCTGCCTGCCTCTTGCCTTATCTGCATGCTTAACGACCTGACACCGAGACGCCGATTGGCTGCAGGTGCTGCCTTATCATCTCCACCAGTCAAACAGGACTCTGGTCCGAGGCCGAACCTCCTCTCTGATCCTAATCTCCCCCAGTCAGGCTCCTTGGGGGGGAACACACGCTTGTGTAAGCTCACGTTCTCTCACCTCTGTCTGGGGATGGGGAGAGAGGGAGGGAGGGGAGAGGAGTGTTTGAAGAAGTAGGCCTATACTGTAGGCTGAGAAAAGTGTCATTCTGTTTCCGCTGATTAGGATAATGGTAAGAAGGTGCTGTTTAAGGATAGTGAGTATCTGAATAAGGGTTCAAATAAATCGATTAGGCTCTACTGTGCTTAGTGATAACCACGCTTGTGTAACGAGGAGGCTTAAGTAGAGTAGTCGTCAAGTAGTGAAACTCATCCCCTGCCAAGCCGGACATAGTTGTTAGCACATCCGACTTACAAGCGCAAGGTTGTAGGTTAATCTTCCGCCCTGGACAATCCCTTAATATGGGTCAGAGTGACACAGAAAATGAGTGAAATTAAGTCCGTCACACTTGCACCAAGCAGTTTGGTACGGTCGTTTCCTGTACATTGCATTATGGGAAATGCAGCTCAGAATGAACCCTGGTTTTATAGTATAATGTGTTGCAAATGCTGTTCTCTGTACACTATCACATGGAGGTAACCCTCACTATCCTAGTGTTGTAAAAGTCCTGGGTGGCTTCTGTAGCCTGAAATACGATACAGGAACAACATACAGTGTACCAGGACTGAGAAGATCAGGAAATGTTAATATCAATTTTGGTGACCTAACAACATTTCTTAATACATGTCTAAGGTCAAGGATGCGACCGCTTTGAATGTATTTAGGGTGTTGCCTTGGTCTCTGTCATGGCTGTGCCCCGTATCCACCTGTCTTTCTTGCCATCGGGAAAAAAAATGTTGAGAAGCCTTGCCTGGGTGATGTCATCCAGATGAGAGAGTGTGATAAGCTGTTATCTCTCTCTCTCTCTCTCTCTTTCTTGTGCTTGGCCTCTGCACACAGTAAACAGAGATAGGCAGATACTGTACGAGAGAAGCACTGGACTGAGCCTGCTAACCCACGCATTCCACCCCAGAGAGCCTGCGTTGACGGCCACGCCGTAGCTTTTCCCTCCTGGATCAGTCGTCATTCTTTTACTCCCTGTGAGTCTCAGCTATGAAGATAGTGGTGATCAAAGCAGAGATGAGGACTGGGTCAGAAAATTATTAACGGCACAGAGTTTGAGCGTTTATTGTTATATCCATGTACTGTACTACAACATTGTAGAGGCATGAGAGAGGAGACTATGCTGATTTTAAAACCTGTATAGGCTGGGGCTGCATTATTGTCATACTTTGTTGCTGTTGTTGTTGACTGTGTTCCAGAACGATGAGGATGAGAAGGAGAAAGAGAGATACAGAGAGAGAGAGGGAGAGACAGAGAGAGAGAGAGAGAGAGAGAGAGAGAGTTTTGGAGCGAGGGAGGAAAAGAGATAGTGTGAGAGATAGGAAATCATATCAAGAACACAGTTCTTTGGTCTAGTTTGTATTTGCCTGTCATCACAACTTTACATAATTACAAAAATAACCATTATATAAACTTCCACAAATCCTACAAAAGCAAAAGTCCAGTCAAGCATTGGGCGGTGGTGTGCGTCTAAGCTTCGGGACCTACGCCGGACTTATGAAGAAGACCAGCCGGACGGAGTAGACGGTGTCCACGATATAGATGATGAGGTTGATGCAGGTCATGAAGGAGACCACCACCAGGTTGTCCCAGAAGCAGTGGTCGCACCAGGACGGCCGGCTGTTGTTCCGGAAACTGTAGAGGGGCCAGATGACCACGGCAGTCATGTACATGGTGACCGCCAGCACGTTGTACCCGGTCAGCACCTTGTCGAAGGGGAAGGGCAGCAGTGCCAGGAGACGGCAGATGGTGAGGAGGATGATGAGGAGGGCGAAGATGAAGCAGAGCGAGTAGACGGCCACGCACCACTGCAGCCCGGGGAACCGCGAGTAGCCGCCGGCATCTAGGGAGATGAAGATGATGCACGCCACGAAGGCCTCCAGGACCTTCAGCAGGCCCGGCACCGTGGTCAGGAAGCCGCTGATCTGGCCGGGCCGGGCACGGGTCAGCGCCACCTCCACGGCGTACAGGATGAAGGCCAGACAGGAGGTGACGGTGGCGGCGATCTCCTTGCCGCTGGACTGGCGCGCAAAGAAGGTGGGGTAGATGACGGACGCTGCCAATACCTAGCGGACAAGCACAAGTTACACATGAAGCACGGCTTACAGATGAAGCACTGATCACACAGCAACGTGGCAAAAACTCTTCCTAAGCTTACTTCTAACGAAAGTCATCACCATAATGACAATTTATATCTACAGAAGGTTTGAAAACAGCCATCAGCCTTAAGAAATCTTTAGCCACGCAAAACCAACGCCACCTAAAGGTGTGTTTGCCAGGATCATGCAAAGTTTGCCTCAAAGTAGGTGGAGCTGGAGGTGGTGGAATGGTGAGGTGAGGTGTTGAAATGAGGTGTAGAAACTCAATAGAAATTCAGGAGGGCAAGTTATACTGTTTCCAGAAAGAGGCAATATATAGCGTAATAAGGCATATCTTTAATGATAACTTAAAAAATAACTGGACTAGCTCAGTGGCCTTGTGGTTAGAGTGTCCACCCTGAGATGAAGGTTCGATCCCCGGGCGAGTTCGATCCCCGGCCGAGTCATACCAAGACTATAAAAAGTGGTACCCAATGCCTCCCTCAGCATCAAGGGTTTGATTGGGGGTAAGTCCCTGCAGTATACTAGCGTCATGTCCAGAGGGTGTACTTGTACATCAAGCTGCCTCACGCTAAGGAATCAGGAGATAGGCTCCTGCCCTATGAGCCATTGGACCGTTGGTTCTCAAGGCTACTTAATGATAACTATTGTCTCCTATAAGCCACCTGTCCAGAGCTTCACTCTGGAAGACAGGACGACAGAAGGAAGAGAATCGCTCTCTAATATTAATGAGTCATGCACTCAGCCAGGCTAATTTGCATCACAAACTACCTGAACATGTATGCAATGGAAAGCCTTGCGATTCACGTTAATGGCACCACGGTTAATGGAGCACACACAAATTGGGTGTACTTATAGGAGACATTTATCCATTAAAGCTGTGACTCAGAGCATACACCGCCCCCTCTTTCACGAGACCGCATTCATTTTTTTCACCTGAAAATGTGTTTCAGATGTTTATACCCGGGGCTTCAGACGCTTCCGCTCATCGATGCACAGATGGGGCTGAGGAACAAACCGCAGACCATGTCATCTAGGACTGTCCGATATATCGGACACCCAACGGAATGCATGGCCTGACGGTTATATAACCTTTATTTAACCAGGAAGTCATGTTGAGGTATGGACCTCTTTTACAAACGAGCCCTGGCCAAGACAGTGGCGGATAGCAGCATAAAAACAAGGTTACACACAGGACATACATTGAACATTGAACACACTACAGTTTGACAAAACATGCACAAAACAAAGAACATTTACAACAAGACAAGCAGCAAACAGTGGAAACAAGATTCCACACAGGACATACATTAAGCACAGAGCATACCATAAAACAACTTTCAACAAAGCAAGCACAAGACGGGCCTGACGGTTGTGGATGACGAAGCGGTGACATGGCTCCTGGAGGTGTGGCCAGATATGGGTGACCCCTCACCCAGGCTCAGGGTGGAAAAAGAATCGCCCCTCAGCTCCGAATCTGGGGGGGAGAGGATAATATCTAACCCGCACTGACATCAGCTACCTCTATCTCCTCCCAAGCAACTTATTGTATAACATTTCATATAATTATTTGTAATTTGCACTCTTGTAGGCTACTTTACGCACACGGATGTGCTTGTGTGTTTCAGTACAGGGCGTGTGTGATGCGTTAGGGCAGTAATACTGGAGTAGTAGTGCTTGTGGTTGGTGCATGTTGCTCCTTCTGCTCTACTTTCAGCTACTGCTACCAGCTAGCCCTCTCTGTGGGGGTGAAAAGAGGAGCCAGCTAGCCCTCTCTGTGGGGAGTAAAGAGGAGCCAGCTAGCCCTCTCTGTGGGGGTGAAAAGAGGAGCCAGCTAGCCCTCTCTGTGGGGGGTAAAGAGGAGCCAGCTAGCCCTCTCTGTGGGGGTGAAAAGAGGAGCCAGCTAGCCCTCTCTGTGGGGGGTAAAGAGGAGCCAGCTAGCCCTCTCTGTGGGGGGTAAAGAGGAGCCAGCTAACCCTCTCTGTGGGGGTGAAAAGAGGAGCCGAGTGCGTAAGTCTCCTCCTGCTGCTACACAGCCTCTCTACCGCCAAGACTTCTGTAGCGCCTCCTCATGGCCACACACGGTAACTGAGTACTGAACCCTGCGGTCCCAGGCTAAGCTGTAGGGGATCTCGGAGCAGCAGTGGGCCCCAGAGGGAAGGCTCAAAGGCCCATCTGCATGTGGACACGCAAAGGCCCACCTGCATGCGTCTTCTCAACTACTGTCCCAGCTATGGGCAAATAGCAAGGACAGATGGGGCTTTGCCATGGTAGGCAACCCATCTAGGAGAAGGTCACTCCGAACAAAAACCAGGGTTATGAGGCTTGGCGAACCCATAGTCTGTAAAACTAAGCCTGTTAAGAGTCTTACAGTCTGAGTTGAGTCTTACAGTTAACCCCCCTGATGATGGACACTGATCTCCTCCTGTGTAGCCTAAAGCATTCTCTTCTTTATCTCTCCAACTCTATCCTTATTCTCACACCTAGCCTGTTTTTCAGGCTATAGCACACCTGATTGGCTTGAGGAAGGCACACCTGCGCCCCACCCCTCCACAGGACGCACCTCCACTGACTTCCCTGTACTTCCCCGGGGCTGGCTGCTCAACTGATGACATTCATACAACCCCCTCAGTCTCATAGTTTACTCATTAAACTCACTGAGCTTTCCAGCTATGTCACATTAATCATGTATAGCTAGCAAACATGAACATTTAATTTCATCAATTGTTTCAATCATTGTTCATAATTAGAATCAGATAGGGCTTCTGGGCACGCCCAGTGGCTGACCTCGACTTCGACCCTAAGCGCCACCTGTAGCAACTGACGGTACAGTATCTCTTCGTGATGTACAAGATAAGATAACAATGTAAAAACTACCCGTGTATGAAGTCGTGGATAGACAAGGCTGCATGCTTGAATTTGAGATCTGTGAATGTCAGAGCAGTGTTGTAGCCACATGCATTATGGATGTTCTGCATCAAGTACAGTAAGCAATCAATGGCATTCACACTTCAGGACCTAGCTCAGAATACATGCAATATACTCTGACATTGTAGCATGGTAGCATGGTTTACCTCCCTACACCCAGACAGACAGACAGACAGACAGAGGACAGTAGGGGGTGTGTCACCCACCATGAGGGTGGCGAGCATGGCGAAGGCGGTGGTGAAGTCGTCCCAGGAGATGGGCACCTTGTCGCTGAGGCGGGTCAACTCCAGGACCAGGATGAGGAGGGTGAAGAAGCAGCAGAAGCACCAGGTGAACATGCTCCACGCCCAGTAGGAGGAGCCGTTGTGGCCCGCCGACGCCGCCAGGCTGAAGGAGACGCAGGTGAGGACTACCTCCAGCATCCGCACCACGCCCACAGGAAGGGTCAGGGTCCGCGCGTCCAAGGTAACCATGGTTGGGTTGTCAGGACTTGGTCTGCTTTTACTCTCCCGGCCTCGCAAACCGTAACCGCTCACTAGGATGAATGGTTTTACTGAAGTATAAGACCAGAATAATCCTGGATTCTCTTCTTTGTCTCGTGACTCCACAGGATGTCCGGCTGTTTCTCAGCCGGGCTGGTTCCTATCATCTAGTTATTCTTTTCTCTGTCTTCTCTCCTCTCTTCCCGCTATCCGCACCTTTGTGTGTGTGTGTGTTCCTCAGGAGAGTCAGTGCTACTATGACCGGCTCACAGGAACTCAGGACAGGGAGTAGAAACCTCTGGCCGCTCCCCTCAGCCTCAGTTCTCCTTCCTCAAATGGATTTGTGTGTGTGCACAGTGTGTGTGTGTGTGTGGTGTGTGTGTGTGTGTGCACAGTGTGTGTGTGTGTGGTGTGTGTGTGTGTGCACAGTGTGTTTATGTGCGTGCGTGCGTGTGTGTGTCTGTGTGTGTGTACGAATGTGCTTTATTGTGTGTGTGTGTGTGTGTGTGTGTGTGTGTGTGTGTGTGTGTGTGTGTGTGTGCATGCACAGTACTGTGTGTGTGTGTGTGTGTGTGTGTGTGTGCGTATGAGTGCAAAGGGTGTTTTCTGTCTCTCTTCTGTCTTTATCCATCAGAGATATGATGGTCAATAAATAAGTAATTTAAATATGATATTACACAGTGTGTAGACAGGTGTGTGTGCTAACATCCGGTACCAATGTTCCCACCCACACTAGTGAGTCTGACCAATAACTAACAGACAAACATTGGAGGTGTACATCTTTGCCAATCACGACTCGGGACAGAGAAGGTAAGCGGGGAGAGAGCAAGTGGGGGAGGAGAGAGGAAAAAGGGAGGTCCTTGAAGGTGCTCCCACACACGCCTTTTTAACAAAGGCGTGTGTGGATGTTTTTCTGACATCATGCAGCAATTTGAATATTGTCTACTCTAGTGTACTGTATGTAAAACATGAGCGGAGTCAAACACTGTGAAACACTGTTGTGTTAAACAGCAGAGTTCTCCTCCTTGTTAAAGCACGACGGCAGCAGTTGTGGCTTGTCGCTGAGCCACACATTTCTGTTTTGGTTGAACCAACAATGTTTGTGTACACATGAAAAAACCAACGACAAAGAGCATTATGTTCCTTATCTCTCTCTCTCTCTCTCTCTATCTTGTTCTCTCTCTCTCTCTCTCTCTCCCTCAATCCCTTCATCACACTGTACACAGACTGAGCACGCTGCCTGACGGTGAACAGAAAGTGACAGTTTACTGTAATTTCTGTCCCTAAATGGAGGATAAATAAATTCTGTTTTCCAGTTTATTCCAGTGTTCAGTCTTAGGCCCAGTCCTTTTTACTATTTATATCAATAATATTGTCTGCTCTCTACTTGATTGTAATTTCCACCTTTATAGCTCCTTATAATTCTTCCCTGTTGGAATGGAATTCTAGTCCCTACTCCCCCCGCTCTTAATGGCTTACTTATGCTTCAGGTACCCCGGGCCAACACTGAACCTGGGAAATCACATTCTTTTTTAATGGTCCTTCCTCGTGGAAGAGTCTGCAACACACTTTACTCTACCTTCTTATGGGCAGTTCAGAGCTCAATTATTGAGCATCCCTGTCTCTAACTGTAATTGTGTTTTTGCTTTTATTGTTTTTACTGTGGTGTGTTTAATTTATTACCTTTTATTTTTACATTTTTATGTAAACTTGGCTACATTGAAAATGAGGACTTGCCCTGAATTGTATCTCCGAGTACTAAATAAATGAATAAAGAATGAATTAATTTCCATATGAATGTGAGAGACTGTTATCAGGGGAATGTGAGAGACTGTTACCAGGGCAATGTGTGAGACTGTTACCAGGGGAACATGAGGGACTGTTACCAGGGGAATGTGAGGAACTGTTACCAGGGGAACGTGAGGGACTGTTACCACGTTTATGATAATCACTCATGGGTAAGACAATGTGAGCTGTAGGAGAAGAGAAAGAGAGAGAGAGACAAAGAGAGACAGAGAGAGAGAGACGCTACGCTCTCCCGACCGCTACGCTCTGCTACCTTGGGGGGACTGGTTGCCCCGTCACTCCAAGGTCCCTGCAGTCAATCGACACGGTCACGGCTTTTCTCTGTCCTGGCCCCGCAGTGGGGGAATGAATGACTTTTGGAAAGAGGCTCTTCCTGGGTCACTCCGTGCTCACCATGTGTGTGTGTGTGTGTGTGTGTTATCTTTTCCCTGACCGCTGCAGAGAGAACAGTCTGTTGACTAGGTCTCTCAGGATTCTGTTGGACTTGGTCTTGCATCTTCTAGTATAGATGTTCTCAAGGTGAGGGAATGCTGCCCCCCCCCCGAGAGCTGCTGTTCCCCTGTACCAGGTGGTGATATTCCCAGTCAGGATGCTCGCGTGCATCAGTAGAAGCTCTGTTGAATCTGGTGGGACGCTCTGAATTTCCTTAGTTGTCTGAGGTGGTACAGTCTTTGATGTGCTTTCCTCACCACAGTGTCTATGTGTGATGACCTTAGTGATCTGGACACCAAGGTACTTGAAGCTGTCCACTCTTCTTTACAGGGGACATTGATTGATGATTAGAGGGGTGTAGTTCCTCTTCTGCTTCCTCCAAAAGTCTAAAGATTGGCTATACTGACACTCAGACTGAAGTCCCATTTCATTTCACTTCATTATTCTGTCTGAACAGGCTCCCATTGCAGCCGTTTTCCGAGATGGCTGTTGTCGAAGGAGTCCTCAGCGATAAGTTATTCATCGCCTAACCGCACAGTTTGTGCAGTTTCATTCAAAGGACGCGATCAAAGGACACTGATTGGCCTGATCAGGATTCCAACCAAAAGATCACTCTGGACGAGAGCATTCCCAGACCCTGAATCGCATTTCGAAAATGCGAAAATTCAGATTCAGGGACAGTTCAGCGGGTACACACAAACCGGGCTCAACAAAAGCCTCTGACAGAGGCCAGACTTTTAAGCTCCTCTAAACTTTGGTTCAGAACAACCGCATTGCGCCTCCCAGCAAGCACGGACGGACCCGGACGAATCCGGACGAGCCCGATTGGGGACAACTCAAGTCATATCATGACTAGTCAGATCTGGACCAGAATATCACCGCTTATTTGGATCAAAAAGCTTGGGACGGAATCATCGGGCCTATAATAATTCGCTTATTTCAGTGTTTTTTGTCTTGCGTCAATTTAACGCAGAGCCAGGTTCTCGTCGGTCACGTGGATTGATAATTCCTGCACGAGTTGGTTGCCTGGAACGCGCAGACGAGTGGATCGTCAGTAACGATCGCAGCAGAAGAGCGAACATCCAAGAGAAGAAGTCGTCTATAAACAGGTTTGTGCGATTTATGAATTATGAGAAAACTCTGACTTGAAGTCGCTTTGGACAAAAGCGTCAGCAATGTAATATATGTTTAAATGTACTAACAAACTAGCTAGCTACTTCGACGCGAGAGTGTTGGATTACTTTCATTAAGTTAGCATCTCAATTATGAGAACTCTTGGCAATGCAATGTTTATGTATGTACTTAAATAGTGGGGGGAAAAAGTTCATAGCCAACATGAGACATAAATTTAGCAAGCTAGCTACTGAAACCAAAAGCAAGCAAGCAGCTTTTAGCTCGTCGGCTAGCATTAGCATTAGCATTAGCTGACATTCGCAAGCTCACAGCCTGGCTGCTGGCTCTAATTTGGTTCCACTAATACCGAGGTGGGACAAAGAATACGTGTATTTTTACTAACGTTTAGTGGCATGGCATGATCACAGCAAAAATCTCTTCCACTTTGCTCAAACAGCTCCACCGTGTCCATTGATGGAGCCTGCCTCAAAAGCGCCTGAGGACATCCCATATAAGTGTTAAATAAATGTGACCGCCGCTGGTAATTTGGTCCTCAACTAGGCATTTTCAGTTTTCAGTTTTTTACAGATTATGAAAGTGCAGATTGTAAGCTTTCAAATGAGGTCTCATACATTGAAATCTGAACATAGTTGAAGAAGATATGCTTATTTGAATGCTAGTACTGCCAAATCAACTTAGCTGAGAAATCTCCCTCCAAAGTTCTCCAACATTTTCACACCTCTGACTGCCAGGTAATGGGCGTGAACAATAGCCTGGTAACCGCACCCCCAGCCACTCCCCCACTGGACGATCTGTCATTATCTGTCAGAGTGGCTGTCAACTTGGGGTATTACCTGAGAGTGGCTGCCAAGTGAGGTGCTCTCTCACTGATGATCCCACACTCTTTGAGTCAGTATTAATCTTGTGTTGTGAATGCAGTTAAGAACAATATAAGATGAAGTTCAAATTTAACGTTCTTTATTGTCACATACATGATATATATTACAAGCATAAGTAGTAAAGTGTACAAAAAAAGGCAACAGTCTAAGTGTTAAAGTGTACAGTCAGTTGTCTGTTGTATAGACAAGGTGCATAGTGTTCATTGTGATCAAGTGCACAACAAAGTAATAAGGTGCATAGTGTTCAATGTGATCAAGTGCACAACAAAGTAATAACAAGGTGCATAGTGTTCATTGTGATCAAGTGCACAGCAAAGTAATAACAAGGTGCATAGTGTTCAATGTGATCAAGTGCACAACAAAGTAATAACAAGGTGCATAGTGTTCATTGTGATCAAGTGTACAACAAAGTAATAACAGTCCCCAGCTCAATACTCAAGGTAATAACAGTACTCGGCTCAGTATTCAATATTCGAACAATGCAGTCTGTGCAAGTGTGCGCAAGTCTGTGCAAGAGAACAAGCAATGCTTCAGTATACAAACAGGAAAAGGCTGTGGCCTTTCTCCTGCAGTGCTGTCCATCCTGATGATCTGCAGTGAATCTACAAGCGGACAGTCTTGTTCTGAGCTGCTGTGGAGTTTGGCGGGGGACATGTGATGTCTCGTCCCTCATCAGAACAGAACTCTCTGATCTTGTTAAAGAGATATGTCTGTCTGGCCATGTCCAGTCCGGGTGGGGCTTGCACAGGAAGACCTTCTCTGGGGGGCAGGACATCAGGCTTGCGCAGCAGCTGAAACTCAACTGCTGGTGCATCACGGTGTTCTCTGGCCACAACCATGCCAGGTCTCTCTGCATCAAAACTGCAATAGAATAGAAGGAAGAAAGTACATTAAACTATTGCCCACAGTACTGGCACTCCATATACATAAAATAGTACCAGAAAGTGTTGATTAAATAGACTAGCTAATGCATTATAATTACCTGAAGTGCTGGTAACTCGAAATCTGTGGGAGTGCCCGGAAGTAGGGTTTCAGATGCTCTTGCCAGTTGTAGCATTCAACAAGCACGGTGCCGTCTTCCAGTCCAACAAGCTGGGGGATGTTGACGTGCTTCACAGGAGAGCTGTCCCTGACGACTCCAGCAATGGCAGACAGAGTGTCCACTCTGGTCTTCCTGAAGCTCTGCTTGACCAGGCCGAAGCACCAGTCAGGGCCAAACTTGGTGTGGCCTGCAATCAGGAAGTGGACGTCCAGCTTCAGGTGAAGCTTGTGCATGGTCCGCCAAGCACAGTACCACAGCACAAAATTGTTCTTGTTTTGTCCACGGCAGTTGTCGCAATGAAGGTCCACGTGTGTTTCTCCAACTCCATAGTTGTTGAAGAAATGATGCACGTAGTTGATGACTGCATTGCTGCCCTTGCTTGAAGCCATCCCTTCGTCGATCAGGTAGTTCACTTGCTTTGGTATTCCCTCACAGCAGACACCAAAAATGCCACACTTACGAGGAGTCAAGAAGTACATGGGTCCTGGCTGAAAAGGGTCAGAAGGGAAGTGAACCTAAGAGACAAAGGAAAAAATAGGAAGAAAAGGAAAAGATGAGATGCATTGAAAATCAAAAACACACATGTAACCCTAACCATACCACATCACATCACAACACTCATCATAGGATGAACGTATTCTCACCTGTTGTGCAAAATCAAAGCTGTAGTGCATAGTGATCTTCTTGCTGGCTGGTGTGGAGGGGCCAAGGGAGAGCTGCAAATCCTCACAGGTCTTGGCACATGTAGCTTTCATGTCATTGTAGAGTGACCGCTCCTGTAGAACAAGGTTGAGATGCTGCTCCTGCTTCTTCAGCTTGGCTGATTTCACGTTGTCAGGCAGGTTGGCACTTCGGTAAACTTGATAGTTGTTGCTCTGACACTGCCAGCAGAGATCTGTCCGGGGTTTGGTGCTTGCTATGTGAGGGAGCAATGACTTCCACAGCCGTCTGAAGGTGTCCAGAGCCACAACACGGTGTTCTGAAAATAAATAATATTTTATTAGTATGATATTGAATTAAATATGTATGTTTTTAACCATAGGATGTAAATATGTATGTATTTATCCAACTTTTACATACCAAGCTTTTCCACAGCATCTTTGTAGAGCCGCCACACTGAAGCTTTGGAGACATTGGATGGCAGCAACTTTGCAGTTAAATCCCTGTGACCAGGGTGTCTGCCAGGCAAGACAATGGCATGGTCTTCAGCGTAGTTGCCGATGAACGTCACAACTCGTTCGATGTCCTCTTTCTTAAGGAAGTAGCGGTTTGTACGTGGACCTTTCTTCCTTTCTCGCACTTCCATTCTCCTGGTAGTCTTGGGCTATGGCCTGGAGCTTGTTTTTGCTCATGCTGTAACCAAAACAAAAAACAAAGGTGTCAGACTAACATACCTCTCATGCTCTCTCATTCTGTTTCTCTCTGTAATATAGCTACCTAGCTAGCTAGCTAGCTAGATATTAGCTGCCTCGCTGGCTAGTTTAGGAACAAAGGGCTAGCTCAGCTAACTAGCATGTTAGCTAACGTTAGCTAGCTAGCCTTTGTTAGTTAGTGCTAGATTTGTTATGCTAGCTAGACTCAGTCACTTGTAGACTCAGTCACTTGTTTAGAAAGGAGCTACTGCTAAACGACTAACGTAAATGTAAACAGCACAGATAGTATAAAGATAGCTTACCCTATAGAAAAGCAGAAAGCTTGGCGGCAGACAACCGTCGTGTGAATCTGGTACGTCGTTCGACGCAACTTTCGTTTGGCAGCCACCTGCTTTGTTGAAACAGTCAGCTCTGTATCACAGTTCATCAAGTACAAAACTGCGTGTACGAACGAGTCCTGCTCTCCTGGAGTTCTAGCTGCCATGTTCGGTCTCGACCGGTAAACCACTTCAGGTTTCACTTTGCGAAGGCAAGAGGTAGGAGCCACAGCAGAATTCTCCTTTCGTCTCACTTGGCACTTGCAATCAAAGTTTTTGATCCTGTCCATTTCTTCTGCTTCACAGTCGATGTTCACGGTAACAATATCGATTGCTCGTAAAACTCTTTCCATGTCCTGGATGTCATCCCCGTCTTCTCCATCTTCGTCGACTTCCAGCTCGAGATCAGAAGCATTGTCCTCTTCTTCACTACCACATTCCGAGTTTGTACCATCGTCAACATCCATGTAGTCCTTTAGGTACGAATCCATAAGTTCTCCATTGTCGAATCGTCGAGCGGCGTTGAGCAGATCTTTGTTCAGAGCTTTCGCAAAAGCTGTAGCATCCATGGTTAAACTTGGAACTGAATGTAAACAAAGACGGCGTGCTGTTCTTATGGGCAGGGTGGGGGGCGGAGGACCCGGAAGCAATAGCCAATGAAAACAAATCATGCTAATCGATCTGCCCGCCCCCAAACCCGGCTCGAAATCAGCTAAAAACGAGCTTAGTTTGCAGACTAATTAAACGTATTTCGTGAACCTAAAACTGTTGTCTGTTATAGTAAGTAGGTTCTTCACAACTTCAACTTTGGTAATACGCAAAAAAAAAAAAAAAAAAAAAAAAGGTTTTTTTAGCTATTTTGCCCTCTAGCGCATTTCGGGGTTTGCCGAGTTGCGGACCAAATCACCAGCCACTGTCACAAATAAAATTTTATGTGGGGCTTCTGGTTTGGCTACGCCATGTAAAAACGTAGTTTTTGGAGCTCCTCGTGGGAATTACTAATTTCATAATTTTGCTCTTCATATATCACATAAATTAGTCCCACTCGGTCAGTTACACCGTTTTGAGTTGATAACCTTTCGTTTTACGGAGTGGGGAGGCTAGCCTAGCTGAGGGCGCTACAGTTGCGACTGATGACCAACACGCAATACTGAAGGCGATTGAGGCTCTGAAACAGGACTTGATTGCTAAAATGGAAGAAAAGGCAGTGGCCCAGTCTGCAGAATTACGGACCCAGGTTGCCCAGATTCAGATGGAACTGCGGAGTGCGGTGGAACAAGCTGAGAAAAGAACCGAGGCGGTCGAGGGTCGTGTGTCCGAGTTGGAAGCGGGTGTTAACGGGCACGCGGACTCACTTACCACTGTGGAATCAGACATCAGCATTATGAAAAAGGAAGTGGCCACGCTGAGAGACCGGTGCGAGGATCTGGAGGTGAGGTCTAGGCGCTGCAATATCCCAATCATAGGAGTGAAGGAAGGACATGAGCACAGAAAACAACCGTTTGAGTTTGTGGCCAATATGCTCAAAGAAGCTCTGAAACTCGAGAAGCCGCCAACCTTGGACCGGGCCCACCGCGCTCTCCGCAGCAGACAGGCGGACAATCTTCCACCGCGGGCTTTTGTGGTGAAATGCCATTACTTCACCGAAAAAGAGCTCATGTTAAAGAAAGCCATGGGGATGAAAACAGTGACGACTGCCGACGGTGACCAGATCCGGATCCTGCCAGACTTCACCCAGATCGTGAGCAAGCAACGGGCAGTTGTTATAGAATTTACATCTGGCCTCAAGACCGTCCTATCCCAAACACCTTAAACCTTTGTTCTTTCTCTCCCTTTTGTAATTCACCACCTCCCTCAACCGTTCACATAGACAGGGTGGCCTCCAGGAGGTCCACACACCTAGAAATGTCTACTCCAGAATAACCATCCTTTGTCTCCAAGAAATTGCCGCCTTTTCCCATGTCACATGTCTGTATTCTCGGCCACGCCTGCCATTTCATATGACGTACAATGGATTAGCCAATCACATCCTGGAAGCGCCGTACCTGTGTTTTGCTTGAATATAAGGCAGCACAAGATCAGGAGGCTTCACTTCTTTGGATAAACCACTCTTGTTGCGTTGTCCAGGAAGTCCTTGCGCTCGTATTGTTTTCTCAATAAACCAGACTTAACTTTTTGAGCGAATCTTGGTAAATCCTTTTTGACTAGATCAGTTAAAATCCATTACAATTGGCGACGGGGATGGGATTGGAGGTGGAGATGGAGGTTACCGGCCTGCTTCCCTACAGATGGGCGACACCTGTGGTTCGTGGGATGCAGGGCCAACGCCATGCCACCGACTCGCCGTGAGCGACAGATAAGTATGACATAGGGAAGAGACCATTTTGTCCGAAGCGTGCCCAATACTCTGTCCTCAAATGCAGAAGAGGGAAGTTTTAGATAATTGATGTTTTGTTAATTGTAAATGAAGCAAGTTCATTTTAGTGTTATTTTATTTGAGTAATGCATTTTTTCCCCCATCTCTGTTTTATCCTGACTTCAGGGAATTTTTCGTTTTCACCCTTAGGGGGTGTTGTTTTGTTGAGACGAGAATCTTTTTATTTTATTTCATAAAATCGCGAGAGAAATTCTAGAGCAAAATCCAATTGCCTTGATCACGACTGGGGACTGGGCGTGTTAAAGCAATTCTTACACTGCCCCTGATGTCACTGTAGGCTACTGCAGAGCCTAGGTCCCTGCTACTGTCCAATTCGGTAAATGGACAAAAGCTAGGTTCCCACTGACAAACTACATAGACTGACGAGCCCGACTGGCTCTAACGACACTTGAACAGACACCCTGTTTAAGTTTTTCCTGACTGACTAACACCATTTTTCCCCAAAGCAGGATCATCTCCTGCCAGGAAGAGGAGATGATAGAATGTGATTTGCACTTAACAATGTTTCTGAGTATCTTCAACAGACTGCTGATAACCGTTCCTGACCAAAGAGGGGCTTCCTGACCAAAGAGGGGAACAGGGAGACCAGACCAGACCAGAGGACTCTCCTCTTGCTCTTCTGTTTTGTCTCTGCTGTCTCTCTCATCTGTGGATTCACAGGTCTCTCCTCCCATGTCTCTCAGACATTGCCGACCTGCCCCGTATTAAGTCCCCACTAAGGGAAGGCGACCATTCCGGACGCCAGAGAGGGCTTCTTCTTATCATCTTCAACCAGGCCATTGGGTCCTGATCCGCGACCTGGGGCCGTACCAGATTCAACTCACCACGCAGACAGCTGCCAGAGTAGCTGAGAGAACTTTGTGGGTCCATGAGAGCCGTTGCGTCCCAAACCAAGGAGCAGATGAGCAGCCTGAGAAGAAGAGGCCAGAAGACATGGAAGAGAAGTAGAAGTAGCGGGGTGAACCTACCCGTCAAAGATGGAACAATCAGGACCATGGCATTCAGGCCTGTGTGGAATAGCTGTCAAAAGTAGCTGAGAGGACGGTCCATGCAGCCGAACCAGAGATCTCAAGGGCAAAGCAGTGGGCCGCCACACTGTCCTCTCCTCTGATGAGCAATCGGAGATTGACCTTGCCGGTCACCTCTTTCTCGTGGTTGTTGTTATGACAATGTGAACAAGCTAAACAGCAATGACTGCACCTCTAACCCCGCACACACTGGAAACTACATTGGACATTCAGAGACGCAAACATGGAAGCTACGATCCAGAAGAAATTACATTCGATTGTTCACAACAGGAGTGAATGAACTTTGAAATTATCTTGAAAAAATATCATATTTGTTTACAAGAGTTACAATGGTTGAAACATGAGTTGATAAATGAGTTTGAAGAGTTATTTCTTTGGGTTTTTCCTCTAAATTGACCAAGAGGTTTTTTGCCCTTTTTACACTGGTAACCATGTCATCTTTTTACCTTGTTTCTGTCAAACTTTAAATCAAGGTTTTTGGTGAATGGTTGTCCACTTTTAGACAAGTAATCATGTCATCTTTTTTACCTTGTTTCCTGTCAAATTTCTGAAACAAGGGAGTTTTGGTGCGTGATTTGCACGTGGAAAGAAAATAATCTAATTTTTGTTAAATATTTCACAATAAAGTTCTTTTTTTTTACTCTGCGCCACCTAGTGGACAAGAAGAGATTATTTCCTTTCCACATGTATAGCATAGCTGAATGTTTACACTTTGTGTTTGGATTTTTATATTTGATTTTTATGTGCCTGGTCAGGCACAAATGGGGGATTGTTATAGAATTTACACCTGGCCTCAAGACCTTCCTATTCCAAACACCTTAAACCTTTGTTGTTTCTCTCCCTTTTGTAATTCACCACCTCCTTCAACCGTTCACATAGACAGGGTGGCCTCCAGGAGGTCCACACACCTAGAAATGTCTACTCCAGAATAACCATCCTTTGTCTCCAAGAAATTGCCGCCTTTTCCCATGTCACAGACTTAACTTTTTGAGCGAATCTTGGTAAATCCTTTTTGACTAGATCAGTTAAAATCCATTACACAGTCTTCACGGAGGTGAGGGGTCTGCTCCGGGGGCGCGAAGGGATCCGCTATGGACTGAGCTACCCAGCAACACTGAGAATTACAACGGCGGACGGCCAGGAGGTGAGGTTTCAAGACCCAAGACTGGCCAAGGAGTTTGTGTGGAAGAATGTGTTGCGCACACCGTAATACTCTATACCAAAATAAGGTTTTGCTTGTCTGGTTATGCATGCACAACGGTGTAAGCTAGCTACATCACAGACAATATTGTAGGTGAGAAAGGATACGTGGGACAATTTTGATTTGGCACTTACTAGCTGTAGACTACTAATGTTATTACTGTAGGTTCAGTTGCTCAGATCCCCTAACACCATTTTACATCTGTGACCTGCTTAAAATGCTATGTGATCTGTTGCATACAGCATGGCTAAATCAGTTTGAGTCAAGAGCTGTTTTGGTTTAAAATTAAGTGTTATTGTTTTTCCTGCGTTGAGCTCGCATGGTAAGCAGTAGGAGAAGAGATTAACTGGAAGAGCAAGCAGTCTACATGCGAGAGACGTGTTTAAGGATGATAAGTTCGATTTGTGTGTAATGTTTAATGTTTACGAATGTGTATGTGTTCACGTTTTCACCCAACCATTTCTTTTTCTTTTTTTGCGAGCTACAACCCTATCACCAAGTTCAAGGGATTTTAATGGCAGTTTTTCAGGATGAGATTTCAGGAAAGGACATTGTGTACAGGTCCACTAGATGGCACCAACGGATAAGAACATAGGCAGGGCTGACACCACGTTGGTGAGTTGGAATGTCAGAGGAGTGAACCATCCCATCAAACGAAGCAAGGTATTTTCTCATTGAAAAAAAAAAAATTTTGAACAAATTGAAAACGGAGATAGTATATCTACAGGAAACTCACTTACTGCGTAAAGATCAATCTAAACTGTGTAGACGCGGTTATACGCAGGTTTTTCACTCAACAACTGTGTTGCGACTATAAAATACTAGCTAAGGTGCTGGCAAGTAGGCTTGAGAAAATCATGCCAAAACTGATACATCCGGATCAGACAGGGTTTATCGTGGGCAGGCAGCTATCCAGCAACCTTCGCCGTGTTTTTAATATTATATACCAACCCAATACCGTCGAGCCGGAGGTTGTGATATCCTTAGATGCTCATAAAGCATTTGACAGGATCGAATACTTCGAGACTTGTCAGAGGACGAAGCTCCGGTTTGGCTGCTTATGGAGCAGCATTCAAGTAACCCTGTAGCACTTGGTTCCCTGATTTGTGCCCCATTGCCCCTAAGTAAACGTCATTGGACGAATAACCCAGTTATCCAGGGCTCTCTAAAGATATGGTCCCAGTTTAGAATTCATTTTAAACTTAAACAGGCTCTCATTACTTCCCCTGTTCTGGCGAATGTCAATTTTACTCCATCTCTCACGGACCCTTCTTTTCGACTTTGGTATGGCAGGGTTAAGGACCTTTTTAAGGATGGGCATTTTATTTATTTTGAACAGTTGAGAAAGGACTTTGATATTCCCCAATCAGATTTCTTTAGGTATTTGCAGGTACAGAGTTATGACAAATCCCATTTTTCTCTAACAGCCCCATGGAGTACATGGATAGACGAGTGTTTGAATTTGGATCCAGGTGGCAGAGGCCTTGTGTCAGTACTGTATGAGAGAATTCAGAGGATCGCCTCCCCGTCACTTAACCATCTAGCTAGACAGTGGGAGGGAGAGTTGCGTATTACTATATCAGAGACAGACTGGCAGGCAGCGGTTGCGTGGGTGCACTCGTCATCAATATGCATTAGGCATGGGTTATTACAATTAAAGGTTCTACATAGATTGCATCTATCCCCGAGCAAGCTGGCCAAATTTTACCCAGGCCTTGACCCCACCTGTATAAGATGTATGGGGGACCCAGCTGACCTTAGCCACATGTTTTGGCTATGCCCCAAGCTGATCCGATTTTGGACAGCTCTTTTTGACACATTTTCATATACCTGTAATAAGATTATTGACCCTAACCCGCTGACTGCACTGTTTGGAGTAGTCCCGCAGGAGATATCAATAACAACTCATCAGGCGGAGGCTATAGCATTTTCTACCCTACTCGCTAGACGTCTGATTCTTTTTAGATGGAAGAAAGCTATGCCACCATCTCACAAGTGCTGGGTTGAGGAGCATCTTAAACTTGAACACCTCAAACATACTGCCCGAGGCTCCGCCCAGAATACTACAGGGTATGGCAACCGTTTATCACCTATTTTGAGTCTGAGTTCTCTGCCCACGAGGCCAGGTAGCCCGTCCACCTGTATCCCCGCCCCCCCCTCCTTGATGCACAGCCTAACCACGCAACCTGGAAAATGTTATTCTAATTAGATCTAACGACCCTTCTTGCTGCACAGCCTAACCATGCTCCATGGAAAAGGTTATTCTAATTTAGATCCAACGACCCTTCTTTCTTTTCTGTTCCTGACACTACAACTATTTTTGTACAACAACCCGTTTTTATTTGTATTGAGTGTATTGTGTTGCCTTGACATGCATTTCCATTTCACTTCATGTCGGTAATGGCTGACACTGTTAATTTGTGGTTTTGTTTTGTTTTGTTTATGAAAACGTGAAATGTGTGGTGTGGAGTTGAGCATGTTTTCAATGGCAAATGGCTGTACTATATGGTTCAGTGTGTGAGACTCTAAAGATATTTGGATAAATAATTTTTATGTGATCTTTGCCTAGTGTACAGTGTGAATGGATGTATTAATTGTGCTATGTTTGGTCCTTGGTCATATGTTTAATGTTATGTGTCTCTGAAATGGATACAATCAGGTGACATTACACATTATCCACAGGTTGCCCACCTGTCGAGTCTGGGGGAGGAAGTTAAGGGACTGTGTGACCAACAGAATGGATAGGTGTGTACAAAGGACTAGATTAATTCTGCCGTTTATTATGCAGTCGTAATGAAGTGTTGAGCAAAACATTGTATTAAAGCGAATTCAATTGAGCAAGTGAAGACGGCTTTTCAACTTTTCTGTGTTTCATATTGGGCGTGTTTCTGCTGTTTCAGGATGTTCACAAACAGCATGATGGCCTTGATGAACATGAGAGGAACAGGAGTGAAGATGGCCTAAAGCCTAAAGCTGTTTAACGTTCTTCTAGGTAATTGCATCAACTCTTATTTTCTGTCTGTTTTTCTTAATGTCTCTCTTTTTCTGTCTCCCTCTCTCTGTATCTGTCTCTTTCTCTGTCTCTCTCTCGTGTCTGTCTGAGTCTCTCTCCATCCCTCTGTTTCTCTCTCTGTCTGTTTCTCTCCCTCTGTTTCTGTCGGTCTCTCTGTCTCTGTGTCTCTCTGTCATTCTCTCTCAGGGATGTGATTTCCTGATTAAACAGGATTTCCTGCTTTTCTGACCTGATTGGCTAAATTTGTCTTAGGACAGCCCTGCTCTGCTCCACCATCAGTAATTGGCTACTATGTGGTCACTCAGAACATCAGTGTTCCTCCAGACACAAGTTCTGCCATCTCTGAGCAATCCATCCAGTGCAGAGTACAGTCAGGCAAACGATACTTACGATAGTCTGATGGTGACAGATGTTTCAATGATTCACTGGTCTGATGAGTTGACACGTTATCGTTGCCAGCTGCTGTTCTCTGGCTTCAGTCTCTAGCCCTAGTGGCCAGACCGATGGAGGGCTGAAGAGGTGGTATGTACTTTAGTAAAATTTTCACATATGCACAGGAACTCTGAAGTTCTTAGTGACCATTATGTAGCCTACCTCTCCCAGATGGTGGAGCAGAAAAGTGCTATCCACCTGAAGTGGAGGGTCCTGTGTTGATGTCATCATCAGATCTAAGAGAAATATATAACAGGCCCAGGCTAGTGCTATAAACTATTCAGAAAAATACACTCACGTATGAGTGTATCTGTCTCCCTCTGTCTCTCTCTCCATCCCTCTGTCTCTCCCTTCCTCCGGTCCTTCCTCCCTCCTGTCCTCCCCTCTCTCTGTCTCCCTCTGTCTCTCTCTCCCTCCCTCTGTCTCTCTCTGTCTCTCTCTGTCTCCCTCTGTCTCCCTCTGTCTCTCTCTGTCTCTCTCTGTCTCTCTCTCTCTCTCTCTCTCTCTCTCTCTCTCTCTCTCTCTCTCTCTCTCTCTCTCTCTCTCTCACACACACACACATACCATAGCCATATAACATGATATGATTAAATATAATTACATGTCCTCACATGCTCTGCACTCTTGTGTATTTTTCTGCTTTTTTATACGTAGCCAATCACATGCCTGCTCTCTCTTTCTCTCTGAGACTGTGTGTCTGTCTCTCTCTCTCTCTCTCTCTCTCTCTCGTGTATGTTAACACACACTGTGTGTCCGTCGGTCTCTCTGTCCCTGTCCTTCTCTGTCTCTCTCTGTCTCCCTGGCCTCTGTCTCGTCAGAGGGCCGCTGTGCCTAATCGCAAACAACATCACGCCCCGGCCGCCAGAGAGGCGCTGTGCCTAAACACTTTGATTGATGTGTATAGGCACAGCTTCCCTCTGATTGATGTGTTTAGGGACAGCTTCCCCCTGGCAGCCAGGGCGTCACTGTCGTCCAGCCATATGGACGGCCCAATGGTCAGTTTGCTCCTTTGATTTTGATACTTTATTTTTATGTTTTGCTTGATTGGGCTTAGCTTGAGTGGGCTAAAAAGCCAAGTTTGGTTTTAAAGTTCTGATAATGTTAATTATTATCTATTACAGAGGCGGTGAAGCGTTGGAGCCCGACTGCAAGAGACCGCGACATCGCATACTTCACCGGCGACTACCTGAAGCATGCCCCTGGACGGTCTGGGGGAGGGGGTTACAACCCCCGCAGTGCTGCGAATAGGGCAACATATGCTACGCCCTCCCCACCCCATAAGTCCTCTCCATACTGCCTGGTCATTAGAAATGTAGAGACTTGACACTGGAGATTTTCTGGAGATAATGAGTGATTTGTTTGTAGTGTATAATCCACAGGAATCACTGTGAGACAGGTAGTGAGGAGAGACTTGACACTGGAGATTTTGTTTTTGACAGTTCAGTCCATAAATTAGATGTTGTTCAATCTTGGATGGATGTTCCCTGGGTTCTGAAGGCATTTAGACGAGTTGTAATAAGCCTACACTGATTCAGACTGCAGAGATCTTAAGTTGTGGTTGTGGATTTTTCAACTGTGATAGCCTACTTGAAGTAATTATTTTATTTATTTTATGTATGTGTGTGTGACTGTATACAAATGTAGATTGGTACTCTGGGACATTTCTGTTATCTTATGAATGCAGACCAGAAAAAAAATAAAACATTTTTGTATTGTAAAATGTGTGTTCATTGCCCCCCTCAACGATTTAGTGACCAGTCCAGGTCATCAAGAAGTCATCCTGAATTTGTCCATATCCACATGTGATCTGGCCTATTCTGGGACGTCTCTGAAAGACGTCATGATGGCCTCATGACAACGTCTTTCAGAGACATTCAGGACTAAACCAGATCACGTCTGTTTTGGCGATTTTTTTAACGTCTTTTCAGGGCGCCATCATAACGAATTTTTAATTACCTAAAAAAAACGGCCAGTTCAGGTCATTAAAAAGTCGTTATGATGGCGTCCTGAAAAGACGTCTGACGATGGGGCGGACGATCTGGCTTAGTCCTGGACGTCTCTGAAAGACGTCGTCATGACGGCCAGTTCACGTAATTTAAAAGTCGTTGAGATGAGGTCCTGGAAACTACGTCAAAAAAATCGCCAAAACAGACGTGATCTGGCTTAGTCCAGGACGTTGCTGAAAGGATGAGGATCATCATGACGTCTTTTGGCTTGCTGGGCTCATATTCGCTCATTATTTGAGAAACATGCTAAAGCTCTCATAGATCTACAAACAAAGTCGAATGGTGAACGGAACTGCACTGCACACTGCGAGCACGTCACGCATTGAACAGCCAGACAATGTCCCTTCACCGCTTGAAAGAGGTTGCCTGTCATACAGACGGGCCTTTGAGAACACCGTGCGCTGCTGCGGAGATGCTGGGCGCCTACCTCTCCGCCGTCTCGGGCATCAACGGTTTTGACGTGTGGAGAGATTGGATAACTGCTGTGAGAAGAAAAGGAACGCTCTCTCTCTGTCTCTCTCTCCGTCTCTCTCTCCGTCTCTGTCTCTCTCTCACACGCTTTCTCTCACTCCGACGCAATCTCTCTCCTTCATTCTTTCTCTCTCCAACACACACTCCGACACTCTCTTCCTCATTATCTCTCTCTCTCTCCAGACGCTTTCAGACACACTGATCGCTTGCCATCTGCTGTTACACCACACACAGCCTGGAGGAGCAGGGAGGAGGCAAGCATGTGTGTGTGTGTGTGTGTGTGTGTACAGGTATGTACAGCATGTTTGATTTCTGTGCATTTGTGTGTTTGCGTGTTTGTGTGTGTGTGTGCGCGCTTGTGTGTGTGTCTGTGTGTGTGTGTGTGTGTGTGTGTGTGTGTGTGTGTGTTTGTGTGTGTGTGTGGGTGTGTGCGTGCGTGCGTGCGTGTGTGTCTGTGACACCTGCCAAGTATGGCTATTAGGAAGAGAGAGAGAGAGATCATGTTGTAAAAAGTATTTATTGAAGTCGAAGCCGCTGAACACTTGACACTACTAACAAATATATCAATCACATGATGTCAGTGAGATAGAAAAGCTGTGCATAGGACTGCAAGAGAGGGGGAGGGGGGGGGGAGAGGGGGGGAGAACGCAAGAGAGAGAGAGAGAGAGAATTGGAGAGGAAAAGACAGCAGGAGAGAAGGGAGCAGAGGGTGGGTATAAAGGTCAAGAGAAAAGAGCGTTGAGAGACTCACTTCTCAACTCTCTTTTTCTCTCATTGTTCACTCCACCGTGTTTACACTCAGCAGGTGTCATGACAGTCTCTGAACCGCCTTCAAAGAGGAAACTCCAAAGTACACAACCCTGTATTTATTATTGGTACCAGATTGACATGAGGTGCAGATGTGGTACGTAATCCCACTGCAGGGGTGTGTGTGCCACATAGCTGGAGGTAAGAGAGAGAGGGAGAAGGCGGCCCACCACTATCAGCTCACCACTGTCAGCGGGCTTCTGAGCAGCGAGACAAATTTAATTCTGCAAATGGCTTCTGTGTCAATCGCTCTCCTCACCGCCCCGAGGGTCTGGAAACGGCTCTTTTACCAGAATCGCGTGCCGAACTACGCCTGGGGGCTCAACGGTTTGTTGTTTCAGACGGCCTGTCATTGGGCTTGAAATAACGTTTATTTGATTACTCGGGCTCCCAGGTGAGGACACAATGAAAGATGAGCTTAATTGGCTAGCCGGCAGCTAGGTTATTATGTTCCTACATGATGGAGGGGTCGTCAAACTGGATAAGATCCTATCAGGCAATGGACAGTCTAGTGTGGGATCACATTTTCCATCACTGAGAGATTTACCTGTCTAAATAAAGGTTAAATAAATTTAATAAATAAAAACTGAATGGATCTAGTAATTGATTTAGACTCTGCCATTATAATTTCATGCAGCTGATCAGAGAGCAGCTCGTAACTAACAGCTACATGGTTGGGGGGGACAGATCAGATCCGCTGGCATGGATCTCTGGATTTCAGTCTGAAACCTGGAACCAGCCAGCTCCTATTTTCACACTGACATCCACAAGGACCACGGTTCAGCATCATTAGTCTTGCCTCTGCAGAACTTGGGAACTTAAGACCGATTATAGTTCCTTCCTCAACTTTTCCCCCTCCTTGCTAGTTGATAGTCATTGCTCTACTCTCTCCTTCTCTCCGCCCCCACCCCCACATCCAGGCCGGTGGCAGGGAAGCAGAATGATTAACGACAGAGAATAAGAGATGAGTGGGAAGTGCATATGAACGAGGTGGAAGTCATTCCCCATCACAGAAAGAGAGAGAGAGAGATAGAGAGAAAACATAACTTGTACCCTGAACCTGTCGTCCCCCATCCATAATGCTTGTCTTTAGTACAGTTGTTGAATTAAATATTAAAAGCGAATTCTCAGCTAATCACCATGGACCTCCAGAGTATACAGGAGCTTCGCAGAGCTGGGTTTCAGAACGCCGTACAGAGATCCTCATTGCGCCTGAAGCACAAGCTGCACATACTGTAGCCAATCAGCGATTGTACAAGCAGAGAGCACAGATCTGCATTCTGCGATCAGATCCCAGACTCCCCACCTAGTGGCATGACTAACTTTGTCATGGTTGGAAGGACACATATATGACCTAACCACACTCTATCTCTGATCTAACCAGCATGATCGAGCTACCTAAATAGGAGCAATCTGATCTATGTTGTGAATATAACGACTATAACGTCTTCCATTCAGTGTCCCACTATATTCTGCAATCTAACGGTCGGGGACATTGAGCAAACATCGAGAAGGGGACATTATTCGATTTGTTTCGGTCAACAGAATCCAGCAATTATGCAAACAGCGTAGTCTTGGTGAGCTCCCCTGCCAGCTAGTGGTGTGGCTTCGGTGTGATGAGCTCTTGATGATGTAGGAAGCATTCCTGTTTTACTTTGACTGGATTACAGCAGCTACCTCACCTCTGCTTTCTACCCCCAGAGAGACTTGATCTGAAACACTCTAGTTAAACTGGATACATACTATTTCACACCTACACTGTAGTTAGACAACATAACCCTGTATATTAGTATTTGTCATACCTGCTTTGTGTAGAGCATGAGTTAGTCATGTCAGTTTCAGTATGTCTTTATTATGATTATAATTTGAAACATCGATGGGGGCTTGCTGTAATTGCTGTCATGAGATTGTTGTATAATCAAATCAAACTTTATTTATATAGCACATTTCATACACAGAGGCAATACAATGCGCTTTACAGAGAGCAATGGGAGGGAGGGCATAGGTCCCACCCCTACATATTCCAGAGGGAAGCAAAAAAAAAACAGTTTCACCTGGGGGCCAGAAAAGTGAGCTGTAAAAATTCTTCCCTGACCTCTCTCAACGAGATGATCGAGCAAGCTCCTGGAAAATGTTTGTCTATTGGCTAAGAACAGAGCAGTAAACATGGGCTAGATACGTCATAAGAGAGACATGACTAAAAGGAGAGCGCACAAATAGTTACAGAGAAGTTGCCTACATGGTAGGCCATTATGTGTTAGCTATCCCTGTAGTCTCTAATATGATATTTGAGTTAATCATATAACAAAGCACAGTAAGCACTAAGCAGAACAGGCTCATAGAGAATGCCGCAAAGCAGAGGTGGGAACAGACAGAAAGCAAAGAGCCAAAGGTAAAACATGGTTAGGGTTGGCTGGATAGGGACAGCTGACGACAAAGAGTGGGAAGGACCTAGTCATGGGGGGGCAGCGGGCATAGGGCTGAGGACGGGGGGGGGGGGTCTCCGGAGCCTGCTACAGGGTGGCCTGCAGGAGACAGGGGGAGTCCACAGGACCTGTATAGAGTATAAGAGGGAGAGACTCTAGGGAGGAGGACAGGGTTAGTTGCTGTACTGGACATCCACAGCAGACACAGGGGTATCTATCGGACTCAGGGCGGTCTGTGGGTGACAGTGGGGCATCCATTGGACCTGTATGAAGGTAGGAGGGAGAGAGATAGGAACTAGGGAGAGGGGAGGCAGAAAAGGGTTAGTAGCATGCAGAGCCATAAAAGCAATACAGATATTAAAACATAAAGTGCCAGTTGCATGGCAACCAGCATCTGTATACACGTCTAAATATACACAGTGCAAAACAGGATATACACCGATGTATACAGAGGATTCACAGGCAGGCTGGAGGCTGCCTTTCTGTGTCTCTAGGTCCTGGCTAGTGATTGTAGGCTAGGCTGCAAAGGTACGTTTTGAGATCTTGCTTAAAGATTTCCATTGTTAAATATGTATAATGGATGTTCTTTGATGTTGTGTTATCAATCACAATAGGGATAGTATAGAATCTGTCTATAATAGATATTGGCTTGCGTATGCGAGGTAGCCTACTGTGATTTGTGTTCTTTTATCGCCATCTTGTGGCTGGTGTTTGTCAGAGGAGTTAATGCACTTAAATTAAATGGACTGAGAAATCATCGAGAATCATGTGAGAATTCACAAGAGAACACAAAAAAGAAAAATAGAAGAATAGAAAAAAATAATAGATAAAAAGAAATGTTAGATTCTAAATGAGTAGAGCGCTCTCTCTCTCTCTCTCTTTCTCTCTCTCTCTCTCTCTGCTGCTGCTGCTAATACAATGGAGTCAATTTTTGTGTGTGGCTGGCCTGGAAGTCAGCGCACCTAGTATAGTGTTTGTTGGGTTATCCCTCCCATCCCTCCCTCTCTCCCAGCACACCAAAATCAAGAAGGACACCAAAATCAACCCGCCGATCTCTACTGCACAAGTAGAGTAGTGGTCAGAGCATTGGACTCCCACCCGGGAGAACGGACCCGGTGGGGATGACTTTATGGGACTATACCAAGGGACTATACCAAGGGACTATACCCCTTTCACTCAAACCTTTACCCCATGCTTTATACCAGTGGTCCCCAAACTAAGGCCCGCGCTTCCACATTTGGCCCGGCCCCCTGAACAATACCAGAGACGCATTATGATTTATTTTTCAGTCTGGCCACGCGAATCCTAGACTAGTCCCTGTCAAATAGAACGGAATAATGGCGAAAAGGTTAGGTAAGAGAAAAGTTGATTCAGAATGCAGGGTATTTAACCTGCAGTGGTCAAACGATTATTTTTTTGTTCAATGCAAAGAAAAGGCTGTTTGTCTCATCTGTCAAGAGGCGGTGGCGGTATTCAAAGAATACAATCTGCGCCGACACTATGAATCCCGTCACAAAGAGAAGTATGATAACTTGCAAGGCCAAATGCGAGCAGACAAACTCTCAAAGCTAAAAAGTGGACTGTTAGCTCAGCAGAATACATTTGTACGCCAAGCTCAGCTGAACCAGTCATCCGTTCGGGCCAGCTTTCGGGTTGCTCAACTGATAGCAAGCAGCGGTAAACCTTTCACTGATGAGGGTTTGTCAAGAAATGTTTGAATGCTGTCGCGGAAGAGGTGTGTCCCGAGAAGAAAGATGTCTTTAATGCCGTGAGTCTGTCGGCGAGTACAATCAGACGCATTGAAGAAATCGGGGGTAATGTATATGCCCAGCTTCAGCAGAAGACGAAAGAATTTGACTTTTTTTCATTAGCACTGGATGAGAGCACGGACGTGCAAGACACAGCGCAGCTGCTCATTTTTATTCGTGGAGTTAGCGCAAACTTTGAGATGTGCGAGGAGCTGTTTACGTTTAGGCACCCCTGCGATCGTCACACTTTTTCTGTAACAAACTGACCCCGGCCCCCATCAGAGAAGGGAAAAGTTATGTGGCCCTCACAGGAAAAGGTTTGGGGACCCCTGCTTTATACTGTAGGTCAGATCCTGTCCCAACCCCACCCCTTATTCTAACCCCAACCCACACTAGGGACTGGAAGAAGGACACCAAAACCAATTTGCCGATCTCCACTGCATAAGTAGAGTAGTGGTCAGAGCATTGGACTCTCACCCGGGAGACCGAGGTTCAAGACCCAGTGGGGATGACTTTATGTTATCATCAGTGTAACTGCATTAGCCACTGACCGCTACCATTAATGTTATGGAAGCTGCTGCTAGTTGTTGTGAGCTCATGAGCTTACTGGCTATCCTGCTCTTATTGTGCTGGATTAGCATTGGAAGCATTGGAACTGATGTGTCCAGGTGACAAGACCTATCTTAATTTCAACCCAATATCACGGCTAAACGTAGAATAAATGAGTTGGTCCACCCTGTTAAACGTGTCTATGCTACGTTTGAGCCTTGCTCGAGCGTAGAATACACCTGTGCTGGAGTGTAGAATATGCCCATTTTAAAAAACATACATCAATGTGCCAGTAGTCCACATACCATGCATGCATGGAGGCACTCAGGCAGCGAGCATTGAGAAATTCCCCTGGCGCGCGGGCCCGCGCAGGGGTATTGCGATATGCGGAGTGCGCCCACTAAGCGCTGTCCGAGTAGCTCCACTCCTGGATCCAGTTTTGTATATTAGTCTGATCCCTGTGTCCATGTCTATTCCCTGTGTTGATGTGGATGGTGCTTGTGTACACTGTGAATAGCTAGCTCTTATTCTAACTCTAGCTAATGCTAGTATGCTAGCTAGCTAGTAGCTACAGGAGCGTGTCTATGTTGCCACAGCTCTATGTTCCCACAGCTCTATGTTCCCACAGCTCTATGTTCCCACAGCCCTATGTTCCCACAGCTCTATGTTCCCACATTTCAAATATTTTTTTTTCAAAATTAGGCCCTATGTTCCCACAGCCCTGTTCCCACATTTCTAAGATTTTTTGGGTGGGCTGTGTGTGTCTGGAAGCAGAATTACACGAATACTACTGTCATATTAAAAACTACTGTTCCCAAATTTGGTGGAGGCGTGTAGTGTGAAACACTTCTTGCTCAGATGGCTCCTGTTCATGGAAGCTTGATCCCTGGAAACCGTGGAGGAAAGGTTTAAGTGGTTCAGAACTTCTGTTTCCACCAGCATGAAACGAGGGGCGAAAAGATTCATTGGCATTTCTGGCATAAGAACTGCAGAGCAAAGGTGTAAACAAACCTGCTGAATGATGAGAATGAGGATGTTACATACACTATTTGAGTATGAAAACACAGCTTAATACATTATACGCATTAGCCTATTAATGAAGAACATAACCTATATAAATGTGTTTATTAATTGCTTACTAATGTTTATGAATGTATGAATAATGCTTTGATGAATTACTTAATAAATGCTTCATGGGTGAAAGTTATTATAAAGTGCTACCCAAAAATCTTGGTAATGTGGGACATAGGGCTGTGGGAACATAGAGCTGTGGGAACATAGAGCTGTGGGAACATAGGGCTGTGGGAACATAGGGTGTTTTTTGTTTTTTTTATAAGTCTTAGAAATGTGGGAACATATAGGGCTGTGGGAACATAGAGCTATGGGAGCATAGGGATGACCCCCTAGCTACGTTACATTTGCTAACGTTAAAATACGAGCTAGCTAATGCGAACAGTAGCCTACTGTAGCTATAAGAACAGTAGCTATCATCATCATCATCTTCATCCGCTTATCCAGGGTCGGGTCGCGGAGGCAGCTGCTCCAGCAGGGGGCCCCAGACATCCCTTTCCCTAGCAGCATCAACCAGCTCTGCCTGGGGAATCTTTAGCCGCTCACAGGCCAGTGCGGAGATGTAGTCCCGCCACCTAGTCCTGGGTCTACCCCGCGGCCTCCTCCCAGCCGGACACGCCTGGAACACCTCCCTAGGGAGGCGCCCAGGAGGCATCCTCACTAGATGCCCGAACCACCTCAACTGGCTCCTTTCGACGCAAAGGAGCAGCGGCTCTACTCCGAGTCTCTCCCGGATGACTGAACTTCTCACCCGATCTCTCAGGGAGACCCCAGCCACCCTCCGGAGAAAACTCATTTCGGCCGCTTGTATCCGTGATCTCGTTCTTTCGCTCATGACCCATCCTTCATGACCATAGGTGAGGGTGGGGACGAAGATAGACCGGTAGATCGAGAGCTTTGCCTTTTGGCTCAGCTCTCTTTTCCTCACAACAGTGCGGTAAAGCGACTGCAGAACCGCACCAGCTGCTCCGATTCTCCGGCCAAACTCCCTCTCCATGGCTCCAGGGTTGTTTGACCCTCCCAATCTACCCTTAAAAACGCTCGCAAATGTATACCCCTCTTCTATCACGTGTTCCAATGTGAACAACCAACCACAAAACTCTGTGTACAACCAATCAAAAACTCAGATTTCTGCTGCTATTTCACATTTTGACATACGTGTGTATTCTACATTTAAGCATGGCTACAATGCAGAGACAAATTACGGACCGGGCCAATGGGGCCGGCACCCAGCGGCCCTTGACTTCCAGTTCGCGAAGCCCATCAACAATCTTTTTTAAATATTTTATGCCCATTCTATAGGGCCCTCTGACTAACAGGGCCCCTGGCCGTCTATAGAGTCCTCTGACTACTGGGACCCCTAGCCCTTCAACTACCCGTGTGGCACAGGTAGTTGAAGGTCCCGGGGCCTATTCTAGTCAGAGGGCCTGAGACGGTGGCCCTGCTAGTAAGAGGGACCAGTAGAGGGCCAGGTGCCCTGGTAGTCAGAGGGCTTTATAGGAGGGCTTGGTGCCCTAGTAGTCATAGGGCCCTATAGGAGGGCTGGGGGCCCTGGTAGTTAGAGGGCTTTATAGGAGGGCTGGGGGCCCTGGTAGTCATAGGGCCCTATAGGAGGGCTGGGGGCCCTGGTAGTCAGAGGGCCCTATAGGAGGGCTGGGGGCCCTGGTAGTCAGAGGGTTCTAGTGCTCCTAGCCCTCCTGAAAAGCCCTCTGACCTCTCTCAGTTGTGCACAATGTCTCCAAGCTGTCTACAGCGTTGACGCCAACTAAATTCAGGGAATGCGCTGCACACGGGACATAATGGATCAGTGGGTTTTTTCGTCTAAGATGTGCTTGGACCCCATTGTACTTTCCAGACATGTTACTCGCATATGACTGCCCCAGTTGGACAGGTCCAGCTCCAGACTGTCCACCATAGCAATAAGGTGTTTAGCTAAGAATGGATCAAACTTTGCCAATAGCTCTAGGATGCCCATGAAATTTCCATTGTGAGGTGATCCCAATAGCTCATCATCCCCAAGCAAGCCCTCTCTCCCCTAAAAATTGTATCACAGCCACAACTCTTCTTAAAACATCCCTCCAGTACTGCTTCTCTCCATCAATTTGTTTAACTTGCTTAGCCGGCCTGAGCGCAGTTGTTCGGCGATATGACAATATCAAGTTCGAATTGTCAGTTGTAGGAGAACACCTGATTGCCTTGTTACCATAATGTCAAGCCAAGAGACAACGTTTATTCAGTATCTTGCCAGCGACCAAAAATATTGTAAAACAGTTAGTGCATCCTCCTTTTTATCTTGGCGTTGTATAATAGGCAATTACAAGCAAATAATAATACCAAATATATTGTAAATATATCATGTAAATCCTGTATGACAATGTCTACAGGTGCTTTCTGGACGCATAGGCTGCGTACTGAAGCTGATTTAATATTTATGTTTACGTGATACAAGCAGTTGATTTTCTTGCAGTCACAGGGCTGTTACCTTCAAGTGTTATTACTTTTAAAAAAGTAAGTCGCGGTGCGGAGGGGGGGGCACACGCCCCATAATCCGTCCATGCTACAACGTGAAACTGAGCCATTTCAACAAGTGCCTCTACTTGTCTATTCTACGTTTTCCTCGTGATACCGGGCTCTCAGACAGGCTTTATCAGACATTATTTCATGTAATTTCAATTCACAGCTATTTCAGTGGCATGACTAGCTTCTGTCCTACCAGTCCTGAACAGAAACAAGCCAGCCACGCACATAAGCCTGGCTGGACCTGGCCTGGTTCAGTGTCGCTTGGTTCTCTGATATCAACTTTTCAAATACACCTCGCAAACTGTCAATTTTATTATTGACCTGTTTCTCAACAGTGGACTACATACAGTACAGTCATGGCCAAACATATTGGCACCCTTTGCACTTCTGTCAAATAATGCACCACTTTTCCGAGAAAATTGTTACAATTACAAATGCTTTAGTATTCACATGTTTATTTCTTTTGTTTGCATTGGAACAACACAAAAAAAACACAAAAAAAGCCAAATCTGATTTCATTCTATACATAATTCCAAGAAAAAATAAAAAATGGGCCGGACAAAATTATTGGCACCCTCACCTTAAATATTTGGTAGCACACCCTTTGGAAAACTGAAATAAATCGCTTCCTGTAACCATCAATGAGCTTCTTACACCTCACTACTGGAATTTTGGACCACTGTGCTTTTGCCAACTGCTCCAGGTCTCTCAGTTTTGAAGGGTACCTTCTCCCAACTGCTGTTTTGAGATCTCTCCAAAGGTGCTCTATGGGATTTAGATCTGGACTCATTGCTGGCCACTTCAGAACTCTCCAGCGCTTTGTCTTAAACCATTTCTGGGTGCTTTTTGAAGAATGCTTTGGGTCATTGTCCTGCTGGAAGACCCATGACCTCTGACGGAGACCCAGCTTTCTGACACTGGGCCCTACATTGTGTTCCAAAATTATTTGGTAGTCTTCAGATTTCATGATGCCATGGCATGCATACAGTCAAGGCATCCGGTGCCAGAAGCAGCAAAGCAACCCCAAAACATCTGTGAACCTCCACCATGTTTGACTGTAGGGGCCGTGTTCTTTTCTTTGAAAGCCTCATTGTACACAGTACAATGATGTGCTTTACCAAAAAGCTCTAATTTGGTCTCATCTGTCCACAGGACGTTCTCCCAGAAGGATTTTGGCTTCCTCAGATAAGTTTTGGCAAACTCCAGTCTAGCTTTTTTATGTCTCTCTCTGTGTCAGCAGTGGGGTCCTCCTGGGTCTCCTACCATAGCGACCCATTTCATTCAGATGGCGACGGATAGTGCGATCTGACACTGTTGTACCCTGTGTCTGCAGCTCAGCTTGAATTGGTCTTGAAGTTGATCGAGGTTCTTTATCCACCATTTGAACAATCCTTCGTTGCAATCTTTCATCAATTTCTCTCTTCCGTCCACGCCCAGGGAGGTTAGCTACAGTGCCATGGGCTGTAAACTTCTTGATTATATTGTGCACAGTGGACACAGGAACATTAAGATCTCTGGAGATGGACTTGTAGCCTTGCGATTGTCCATGCTTTTCCACAATTTTGGTTCTCAAATCCTCAGACAATTCTTTGATCTTCTTTCTTTTCTCCATGCTCAGTGTGGTACACACAGACACACAACACAAAGGTTGAGTTAAATTTTCTCAATTTTAACTGGCTGTGTGTGTGATTTCTATATTGCCAGCACCTGTTACTTGCTGCAGGTGGGTTTAATTACTAAATTAAATGAAAGGAGCACCACATGCTTGAAATACTATAATTTTGAAAAGGTGGCAATAATTTTGACCGGCCCATTTTTTTAAAGAAAATTTTATTATGTATAGAATGATATCAGATTTGGCTTTTTTTCCCTGCTTTTTTGTTTTGTTCCAATGCAAACAAAAGAAATAAACATGTGAATACCAAAGCATTTGTAATTGCATCAATTTTCTGGGAGAAGTGGTGCATTATTTGACAGGAGTGCAAGGGGTGTGAATATTTTAGGCCATGACTGTAGCTACGTGTCCATTGTTCAAGAGTCTGGTAGCCTCGAGATACTGATTTTGACTAGCAGGGGGCACAAAGGCCATGGTGGCCGCAGGACCACTGTGTGTGTGTGTGTGTGTGTGTGTGTGTGTGTGTGTGTGTGTGTGTGTGTGCGTGCGTGCGTGTGTGCGTGCGCGCGCGTGCGTACATGTGTGCACGAGAGAGAGAGCGAGATAGATTTTCCCATGCCAATGAAGTCCTTTGAATTTAATTGAATAGAGTGAGAGAAGAGAGAACGTGTGTGTGGGGGGGGGGGCTTGTATGCATAGGTTTTATACCACTTGGGGGCGTCATTGTAGCATTCAAGAACTGTACTGCTCCACTATGCTAAAAAGTGAAGTGACAAGCATCAAATCGGTGGACGTCGCGGTCACCGGGTGGTGCTATCGCGCAACGGTGCCCTGCAACCCTGCTAGTGCTGTAATTTAATCCTTATTTCCCAACCGGTTGTTATGGATCAAGGTCCAGAGAGGGGTTAGCGCCTGTTGCTTATTTCCCAGTGCAGAGTGTTGCGCAGGGGGGGCTCTCACTTCAACCTCGGGGGTGGATGATAAATGGATGATCTGAAGACTGTGCGCCGCTACGAAGGACCAGTTTTGGAGAGTCTGTATCGGCTACGACCGCAGAGCGCCTGGCTCGGACACCGTGCAACACGATAGCGAGGGTCGTTTCTGCGTTCGAGGGGTGCCTTCAGCAGAATTGAACTTCTTGTGGTGGAATTTCGTTAGCAAAAGTGGATTTGTATCGTTTAAATGATCTGTCATTGTTGACAGATACTTTTAGAAGTAGCCTGCGCAGTAGGCACACAGGGATAACAGCATGTTTTTATTGTGAAAGTTGAGTGTCGGTCCATTGTTTTTGTTTCTGTGACAAGCGCTTCGGACTTTTGGAATACTAATTTCTATAAACTGTCTGGAGGAGCAAAACGACGGGGGAACATGTCCAGCGATTTGAAACCGCGGCTTTGTTGCATGGTGAAAGGAGACGGCGGGTATGGTTTTCATCTGCACGGGGAGAAGGGAAAGAGCGGCCAGTACATCCGTAAAGTGGAGCCCGCATCGCCCGCCGAGGCGTCGGGTCTGCGCGCCGGGGACCGCGTCGTGGAGGTGAACGGAGAGAACGTGGAGAAAGAAACGCACCACCAAGTGAGTCGCGCACGGGTAGCCAAGCCTAGGGCTGCCACAGACCAGCCCCATTTCCTCCCCTTCTTTTAGGTTACCCATACATATTTTATAAATGAAATACATTGACCTTTACACGCCATTCATCCAGGTGACAACTTTTTCACATGAGCCATATGGTTTTTAGGCCTACTGGGAAAGCAACGAAACCAGGCAGGCAACGTGATAACATTACATGTTGTTTAGTCTGAACTCTAGAATGTTCTGTGATGAGATGCAGACATGCAGTTGCGCTTTTCAGCGCAAGATAAGGCCTATACGGCTGGCTGCAGGTTCCTGGAATGTACAGTTAGACCTCAACCTCAACACGTCCCCAAAAAACACCTCAGCATTATGCACAAGCATAACACGGCAACATAGCAATACTTAAACAAACTGCACCAACCACTGTTTCAACAAGATAGTTTCACTTATCAGGGGATGCTTGTTGGTTTTATCTCGGAGGCACCGTCTGTTGGCGAGCTGTCAGGCGGTGACAGGAGGAGATAATGATTTTCCCAGCCGCACAGGCATGTAGGCTGCAGTAGGCTATGTGCAGTAGGCTAGGCTACCCATAGCACCCTTATCAACGGGTTTAGTTACAGGGTATCTGCTGATAACTGCTGTTGTGTTGTGTAATGTTGTAGGCTAGTATTGTCATTAGTTTGCAAAGACAACAGGTTTGGGTGGGGTGTCAACATTAACAAAGCCAGAAACACAGGAAAACCAAACGATCCTATAGGCTATTTTAAATGTTTTGCTTTGTTGTATCGATCAAACGTGTTATCTGAGACGTGTAAGTGAAAGAGCATGGGAGACGACCTGAGTTTATAACTGAGTTTATACCCAGCATCCTCTATGAGTTCCAGTCGGGGTGTGTGTGTGCGCGCGTGTGCGTGCGTGTATGAGAGAGAGTTTCAGTCTCTCCAGTGTCTGTGTTTACTATGAGCCATGGACGGCGCCAGGATTTTTTCTCTCCAGGGGCTAAGGAGGGGCTTGACCAATAGCCTACATGGGGGTGCTAAGAAAAAAAGTTGATTTTCATGACAAGGGCGTAGGAATGATTTTGACATTAAACAAGCCATATAAACACGCCGTTTTCATAGCTATAATAAGCCGTTGTTGCTTGTCAGCCAGCTTGGCCAGTTAAGTTAGCTAAAGTTAGACGTAAGTTACGCTAGTGCTAGTAGGCTAAAAATCAGTCGCAAGCCATCAAACGTTCTGATTCAAAAGTCATTTGTTGATTTAATTGTATCCAATGTCTAATTTCATAAATTTAGCTAGTTTAGCCTACCCTCATGACTGAGAGACATTTACCTCATCCAAATGCAATCGTCCTCAAACTCACAGCGGGAGAAAGGGTCACATTAATGCTCCACAAGTGAAAGTGAAGTGAAGTTGGTGGTGATTCAAACACTGTCAAAACGACCTACCCTCGTCCCTCGCGCCTCTCTACCTCTTGGCCCCCTCGTCTAGACCATGGATGTAATAGGTCTAGACTTAAGTCTCTTTTCTTTCGAATTAGAAATTCCATTATGAGCGATTGGCTAACTGCACAATAACATCAGCGCGAATAGTCTGGCGAGGCGAGCTGGTAGGCTCGTAGGCATAACCAGACCAGACCCCACCACGCGCATGTAAATCGCAGGGTACCTGTAGCACGAGCACGAAACCATGGGACCTGATTATGAAGAGAGAATGAATGGCTGATTATGAACTTTTACTTTTTATTTATTTATTTTATTTTAAAATAAAAAACATACCAAAATGTTTGAGGGGACTTAACCGGGGCTAAGACACACACTTTTATTATTATTATTATTATTAGTAGTAGTAGTAGTAGTTGTAGTAGTAGTAGTAGTAGTATTGTTGTTGTTGTTATTTTGTATTGTTATTGTTATTATTATTATTATTATTATTGTTGTTGTTATTTATTTAACCTTTATTTACCCAGGCAAGCAATTAAGAACAAATTCTTATATACAAAAGCAGCCTGAGGAAGGGGGAAATAGGAGGCTGTAAATAAACATGTTATGTGCACATCATTTACAACAACAATAATAAAATACATTAATATACAAAAACACACACATATTCTTGTGTGATCTTCCCTGTAAAAATGCCAGTGGTAGTTGGAGCACAGTGGATGACGTAGGGTCCAGTCCTCCTCTCCCTGTCCAGATCACCATCTGCTCTTGTAATAGGTCATTACCGATGTGTAACAGCACTAACATGGTCAATTACGCCTAATTACTGGCTCTACTTGTGGCTCAATAACGATCTATATCTCCCCTCCTCCTCCTCTCCTCCTTCCTTCTCTCCTCTCCTCTCTCCTTCTCTCCCTCCTCTCCTCTTCTCTCTCATTCTCTCTCTCCTCTCCTCTCTCCTTCTCTCCTCTATCCCTCCTCTCCTCTATCTCTCCTCCCTCTCTCCTCTCCATCTCTCCTCTCCTCTCTCCTCCTCCCTCCTTCTCTCCTCTCTCCTCTCCTCCTCTCTCCTATCCTCCTCTCCTCTCTCCCTCCTCCCCTCCTCCCTCTCCTCCTCTCCTCTCTCCTTCTCTCCTCCCCTCCTTCCTCTCTCCTCTCCTCTCTCCTCCTTCTCTCCTCTCCTCTCTCCTCTACTCCTCTCTCCTCCCTCTCTCCTCCCTCTCTCTTCCTTCTCTCCTCCCTCTCTCCTCCTTCTCTCCTCCCTCGCTCCTCCTCTCTCCTCCTCTCCTCTCCTCCCTCTCTCCTCCCTCTCTCCTCCCTCTCTCTCTCCTCCCTCTCTCCTCCCTCCCTCTCTCCTCCCTCTCTCCTCCCTCTCTCCTCTCCTCCCTCTCTCCCAGGTGGTTCAGCGTATCAAGGCAGTTGAGCAGGAGACACGGCTGCTGGTAGTCGACCGGGAGACGGATGAGTACATGCGCAGCCTCCGCCTCACCTGCACCGAAGACATGGCAGTGCGCCCCGGCCCCGCCTCCTTCTCCTCCTCCTCTTCCCCTCCCTCCCCCTCGCCCTCCTCCTCCACCACGCCCACGCCCTCCTCCGCCCCCTCCTCGCCCCCCGCCAAGCCTGGCAAGAGGGAGAACGGCTCCGTGTCCCGGCTGCCCGTCGGCCCGAGCGCCGAGCTCCCCAAGCCCACCCGCAGGACGCCATCGCGCGCCGCCAGGAAGGTACGTACAGTACAGTAGCACTCCCTTGGGTTTCGCCGGAGATATTTGTGGATTGTTTTTTGTGTTTCGCGACGTGTAACTATGTCAATAGATTGATAAAGTCCTATTGACTCCATGAAAGTACATGCAGTAGGCTTCACCTATAGCCTCTAAGATAAGTGCACACACCCAGCCTATTGAAACACAACACATCTACCTATAGCCTCTAAGATAAGTGCACTCACCCAGCCTATTGAAACACCAAGCTGCTTTCATGTGTCTACAGTAGCAGACATGTTTTCTCTCTCTGTCTGCTGGTATCTGAATGTGGGTCAGGCTGTCGGTGGCGTTCCCATCGGAGGAAGACGTCACCGTGGCTTCCTCACAGGTCCTGGGTCAGATTACCTGCCCCAAAACCAATCCTCTGCAACGACAACACACAACAACACACGACAACCTCAACACACAACTGATCTTCGGTCTGTATTGAGAGGGACACTGTTGTTGTACCCCTAGGTGGAAATCCCCCCCCCAAACACACACAGATACACATACAACCCCCCCACACATTACAACAATATGACAGGAGTGACAATTAACACAAAAACAAACAGCGAAACGAGAGTGACTCGGAGCGCGTCCACATAGTGACGCGCCATCCCACTTCCCCACCTATTGAGTGTGTTGAGTGATGACACACACACATACACACAGGCACACATGCACACACCTCCCCACACACATATGCACATACAGTTCATGCACGCACGCACACACACATCCCACACACATACACACGGATACACACACACCCCCCCCCTCCCCACACACACACACACACACACACGCTGTGATCAGATAAGCTTACCATGGTCTTGTTTTTTCTAGCTGGCAGACTTGGAGAGATCCCAGAAGATCTGATGGTGTTAGACGTTAGATTAGGTTAAATCAGGGCCGAGGCTGTTCAGTGTGACAGGGGAATCCTGATCTGATCAGAGCCAATCAGCACTCAACACTCATTCTATACGGCCGGTGTCTCCCCTGGGAACAGATAACATGACTGGACGGCTTGGTTCCAGATTCCATGTCAGGGGGTCAGAAAGGCTACAGGGGGGGTTAAAGGTCGCGATCTCTCGGCAGGCAGGGCTCGGACCGCAGACAATGAGGCGATTCTGTCGCCGCTGGCTCGTAGAGATCCGGTGGGCGGGGTGAACCCCAGCCCGTTTGGGTTTGAAGTCTTGTCACACGTAGGCACTTTTTCTTCGAAATAGCCTATATCTTGCTTTTCTGGCGAGTGGCGTGCTGAACTATCCATCTCTGAAATCAGATCAGAAATCTGATATCCTCGGGGTGGTGAAGCCAAAAAAAAAAGAGGGGGGGGGTGAATTAAAGCTACGTTCGGCGGTTCACTTTTGGATTTTTGGATTCCATGTTGATTTGCGAAACAGGATGCGTGTCCGTTTGGTGGAAGATGGGCTCTGGTTTAGTTTGAAGTCGGGCCCAGTGAGCAGCACCAGAACCTCTCCCCTCTGCTCTCTGCGTCCAGAGGACATCTGCTTTCACTCAGGCTCTCGGCCCGCCAGTATCTGAACCGACTCAGTCTCTACACGAGCACTGACAACACCGATCAGATCCTATAAAGAGAGAGAGAGAGATAGAGAGCATGTGTGTGTGTGTGTGTGTGTGTGTGTGTGTGTGTGTGTGTGTGTGTGTGTGTGTGTGTGTGTGTGTGTGTAAGATATCCCAGCAGCCCATGAGGTCAAAAAGCTCTGCTAAGCTCAGGAAATGTTTAGATCTCTCTCTCTTTCTCTCTCTCTGCTTGTCTGTAAAGAGACAAAACAAAGCAGAGAAAGTCTGGAGATCAAACTGTGGGGAGCGGAGCAGAGGAGGGCAGCTGATCCTCCACCAAGCCTTCAGGAAGCTTCAGTAACCTCAAAGAGAGAGGATTTGAAAGGCAAAACCCTGGTGTGTAGAAAGGATATAAAGCACTTTTCGGGAAGTTGTGTGTGTGTGTGTGTGTGTGTGTGTGTGTGTGTGTGTGTGTGTGTGTGGGTGTGTGTGTGTGTGTGTGTGTGTGTGTGTGTGTGTGTGTGTGTGTGTGTGTGTGTGTGGGTGGGTGGAACAGTGACCCCGGAAGCGTGGTGTGCTGCAGCTGGACATGCTTGTACTCATCTGTGATTGGCTGGAGAGCGGGGTCTATTGTATTTCCTGTGCTGTTTCTGAGGGATCAGTGCTAACAGACGTTTGTCTCCGTGTCTGTGGGTGTCGGTGTCTGTATGTCATCTAGGCTTCTTTCATTATCAGTTGCTTTCACAAACCCTAGTTTGTAATTAGTTAGCAATAATTCCCGCAAAGCACAAACCCTTACCCAAGCCAAATTGGGGCGCATTAAATGGTCAAACCCCAGAGGCAAAATTTATATTTTCTATAAGTTCTAATTTTCAGAAACCGTGTCAATCACGTGGCCTCTAGCCAACAGGAAGCTGCTCCTGTAATGACCCTCCACAGAACAGAGACTGGCTCTGGGAACAGAACACACACCAACAAACAATCAGGTCAGCTGCCTTGTAGAAAAACTGGGTGGATTTACTGAAGCAAATGCACCTGCGCATGAAGCAGGCTGCGTCTGGTCATTTGAATAGCCCACGGGTTGTTGACCTTCCCTCACAGGGTTAACTAACGGTCGGACTGTGACTCGCCGTTATACACTATCAATCACCGTTAGACAGTACTGTATATGTTTGGGGGATTTTGGGGGGGATTTGGATAGGGGAGCATGTTCTCCACCGGCATGTTCCTATGTTCTCCACCTGCCTGTTCCTATGTTCTCCACCGGCCTGTTCCTATGTTCTCCACCGGCCTGTTCCTATGTTCTCCACCGGCCTGTTCCTATGTTCTCCACCGGCCTGTTCCTATGTTCTCCACCGGCCTGTACCTATGTTCTCATGCTGTCATACGTGTTCCTGCCTGTTCCCATGTTCTCCTGGTGTCGGGCTTCTCACTGGGTGCGTCCGCAGTGTGTTTCTTCAATGAGAAGCGCATTACAATTTACAAATTAAAAACAAAATAGTATAATAGGTCATTATTCATACCATTAGTATTGTTGATTCAGGGCAGACGTGAGTCCTGTCTCTGGGCTGCAGCTCAGTCGCTTCAGTACAGTAGAGGACAGAGCAGAGGGAGAGAGAGAGAGAGAGAGAGGGAGAGAGAGAGGGAGGGAGAGAGAGGGAGAGAGAGAGATGGAGAGAGAGGGGGAGAGAGGGAGAGAGAGGGAGAGGGAGCAGACAGAGTGATTCAGAGCGAGGGGTTCAGGAAATGGGGCCCAGTATACAGGGTGAAGAGGTGGTGGTGGGGGGTCTTTACAGGAGGTGGGGGGGGGGGCATGAGTCACTGCAGGGGAGAGGATGGTGTGTGTGTGCGTGTGTGTTGGGTGGAGGGGGTGAAACATTGAGCAGCAGTGGTGGTCCCTGTAGGGACGGTACGTGTGTGTGTGTGTGTGTGTGTGTGTGTGTGTGTGTTGGACTGTGTCTGCGTGTCCTACTGTGTGTGCGTGTGTGTGTGTGTGTGTGTGTGTGTGTGTGTGTGTGTGTTTGTGGGTCCCTGAGGAACCCTGGACATCACACACCTCCGTTCGTACACACGTGTCTGCTTTGTGGCCCGGGTGTCCTTAGAGGGCAGTAAAACAGCCATTAACAAGCCTGACCGCCAGCTGGACCACAGCCAGCAGAGCCGCTCTCTGACACCGGGCCAACAGGGTCTGTATGCGGGAATATCCAGATTGGATGTTTGTCATATCCGGAGCATATATGGATCATATCGATATGCAGTGTGTTAGGACTCTGTATATGTGTTTGTTCTGAATATCATGAATATACGAAGTCCTAACATGCTGCATACAGATTTGTTCCCATTCCTGAGTTCTCACTTTTCGCCCAGTGAGACCTCATGTCTTCTTGACACAGATGAAGGATGGGACTCATCCTCTAGACATCTCTTAGTTTCTCTTTTCTTCTCTTCTTCTCCCCTCTCCTTTCTTCTCCTGTTCTGTCTTCTCCTCCTCTCTCCTCTACTGTTCTGTCTTCTCCTCTCCTGTTCTGTCTTCTCCTCCTGTCTCCTCTCCCGTTCTGTCTTCTCCTCCTCTCTCCTCTCCCGTTCTGTCTTCTCCTCTTCTCTTTTCTCCTCTCCTGTTCTGTCTTCTCCTCTTCTCTCCTCTCCTCTCCTGTTCTGTCTTCTCCTCCTCTCTCCTTTCCTCTCCTCTCCTGTTCTCTCTTCTCTTCCTCTCCTTTCCTCACGTTTTGCCGTCTCTTCTTCTCTCCTCTCCTCTTCTCTCCTCTTGTCTCCTGTCCTCTCCTCTCCTCCTCTCCTCTCCTCTTGTCTCCTGTCCTCTTCTCTCCTCTTCTCTCCTCTTCTCCTCTCCTCTCCTCTTGTCTCCTGTCCTCTTCTCTCCTCTTCTCTCCTCCTCTCCTCTCCTCTCCTCCTCTATTCATTGTACAGTGAGAGCGGTTTGCCGAGCGTTGCCAGGGCAGCAGGACTCCTAGGGTTACCTGAATTCCAGTACTTCCTGTCAGGGGGAGGAGCTCCAGGCTGTGGCCCCGTGTTCGGCAAGCCTGGCCCTCACAACCCCTGTCCCCACACATAATCACTAACACATTGGCCTAATAAACCTCCCTGGTGTGTATGCGTACGTGTCCATGTGTGTGTGTGTTTGTGTGTGTGTGTGCGTGTGTGTGTGTTGTGCATGTGCGTGTCCATGTGTGTGTGTGAGTGTCCATATATGTGTGTGTGTGTGTGTGTGTTGTGCATGTCCGTGTGTGTGTGTGTGCGTGTCCATATGTGTGAGTGTGTGTGTGTGTGTGTATGTGTGTGTGCGTGTGTATGTGTGTGTGTCTAGGTTATATGACACTGACTGTTGGTTTGGGTTCAGTTTTATGACCTTTTTTCATCCCCCTGGTTTCCTTCCCTACATTCCTCTCATGTTTACTCTCCTGCTGATTTGTGGAGCAGCTAAGATAGTTCATGCTGCCTGACTCAAAACCCCTGCGTCTTTACTCAGTGTGTGTGTGTGTGTGTGTGTGTGTTTATGGTTGTACCATGTGCTTGTGTGTGTGTGCTTATGGTCGTGCGCTGTGCATGCATGCTTGTTAGCGAGAGAGAGAGTGTGTGTGTGTGTGTGTGTGTGTGTGTAGCGGTGCACACGCTCTCCCACAAGAACAATGCCGCCGTCTATCAGTGCCCCGCGGTTACCGTGACAACAACCCCGCAACCACAAACCGCATCCCATCGCTGGTCCGTCTCGCTCGTCATCGGCGATCAGCGCAGCCCGAGAGTCACGGCCCGCTTCTGTTTGAACCCCCTAATAGAGCAGGACAGACAGGCCACTGGGAAGGAGAGAGGGGCTTATGGAAGTCAGTTAAGCAGAGATGGGAGTGTGACTGAGGCCTACTCTGTACACCAGCCTAGCCGTTTCCTCTGTGGGGAATAGATTTAGAATGATGTGGAGAACCTCGGAGGCCCCCGGCGGCCCTGTCTGGGCCCTCGCGTCCGCGCCACAGGAGACACCCTTCATTATTGAAGAGCTCCGTCCTTTTGAAGGCCTCTCCCCTTTATCTGCGCTCTCTCTTTCTCTCTCTCTCTCTCTCTCCCTGTTTCTCTCTCTCCCTGTTTCTCTCTCTGTCTGTCTCTCTCTTTCTCTCTGTCTCTCTTTCTCTTTCTCCCTATCTCTCCCTGTCTCTCTCCGTTTCTCTCTCTTTCTCCCTCTCTCTCTCTCTCATTCTCTCTCTCTCTCCCTCCCTATCTCTCTCCCTATCTCTCTGTCTCTCTTTCTCCCTCTCTCTCTCTGTCTCTATAATTCTCTCTCTCTCTCTCTCTCTCTCTCCCTCCCTCCCTCCCTATCTCTTTCTCTCTCTGTCTCTCTCTCTGTGTATCTCTCTCTCTCTTTGTCTCTCTCTTGTTTTGTCTCTCTCCTTCTCTCTTCCTCTCTCTTTCTCTGCCCTCCCTTTCTGTCTCCCTCACTTGTAGATTTGCATGACAGCCATTACATGTGCATTTACTCCTAGTTCCTGTGTTTGTGTGTGTGTGTGTGTGTGTGTGTGTGTGTGTGTGTGTGTGTGTGTGTGTGTGTGTGTGTGTGTGTGTGGCCTTAATGGTGCACTGAGGAGGAAAGAGAACATCACCACGTGTTTTCTTGAAGTATCCTCTTACCTCTCCACACACCTTAGGTGACAGCTGTCACACACACACACACACACACACACACACACACACACACACACACAGCTCTCTCCTCAAGGCCGGAGCGAGCTCTGCTAGTTTTGCATTGTCACCAGGTCCCAGTGGCAAAGTGTCAAGTGTCACTTTCTCACCACAAAGAAGGTGGCCTCAGCCCCCCCCACACACACACACTCACATAAACACACAAAAACGTGTGTGCACGCGCACACACACACACACACACACACACACACACACACACACACACACACACACAGGGCCTCTAGTCTTCTCCAGCCCTGACACAATGCTGCTGATGTGAATGAGATCACCTGAGTATGTGTAGACAGTTCTATTTACATCACTTTTGTGTGTGTGTGTGTGTGTGTGTGTGTGTGTGTGTGTGTGTGTGTGTGTGTGTGTGTGTGTGTGTGTGTGTGTGTGTGTGTGTGTGTGTGTGATCATGTGTACTCATCCATGCGCATTCACATTCGTGCGTGGGATGTTTCAGCCTATATGACCAGAAGTGTTTGTGTGTGTGTGTGTGTGTGTGTGTGTGTGTGTGTGTGTGTGTGTGTGCATGGGTGTGCGTGTGTGTGTGTGTGTGTGTGTGTGTGTGTAGGTGGGCTATGTACTTCTGAAACAAGCCAGAGGGACCTCACATGTGCATCTCCCTCAGTAACATTCACAAGCAGCACTTTACACAACATTACCCTACCACCCACCATACACACACACACACACACACACACACACACACACTGTACACACACACAGACACACTAAGGAACACCCTACAGACCACCACCGCCCGACACACACACACTAAAGAACACAGTACAGAACACCGAACACACACTTAAGAACACTACAGAACACCGCCCACCGCACACACACACACACACACACACTAAAGAACATACTACAGAACACCACACACACACACACACACCGATCTTAACACCACACTACTCTTAACACCACAGCGTCAGACCGCGGGTAGAACCAGAACCCACAGGAGGATGAGACGTTTCGATTGAAAACACGATGGGTGAATGAACACCTGACTGACCATCACTGAGAACATCTGGAGGAAAGACAGGGGGAGAGGGAGGACAGGAGGGAGAGAGAGACAGAGGGAGGGAGAGAGAGACAGAGGGAGGGAGAGAGTGACAGAGGGAGGGAGAGAGAGACAGAGGGAGGGAGAGAGAGACAGAGGGAGGGAGAGAGAGGGGAGGACAGGAGGGAAGGAGGACAGGAGGGAGAGAGAGACAGAGGGAGGGAGAGAGAGACAGAGGGAGGGAGAGAGTGACAGAGGGAAGGAGAGAGAGACAGAGGGAGGGAGAGAGAGACAGAGGGAGGGAGAGAGAGGGGAGGACAGGAGGGAGGGAGGACTGGAGGGAGAGAGAGACAGAGGGAGGGAGAGAGAGACAGAGGGAGACAGAGAGAGGGGAGGACAGGAGGGAGGGAGGACCGGAGGGAGAGAGAGACAGAGGGAGGGAGAGAGAGACAGAGAGAGACAGAGGGAGACAGAGAGAGGGGAGGACAGGAGGGAGGAAGGACCGGAGGAAGGGAGAGACAGAGGGAGACAGAGGGATGGAGAGAGAGAGACAGAGGGAGACAGAGAGAGACAGAGGGAGGGAGAGAGAGACAGAGGGAGGGAGAGAGAGGGGAGGACAGGAGGGAGGGAGGGTAAGGAGAGGTAAGGCAAGTTTATTTGTATAGCACATTTCAGCAACAAGGCAATAGGCTAGATGGAAGTGATTAATCAGGTGTGCGGCAACCCTGATCACACCTGATTAATCACTTCCATCCAATAGTATAGGACAGGAAATAAATATGCCTGTAGAGTTTCAGGAAGTAGTGGAGCTTGTGCAAAGAGCCTATTCAATGTGCTTTACATTAGACATTAAAGCATTACATTGCGATATTTGGACCTTTACAAACATGCCTGGTGCTAATTCTTCAATTAGATTTACTAAAAGTAAGCTGAATCGTCCAAACAGTCTACTCAGAAAGATAATACATTGACATTTATTACCTTTTAAAACTCGCGCCCCCGGGACGCAGCATTCAGTCGAAGTGCGCATGCGCAACGTTGTGCTTAAACAACACAGTAGTAGCTAACTATTCCGGCGTCTATGGATATCATGCATGGATGTATTAATAGAACATGCAATGATATCATGGCGGAGGTGAGAAAACCGAAGCGAAACATCACGGAGGAAGCCAGAAAAAGAAAAAGACAATCTGATAACTTTACGACAGTGCACTTACTCGCAGAGCCTGTGGGGGCGCAGTTCCGGGAAAACCGTAGAAAACCCTATGTATTGCTTTAAAAGCATCAAGACAAAGTGCAGGTAGAGAGAAAGTAGGAGAGGGAATGCGGGAGTTAGATTGAGATGCAAAGAAAGAGGGGGGGGGGTGCGTGAGACGACCTGCTCTGCACTCATGTCCCCCCAGACGAGGCGAGACAGGGGGCGTGGCCAGGGACCAATGTGGCCGTCCTTCCCACGGTCGGAGGACGGGGTATTTTTGTGCCAGCCTATGAGGATTTGCGACATTTTTGGGGGCAACCTCTCCCTCGCCCACCAATGCCCTCTCGCCCTCCCTCTCTCTCTGCCCCCTCTCTCTCTATCTCTTTCTCTCTCTCTTTCTCTCTCTCCCTCCCTCTCTCTCTGCCCCTCTCTCTCTCTCTTTCTCTCTCTCTTTCTCTCTCCCTCCCTCTCTGCCCCCTCTCTCTCCTTCCCTCTCTCTCCCTCCCTCTTTCTCTCCCTCTCTTTCTCTCTTTCCCTCCCTCTCTCTCTCTGCCCCCTCTCTCATTCCCTCCCTCTCTCTCACTCTCTCTTGCTCTCTCTCTCTCTCTTTCCCTCCGTCTCTCTCTCTCTCTCTCTCTCTCTCTCCCTGCCCTTCCTCTCTCTCTCTGCTGGGTATAAACACTTCACCACCAGCCCAGCTGGGTAGCAGAGCTCCACAACAGACAAACACAAAGTAGGTTTTGTTGTTGTTTTTGTTGCTGTTGTTCTTTTCTTTAATGGGTCACGCTCAGTTGCTCTCTGGGGCCAGTACAAAGACAGTAGTAGTTGCTATGGTTATGGTCAAATTTAGGGATGGCGAGTTGAAAATCATAACTAAACTTTGAAAAATTGACGTATTTAGGAGAACCTAAATATGTGTTGGGTGAGTCAAAGGACTTGCCGGCACTTGTGTATATGCGATCACCCACACACACACACTCACACACACACACACACACACACACACTCGAACAATCACAGCATCCACTGGTTACAATGGAAATGGAAGAGGTTGTAATGACATCCACACTGGTTTCCTGCCTGGCCACCAGCGGCCTTACAGCATTATCAATCTGAGCACAGCTAGCAGCACATAGCTCAGTTAAACACGCACACACGCATACCTGCACACACACACACACACACACACACACACACATACAGTATATTTATACATACACACACCTGTAAACCTCCACCACACTCAAGCCATAACTGACATTTTCCATGTTTTCCCAGCTCAGTTGTATACTGCAGCTGGAAATCTTTTTTTTTTCACCGAAAAAGTAACTTACATAACTTATAATTTAAAAACAAAATGCATGTTGGTGTTGTTAAGGATGTGAGTGCTCTGAGAAACATGTATCCTCGGTCTGACCGGTTCTCTGAAGCTCTGGATGTGCGTGTTGGACTGGGCCAGGAGCTTTAGGTGGGATTGACCCACGTGACCCACTTCCTCTTTGGGTTGAGACGTCTTCCTGGAGCCTCAAACCCTGGTCTCTCTCTCCGCTGGTCTCTCTCTCCGCTGAGAGACAACATCATTTTTGAAGACCCAGCAGAAAACATCTGGCCTGGCCTTCTGCATTCGCACATGTGTAAACAACGATGCGTGTGTGTGTGTGCGTGCGTGCGTGTGTGTGTGTGTGCGTTTGTGTGTGTGTGAGCGTGAGAGTATGTTTGCCTGCACGCATGTTTGTGGTTAGGTCCGTGTGTGTGCATGCATGCGCGCGCGTGTGTGTGCGTACATGCTCACGCATGTGTGTGTGTGTGTGTGTCCCAGGTGGTTTACTCACAGGCTCTGGTTTGCATTTAAACACCGACGGAGACTAAACAACATGGACGAAGTGCAGGCAACAGAGAGAGAGGGAGATGAAAGTGCGCTACACACACTCTACACACACACACTCTGAACAGCAGAGCCACACACACTCTACACACACACTCTGAACAGCAGAGCCACACACACTCAACACACACACACTCTGAACAGCAGAGCCACACACACTGTACAAGAGGCGTCTGATCCACGTTCATCTGACCAGCTCAGCGGAGAGGAAGGAGGGGGGGGGGGAGACCACGGAGAGAACGTGGTGTCTCCTGGGAGCGATAGAGAGAGAGTGGGGAGCGGAGGGAGGAGGGGGGGATCGATGATGGGGAGAAGGGGGGGGGGGGGGGGGGGGGATCAGAGATGGAGAGAAGAGGATGAGGGGGAATGGAGAGAGAGAGAGAGAGAAAGATAAAGAAACTGAGACAAGGTCATTGCTCATTGGCTGAGATTTTTAATAGAGAAAGCTCTGTCCTAAGTGCCTCATCTCCTGGTAGCTCACGATGCAGAGCGGTCCAATGATCGCAGGGTCGGCGGTTCGAATCCCGGCTTCTCCTGTCCACATGTCGGAGTGTCCTTGGGCAAAGACACCCCAAATTGCTCCCAATGAGCAGGCTAGGCCTTGCATGGCAGCTGCTGCCATTGGTGTGTGAGTTGATGAATGAGAGGCCATTGTAAAAGCGCTCTGGATAAAAGCGCTTTTACCATTTAGCAGTGTTTTAATACAGCAAAGCAGAGAGGGGCGCGCTCACACACACACACACATACACACACACATACACACACACACACACACATCCGTGACCCCTCGCCTCTGTCCAATGTGTTAAAACAACGTTTTTCTCTGAGTCAGCTTGAAAAACACACAGACGCTCTTCTCTCCCTCTTCCTCTCTCTTTTTGTCCTCCCGAGTTCCTCATCCCTCCACCCCCGTTGGTTCGTGCCTTTGTTCCGTCGTGGTGTCTGGGTCTCTGAGGCTCCGCTGGGGCTCCGCGCCCTTCAGTCCTCTGTCTGTTCTCACCGTGGCAAAGCCCTGTTTCCTGGCTGCCCTCCTCCTCTCTTCCTCCTCCTCCTCTCTTCCTCCTCCCCTCCTCCTCCTCTCTTCCTCCTCCCCTCCTCTTCCTCTCTGTCCCAGTTTAGCACTTCATTCTGTGATAGAAAATGAATTGTCTTTCCCCCTCCTCTTCCTCCTCCTCCTCCTCCCTTTCTACTCTCCTCCTCCTCCTCCCTCTCTACTCTCCTCCTTCTCCTCCTTCTCCTCCTCCTCCCTTTCTACTCTCCTCCTCCTCCCTTTCTACTCTCCTCCTCCTCCTCACTCTCTACTCTCCTTCTCCTCCTCCCCCTCTACTCTCCTCCTGGCTCTCCTCCTCTCCTCTCCTCCTGGCTCTACTCCTCTCCTCTCCTCCTGGCTCTCCTCCTCTCCTCTCCTCCTGGCTCTCCTCCTCTCCTCTCCTCCTCTCCCTCTCTTCAGGCCTAGATGTGTAATAGTTGCAGCCTGTCTGCTCCAGTGACAGGAGGAGAGGGTCTGGAGCAGCTCTGCTGAGAGGAGGGGTTCAGCAGGGGTGCAGAAATACCCCCCCTCCCCTCCCAGGCTGCCTAACACCCCCCCCCCCCATGCTGACTAACACCCCCCCCCCTAGGCTGCCTAACACCCCCCCCCCCAGGCTGCCTAACACCCCCCCCCCCCAGGCTGCCTAACACCCACCCCCAGACTGCCTAACACCCCCACCCCCAGGCTGCCTAACACCCCCCCCCCCCCAGACTGCTTAACACCCACCCCCAGACTGCCTAACACCCCCCCCCCCCAGACTGCCTAACGCCCCCCCCCCCCAGGCTGCCTAACGCCCCCCTCCCCAGACTGCCTAACACCCCCCCCCCCAGACTGCCTAACACCCCCCCCCCCCCCGGCTGCTTAACACCCCCCTCTCCAGACTGCCTAACACCCCCCTCCCCAGACTGCCTAACGCCCACCCCCAGACTGCCTAATACCCCCCTCCCCAGACTGCCTAACACCCACCCCCAGACTGCTTAACGCCCACCCCCAGACTGCCTAGCACCCCCCTCCCCAGACTGCCTAAGGCCCACCCCCAGACTGCTTAACGCCAACCCCCAGGCTGCTTAACACCCACCCCCAGACTGCCTAGCACCCTCTGGAGTAAAACACCACAGAACATGGGGGCGGAGCAAGTGCCTAACTTTCAAATCCAGCTACATTTGAACATATTTCCTCAGTAACGTATTAGTCAGAACTAAATGAAAAACTCATTCAGCCCAGAAAAGGAGAAAACTGTAGCTAGCCAACTCCGTGAGGTGAGTTAACGTGGAAGAAAGTCCAAATCGCACGTTACAGTATGTGCCAGATATGTTACCGACAGCTCGCACAAATGCAGGAATCGTTAGCAATACTTCAAAAATGGAAAACTACGGTCAGTGACCAATCAGAGAGCAAATCAGCCTCCACGCACAGCCAACTACTGTATCTGCGCGAGCCAATCATCCGCACACAGAATCCAAGAGTCTCATCGCTTTTTTCCCCAGAAGTTCTTGCCGCGGTTCTCACCGGTTCTGGGTACTCCAATTACCTAATGGACAAATTCCACTGGGTCCAGCTGTGGCATGTTCCAGCTGCCGGACAGCCGGAGTTAACAGTAGTCACTCAACACTTGTAATTAGGGTTGCAAAATTCCCTAAATATTCCCCAAATTCCCAACGGGAATTTATGGGAATTAACAGGAATAAATTGGAAATTGGAATTAATGGGAATTCATTCTGTTTTTCAGTTTATTCCCCTTAATTCCCATAAATTCCCGTTAATTCCCATGGAAAGTTTGTGAGTATTCCCGAATTTTGCAACCCTACTTGTGATTCCACCGGAAGCACTGCAGCACATTCCAGAAGCGTCCCAGAACCCTCTTTCCGCTCCAAGTCTGTTTTCGACAGAAACCCGCTTCTGGGACGAATTAAATTAGTAGAAGAAACGGGTAGTTCGGTCCCACCCACCCTCCCCGCGTGGAGGACGGAGCAAAACCGGAACGCTTCCGGAACGCCATGCAGCCGCAGATAGTGGAGTCCCGCCGTAATGCTTTCAGCCTGAACGCATCCCGCCCTGGTCTCACTAAACTCCTGCCCCCCCCCCACATCCCCATCCACCCCCACCCCAACTCCTCTCTCTCTCTTTTTCTCTTAGACACAGTTCATCAGTCTTAGGCTGTTTATATTGCGATGGAGCGCTGAGATGTTGAGTACTGTCACGGAATAGTAGTAGCTGTCATAGACTAGTGCTGTCAGGGTCATCTCAGTGTCCTCAAACTTCTCTCTAACATGTGGGCCAAGTGTATGTCTCTCCCCTCCCCTCCTCTCCTCCCCTCCTCTCTTCTACCCTCCACTCCTCCCCTCCTCCTCCTCTCCTCCTCTCTCCTCTCCCCTCTCCTCTTCCTTCCTTTCTCTCCCACCCCCCATTTGTGTGCTGAATGCCAGCTGTGTTCTGTCCAGATGTGGGGGTCTGGTTGGAGGAATGCCTGAAGAAAAGGATCTCATGTGTGGAGGGGGAGGGGGGTCTCCAGGGTGGGGGCTAGGGGTTTGGAGGGTTTGGAGGGAATATGAGTGGAATTTGGCCCGGTGTGGAATTTGTGTGTGTGTTTATATGTGTGTGTAGGTGTGTGTGTGTGTGTGTGTGTGTGTGTGTGTGTGTGTGTGTGTGTGTGTGTGTGTGTGTGTGTGTGTGCAAAAACATGAGTGTGTCTCTTATCTCCCACTGGCGCGACTGTGTGGTCAACACTGGGGTCATTCCCCCTATTAACCCGGTACACAGAGATCTGACTCACACACACACACACACACACACACACACACACACACACACATACACACACATACACCGGGGGAGGCTCAGCTGTGTGTGTGGAGTCTGTCTTGGATGAAGAACAGTCAGGATTGCGCAGGAAGCCGTTTATTTCACTGAAATTGCCATGTTCCGTCGCTCAGCGAGTAGGAATGGTGCCTTTAAAACCTACGCTGGAACATTAAGTACTAGACCGTATAGTTCCTTGACAGTACACTGTATATTTCTGCATCTGTGTTTTTCCATTCACAATAGTTACTGTAAGTGGGTCAAACAGCTTACTTGTCCTTGCACACCATCTTCCAGTGCTTTTTAAATTTCACTTTGGGTCTGTAGTAGTATCAGTACCTGTACAGTAGGTACTTTATTGATCCCGGGGGGGAATCGCACTGTTACAGCATCAAATTAGACCACAAAGTAACACAAAACCAGACTGGATACAAATGTGCCATGTTTGTAAAAGTAAAAAGAGGCTTAGGACCCTAGGAGCTGACTCCAGAGTGTCCTGCCATTCGGGGTCAGGGTTGAACAGTCTGATAGCGCCTCCGGAAGCGCTGCGTTGACCAGCATCTGCTGCTCCTCTGCCTCTGAGCAGCCTGTCTGAGGGCTGGAGCCAGGACTAGGACCAGCGTCTGAGGACTAGGACCAGCGTCTGAGGATTAGGACCAGTGTAGCCAGGACTAGGACCAGCATCTGAGGACTAGGACCAGCGTCTCAGGACTAGGACCAGCGTCTGAGGACTAGGACCAGCGTCTGAGGACTAGGACCAGTGTAGCCAGGACTAGGACCAGTGTAGCCAGGACTAGGACCAGCGTCTGAGGACTAGGACCAGCGTCTGAGGACTAGGACCAGTGTAGCCAGGACTAGGACCAGCGTCTGAGGACTAGGACCAGCGTCTGAGGACTAGGACCAGTGTAGCCAGGACTAGGATCAGTGTAGCCAGGACTAGGACCAGTGTAGCCAGGACTAGGACCAGTGTCTGAGGAAAATTTGAAGTCTCATTTACAATTAGGGTTGGGCATCGTTTGGATTCTAACGATTCTGATTCTGATTCTGCCTTTTGATTCTGGCTCTTAACGATTCTTGATTCCGGTTCTTTGTGGAGCAGGGTCAAAACAGGTCACATGCTTATTTTACAAAAGAAAAATTAGTATTTTTGTAAACCTTTAGTCATATTCATATTAACAATGTACTTCATACAGTTCCATCCATCTTCATCCGCTTATCAGGGGTCGGGTCGCGGAGGCAGCAGCTCCAACAGGGGGCCCCAGACATCCCTTTCCCTAGCAGCATCAACCAGCTCTGCCTGGGGAATCTTAAGCCGCTCACAGGCCAGTGCGGAGATGTAGTCCCGCCACCTAGTCCTGGGTCTACCCCGCGGCCTCCTCCCAGCCGGACACACCTGGAACACCTCCCTAGGGAGGCGCCCAGGAGGCATCCTCACTAGATGCCCGAACCACCTCAACTGGCTCCTTTCGACGCAAAGGAGCAGCGGCTCTACTCCGAGTCTCTCCCGGATGACTGAACTTCTCACCCGATCTCTCAGGGAGACCCCAGCCACCCTCCGGAGAAAACTCATTTCGGCCGCTTGTATCCGTGATCTCGTTCTTTCGCTCATGGCCCATCCTTCATGACCATAGGTGAGGGTGGGGACGAAGATAGACCGGTAGATCGAGAGCTTTGCCTTTTGGCTCAGCTCTCTTTTCGTCACCACAGTGCGGTAAAGCGAATGCAGAACCGCACCAGCTGCTCCGATTCTCCGGCCAAACTCCCTCTCCATGGTTCCCTCACTCGTGAACAAGACCCCCAGATACTTGAACTCCTTCACTTGGGGTAAGGACTCATTTCCTACTCGGAGCGGACAGGCCACCGGTTTCCTGCCGAGAACCATGGCCTCAGATTTAGAAGTGCTTATTCTCATCCCAGCCACTTCACACTCAGTTGCGAACCTATCCAGAGAGTGCTGGAGGTCGCAGGCAGATGATGCCATCAGGACCACATCATCTGCAAAAAGCAGCGACGTGATCCCCAGCTCACCGAACTGCAAACCCACCTCCCCACGGCTACGCCTCGATATCCTGTCCATGAAAATCACAAACAGGATTGGTGACAAAGCGCAGCCCTGGCGGAGGCCAACCCCCACCGGAAAGGAAGACGACTTACTGCCGAGGACCTGGACACAGCTCTCGCTCTGGGTGTACAGGGATTGGATGGCCTAAGTAGGGACCCCCTCACCCCATACTCCCGCATAACCCTCCACAAGACCTCTCGAGGGACCCGGTCGTAAGCCTTCTCCAAGTCCACAAAACACATGTAGACAGGTTGGTTCAAACTCCCAAGCCCCCTCCAAGATCCTTGCGAGAGTGAAGAGCTGGTCGGTAGTTCCACGACCAGGACGAAATCCGCATTGTTCCTCTTCGATCTGAGGTTCGACTATCGGCCGGAGACTCCTTTCCAGCACCTTGGAGTAAACTTTCCCTGGGAGGCTGAGTAATGTGATGCCTCTATAATTCGCACACACCCTCTGGTCCCCTTTTTTGAATATTTGGACCACCACCCTAGTCAGCCACTCCTTTGGCACTGGCCCAGACTTCCACGCAATGTTAAAGAGGCGTGTCAACCAAGACAGCCCCTCTACACCCAGCGCCTTCAGCATTTCTGGACGGATCTCATCAGTCCCTGGGGCTCTGCCACTGTGGAGTTGTTTGACTACCTCAGTGACCTCCTCCAAGGAAATTGACGACCCCCCATCATCTTCCAGCTCTGCCTCGATCGTAGAGGGTGGATTAGTCGGGTTCAGGAGTTCCTCAAAGTGCTCCTTCCAACGCTCAACAACCTCCTCAGTTGAGGTCAGCAGTGTCCCCTCCTTGCTGTATACAGCTTGGATGGTCCCCCGCTTTCCCTTCCTGAGGTGTCTGATGGTCTTCCAGAAACACTTTGGTGCCGACCGAAAGTCCTTCTCCATGGTTTCTCCGAACTCCTCCCACACCCGCTGCTTTGCCTTGGTCACGGCCGAAGCCGCAGCCCTCCGGGCCAGTCGATACCCTGCAACTGCTTCTGGGGTCTCCCGGGCTAACATATCCCGGAAGGCCTCCTTCTTCAGTCGGACAGCTTCCCTGACCACCGCTGTCCACCACGCTGTCCGAGGGTTACCGCCCCTTGAGGTACCTATGGCCCTCAGGCCACAGCTCCCAGCTGCAGCTTCAGCAATGGAGGCTTTGAACACCGACCACTCATGCTCGATGTCCCCAACCTCCACAGGGATGCCTGAGAAGCTCCACCAGAGGTGGCAATTGAAATCTCTCCGGACAGGCTCTTCCTCCAGACGTTCCCAGTTCACCCTCACTACACGCTTGGGTTTTCCAGGTCTGTCCAGAAGCTTCCCCCGCCATCGAAAACAGCTCACCACCAGATGTTGATCAGTGGACAGCTCTGCCCCTCTCTTTACCCGAGTGTCCAAAACACATGGCCTCAGATCAGATGATACAATAACGAAATCGATCATCGACCTTCGGCCTAAGGTGTTCTGATGCCAGGTGTACTTGTGGGCATCCTTGTGTTCGAACATGGTGTTTGTTATGGACAAACCGTGACTAGCACAGAAGTCCAACAACAAAACACCACTCGGGTTCAGATCGTGGTGGCCATGCCTCCCAATCATGCCCCTCCAAGTTTCTCCATCATTGCCTACGTGTGCATTGAAGTCCCCCAGTAGGACCGTGGAGTCCCCTGCAGGAGCCCCCAATAGGACTCCACTCAGGGTCTGCAGGAAGGCCGAGTACTCTGAACTGCTGTTCGGTGCATAAGCACAAACCACAGTCAGAGTCCCCCCCCCACAGTCCTAAGGCGCAGGGAGGCGACCCTCTCGTCCACTGGGGTGAACTCCAGCACAGAGGCGCTCAGCTGGGGGCTAGCTAGTATAGCCACACCTGCCTTATGCCTCATACCGTGAGCAACTCCGGAGAAGAACAGGGTCCAACCCCTATCCAGGAGTTTGGTTCCGGCGCCGGTGCTGTGCGTGGAGGTTAGCCCCACCAGGTGTAATTGGTATCGCTCCACCTCCCTCACAAGCTCCGGCTCCTTCCCCCCCAGTGAGGTCACGTTCCATGTCCCCAGAGCCAGCCTTTGCTGGCCGGGCTCCGTGGTAAGCCCGGCCACCAGGCGCTCGCAGGCGGGCCCTCCATCTGGGCCTGGCTCCAGACGAGGGCCCCGGGCTTCCTCCGGGCCGGGTCTCTCTTCCTTTTGGTTGTTTTGTCATCAGGGGATTTTACCTGTAACCCGAGGTAGAGGGGCTAGGGGGTACTACCACTTGCCCAAGGTGGACCCCCAGACTAGTGGAGGGAAGGAGGCGTCTTACTTCTCCATTCTAGTTTTGCACAGAAAACTAGCCACTTCCCTGTACTTCATACAGCTGAACCTGTAAATTATTGCATACAGTTGAATTTGGTTTATGTTATTAATGAAATTTATTTTTTCATTCACTGTACTTAACCTGCCGAAATATTGGTTAACTTCCACCTTACATCTCGTCTTTGTTGGACTGGAGCTTTGGCACGTACAGTACCAGACCAGATCTAATGATCGTCTTGTTCTCAGTGTTCCTCTAGTGCATTCTGAACTTGGAAGGGCTGCTTTTTTCCATGATGCTCCTTATACTTGGAATACCTTACAACAGACTAAAGCTTGAGGTCCTTCCTTCAGTCACAGAGTTTAAGTCCATGGCTCTAGACCTATGTACTTCAATCTGTAACTGTTTTAATTATTATTATTATTATTATTATTATTATTATTATTGTACATTGCATTAGTTTTGTTGATTTGTGTCTCTGTGTGAACTCGTCATCACTGTAAATGAGGGAAACCTCAGTGCTTCATGAGTATAAATAAAGGTTTATATATAAATAAATAAATAATGGTGAAATGAAATGACAACAGGGCAAAACAAACTCATTTACAAAGCTATCGATAAGCAGAATCGAAATACATTTTCTAGACGATTCCTTTGGAACTGGAATTTTGGAACCAAATATCGGAATGTAGAATCGGTTCACGATCCCCAACCCTGTTTACAGTGGTGCCCTGTTTACATAGCATACACACACACAACACACACGCACACACACGCACACACACGCACACACACACACACACACACACACACACACACACACACACACTGAGACTTCTGCTCAGGAGGACTGTACACTTATGGTGATTCAGTCTCAGAGTCGATACACTGCCCACTCGTGACCTGACTGGGAGAATGAGAAAAAGACAGCGATGGAGAGAAGGAGAGAGATGGAGAGAGAGAGAGATGGAGAGAGAGAGAGATGGAGAGAGAGAGAGGTAGAGAGAGAGATGGAGAGAGAGAGGGATAGTCGGAGGGGAAAAGAGCAGGAGCAGGAGAGAGAAAGAGATATCAGTGGGAGGGAATGGAGAGAGAGAGATGGAGAGAGAGAGATGGAGAGGGAGAGATGGAGCGAGCGAGAGGTGGCAGAGAAAGAGAGCAGGAGAGAGGGGGAAGAGGAGGAGAGAAAGAAAGAGAGGGCGCAAGGCATTGTTATATTTAACATATTTTACAATGTATATCCTATACCGTACGGAAAACACGGTCCCGGTGGGCGGTGGGAGGAGCCGTGTGAAAAAGCGTCCGTCTGAAAGAGTCTTTTGTTGATCCGACGCCGCGTGGGCCGCCACGCCGACGCCTGTGTGATGGAATGTGAAGTCCAGCTGCAGCCGTGTCTCACAGTCCCGCCCCTACCCGTACCTCCATCCAACATCCAGCCTCTCACAGCCCCGCCCCCACCCGTACCTCCGTCCAACATGCAGCCTCTCACAGCCCCGCCCCCACCCGTACCTCCGTCCAACATCCAGTCTCTCACAGCCCCGCCCCCACCCGTACCTCCGTCCAACATCCAGTCTCTCACAGCCCCGCCCCCACCCGTACCTCCGTCCAACATCCAGCCTCTCACAGCCCCGCCCCCACCCGTACCTCTGTCCAACAGCCAGCTTCCCACAGCCCTCCGTCCGCCTCGCCGTCCACAACAACGCTCGCGGTCTTGTGATTCGTCTAAACAGCTGCCGTGCGAGTGATGTGCTTTAGGCGCACACACGTACGCACACACACGCACACACACATGCGCAGCAGTCAGGTGTTTTCTGATACTCTGATCTATCTGATTTCTGATCTATCTCACACACACACACACACACGTTTCTTATCTCGGCGCATCCGTCGGTCTGTGTGGGCCAGCGTGGGCGTTCCTGGATCAGCCTGACTCGCGCAGCTCCGGGATCAGATGAAAAAAACACCGGGATCAGATGGGAATAACACCGGTTTTCCCTGCGGCCCAGATGGGAACGCTACAGATGCTCAGCTGCTTCCCAACCCCGTTAACACTTGTGTGTGTGTGTGTGAGTGTGTGTGTGTGTGTGTGTGCGTGCGCGCGCACGTGTGTGTGTATGTGTGTGTGTGTGCTTGTGCTTGCATGTGTGTGTGTGTGTGTGTGTGTGCCGTTAAGGTGACCTGCGTGGATTACCTCGGCCTCGGTGTTGTGTGATGGGAGGTCATGTCGTACACAGAGAGGAATTCCATCTACTGTAATTGATTCAACATGCTGTGAGAATCTGAGAAGGGCTGGAATTAATGCGGGTGTGTGTGTGTGTGTGTGTGTGTGTGTGTGTGTGTGTGTGTGTGTGTGTGTGTGTGTGCGTCCGTGCGTGTTTGTGTGTGTGCACACGCGTGTGTGTAAACAGTATGTTTGTCTGAAAGAATGAAATTATTTACATGAAAATCATGACCTCACTGGGAGAACAAGAGAAAGAGATGGAGAGAGAGAGAAAGAGATGGAGAGAGAGAGAAAGAGATGGAGAGAGAGAGAAAGAGATGGAAAGAGACAGATGAAGAAAGAGAGAGAGAGAGATGAAGAGAGAGAGGACGAGAGAGGGAGAGAGAGATGGAGAGAGAGATGGGTCCATTGTTTTGTCAGTTGAACTGAGTGAGTGAAAGGAGTGATATTGGAGCTGCTGTTTGCTGGCATTGATAGAACGTCCCCCTCTCTCTCTCTCTCTCTCTCTCTCTCTGTCTCTCTGTCTCTCGCTCTCTCTCTCTGTCTCTCTCTCTCTCTCTCTCTGTCTCTGTCTCTCGCTCTCTCTCTCTGTCTCTCTCTCTCTCTCTTTCTCTCTGTCTCTCTCTCTCTGTCTCTCTCTCTGTCTCTCTCTCTCGCTCTCTCTGTCTCTCTCTCCCTCTGTCTCTCTGTCTCTGTCTCTGTCTCTCTCTCTCTGTGTCTCTCTCTCTCTCTCTGTCTCTCTCTCTCTCTGTCTCTTTCTCTCTCTCTCTCTCTCTCCTGCTCCCTCACTCCTCTCTTCTCCCATCACGCAACAGACCGTCCAATCGGGCCTTTCACATTTTTTGGCAGAGGGAAGGACAGAAACACACACACACACACACACACACACCAGGGGGTAGGACAGAAACACACACACACACCAGAGGGTAGGACAGAAACACACACACACACACCAGAGGGTAGGACAGAAACACACACACACACACCAGAGGGTAGGACAGAAACACACACACACCAGGGGGTAGGACAGAAACACACACACACACACACACACACACCAGGGGGTAGGACAGAAACACACACACACACACACACCAGAGGGTAGGACAGAAACACACACACACACACACGAGGGGGTAGGACAGAAACACACACACACACACGCACACACACCAGGGGGTAGGACAGAAACACACACACACACCAGGGGGTAGGACAGAAACACACACACACACACACACACCAGGGGGTAGGACAGAAACACACACACACACCAGGGGGTAGGACAGAAACACACACACACACCAGGGGGTAGGACAGAAACACACACACACACACCAGGGGGTAGGACAGAAATACACACACCAGGGGGTAGGACAGAAACACACACACACACACCAGGAGGTAGGACAGAAACACACACACACACACCAGGAGGTAGGACAGAAACACACACACACCATGGGGTAGGACAGAAACACACACACACACACCAGGGGGTAGGACAGAAACACACACACACACACCAGGGGGTAGGACAGAAACACACACACACACACACCAGCGTTCTTACAAGTACTACGCAAACCTTGAGGCCTGTCTCATAATTGGTGGGCCCCACAGAGGTGTTTTTTTCTGTCCTGATGAGATCACATGCTCCCCCCATTGCAGGGGCATCTCTGCAACACACTGATAACAGAGGCCAAGGAACTGCTCATGTCAATATCACCCTCAGCTGCTGTCACACACACACACACACCACACTGACACATAGAGAGATTGAAGAGTCAGAGCTAGAGAAATGTAAAGGGTGTCTGTTGGATTCTGCGTTCCGCTGAGGGGATATAGAATGAGGAGCGAAGGGTGGAGAAGAGAATGTGTGGAGCTAGCGAGGGCAATGACCCCTGCTCTGCTTGATTTAACCCAAGAAACGCGTGACATACATTACCGACCATGTCATTCACAATGACCATGAAAACACATGCAGCATGTCTCTCAAAGAATGTGTGTGTGTGTGTGTGTTAGTACAGTATGGATGTACTCTCCTTGACATATTGTGTATGTTCTCACGAAAAAAAGGATTTGTGGTCATTTGGCCAACAGCTGTGTGTGGGTGTGTGGACACACTCACACTCCTTGATCGTTCTTACATGTACAGTACTCCTCCTGTGTGTTTACATGAAAACCAAGGATATTTATATTGCCACTACTTGTTTGTGTTTGCTGTGTGTGTGTGTGTGGGTGCGCACACGCATCTATGCGTGCGTAGTGTGTGTTTGCTGTGTGTGTGTGTGTGTGTGTGAGTGTATTTGTACACAGTGTGTGTGTGTGTGTGTGTGTGTGTGTGTGTGCACGTGTATGTGTGCATAGTGTGCAGTGTGTGTGTGTACGCGCACATGTGTGTGTATAGGTGTGTAGTGTGTGTTTGCAGTGTCAACCCAGTTGAAGAGGTTGGGACAGGAAGATGACACAGTGTGTTAGTGGGTGACACACAATGGGACCGTGTGTCTCTGAGGACGCCTTCGCTCCCTCGTCTGGGCTTCTCACCGCGGCTCGGTCCTGATTCACCGCCATGGCAACGCGCCGGGAAGATAGGGGCCGCCGCTGAAGACGCTCTTTAGGGTTCCACAACGGCTCCGCCTCCTACAGGCTCCATCTCCTACAGGTCTGCTCTCTCCTACAGGCTCCGCCTCCTACAGGTCTGGTCGCTTCTACAGGTCTGTTCTCTCCTACAGGTCTGGTCTCTCCTACAGGCTCCGCCTCCTACAGGTCTGGTCTCTCCTACAGGTCTGCTCTCTTCTACAGGTCTGTTCTCTCCTACAGGTCTGGTCGCTTCTACAGGTCTGTTCTCTCCTACAGGTCTGGTCTCTCCTACAGGCTCCGCCTCCTACAGGTCTGGTCTCTCCTACAGGTCTGCTCTCTTCTACAGGTCTGTTCTCTCCTACAGGTCTGGTCTCTCCTACAGGCTCCGCCTCCTACAGGTCTGCTCTCTCCTACAGGTCTGGTCTCTGCTACAGGTCTGCTCTCTCCTACAGGTCTGGTCTCTCCTACAGGTCTGCTCTCTCCTACAGGTCTGCTCTCTCCTACAGGCTCCGCCTCCTACAGGTCTGCTCTCTCCTACAGGCTCCGCCTCCTACAGGTCTGCTCTCTCCTACAGGTCTGGTCTCTCCTACAGGTCTGCTCTCTCCTACAGGTCTGCTCTCTCCTACAGGCTCCGCCTCCTACAGGTCTGCTCTCTCCTACAGGCTCCGCCTCCTACAGGTCTGCTCTCTCCTACAGGTCTGGTCTCGCCTACAGGTCTGCTCTCTTCTACAGGTCTGCTCTCTCCTACAGGTCTGCTCTCTCCTACAGGCTCCGCCTCCTACAGGTCTGCTCTCTCCTACAGGTCTGCTCTCTCCTACAGGTCTGCTCTCTCCTACAGGTCTGTTCTCTTCTACAGGTCTGTTCTCTCCTACAGGTCTGCTCTCTTCTACAGGTCTGGTCTCTCCTACAGGTCTGCTCTCTCCTACAGGTCTGCTCTCTCCTACAGGTCTGCTCTCTTCTACAGGTCTGTTCTCTCCTACAGGTCTGGTCTCTCCTACAGGTCTGTTCTCTTCTACAGGTCTGCTCTCGCCTACAGGTCTGCTCTCTTCTACAGGTCTGCTCTCTCCTACAGGTATGCTCTCTCCTACAGGCTCTGCCTCCTACAGGTCTGGTCTCTGCTACAGGTCTGGTCTCTCCTACAGGTCTGCTCTCTCCTACAGGCTCCGCCTCCTACAGGTCTGCTCTCTCCTACAGGTCAGGTCTCTCCTACAGGTCTGCTCTCTTCTACAGGTCTGGTCTCTCCTACAGGTCTGCTCTCTCCTACAGGTCTGCTCTCTTCTACAGGTCTGTTCTCTCCTACAGGTCTGGTCTCTCCTACAGGTCTGTTCTCTCCTACAGGTCTGGTCTCTCCTACAGGTCTGGTCTCTCCTACAGGTCAGGTCTCTCCTACAGGTCTGCTCTCTTCTACAGGTCTGGTCTCTCCTACAGGTCTGCTCTCTCCTACAGGTCTGCTCTCTTCTACAGGTCTGCTCTCTTCTACAGGTCTGCTCTCTCCTACAGGTCTGCTCTCTCCTACAGGTCTGGTCTCTCCTGTGTCGCATGCAGCTGTGATAGGATGAGCCTGACAGGCCAACTGGCAAGATCTTGAGCTGATGTCTGAACTTTCTCTGAATATCTATTAGAATTGTATTCTAACAAATTGTTAATGCTTTGAACTATTGACTTTAGTTGTTGTGGGAACTTTTCTTCTCACTCTGTATGTATTTGACTGGCTGTAGCACCAGTTCCTGTTTGAGTAATTAGCTTGATTGTCTAATCACCTGGGAATTACCCATTATATATTAGGCTACACTTTGCATGTATTTACCAGGTAAATGTTTTGTTTTTTCAGATTGACTGGAGAGATAAAAACGTTGTTGTTGTTTTTTAAGGAAATGTATAGTCTGTTTTGCAGATGAATTAACTGTGTAAAACAGATTGTGCCACCAAAAGACGCAGTGATCCCAGAACACCAAAACAAAAACACTATAACATCACACACCCTCCAGATTCTCTGTGGTGTAGTGGATAAAGTTCCTGACTCCCATGCCAAAGGTCTAGGGTTCAACCCCAGGTGTGGGAGGTTTTTTGTCACTGGATGTTATAGAAGCTATGTAAATATGTGGTTACCTGGTGGTGCTATGTCAGTTATTGAATTTATGTGCAGTAATTGAACATTTTAAATACTCCTGTTTTGAAATTATACCTACAGTACAGTATAGGTGTCTCAGTAATTACCCATTATATATTAGGCTATACTTTGCATGTATTTACCAGGTAAATGTTTAGTAATTGGGGGACTATGAAAGGAAGGGTTACCCAAAAAATTTTCAGAGTAAGTTCATTTAGCAATAGAAATCCATAAGCCTAGGGCCAATGGGCCTGGGATATAGACAATAAACTACCAGTGGTAGTTGGTGGTGGTGGAGCAATAGCAGGAGCATTTCGGATTACTAGCGGACCGCTGTCCCTGACGCTAATAATCCGCCAGAGGTCCGCTTGCCATTCGATGTGCAAATGGCCAGGAACCAGCCAGCAGATTCGGCCAGAGGTCCGCCAGCTCGTCCATCGGGGACCCGCTGTAGGTCTGCTAGCCTTGTGTTATCTGGGTTTATCCCTTACCTTTGTCCAGAAAAAAGAAGTTGAACCAATTGCAGCAAAATAGCTAACGTTACAGGATTCATCAGTGTAACTGCTTTAGCCACTGACCGCTACCATTAATGTTATGGAAGCTGCTGCTAGTTGTTGTGAGCTCATGAGCTAACTGGCTATCCCGCTCTTATTGTGCTGGATTAGCATTGGAACTGATGTGTCCAGGCGATCTTAATTTATCTGACATTATTTCATGTCATTTCAATTCACAGCTATTTCAGTGGCATGACAAGCTTCTGTCCTACCAGTCCTGAACAGAAACAAGCCAGCCACGCACATAAGCCAGGCTGGACCTGGCCTGGTTCTCTTCCAACAGAGGTAGCTGTCTGTTATCCCAAACAGTCTGGTGCCTGTTCATCATTGTCTACTAAAGCAATAGGAGTTGAAGTTTTTACACATTCAGCAACACTGATTGATGAGCAGGTGAACTGTGGGAAGTGTAGTTCCTGCTGGCAGTGATTGGTCACGCCAGTGGGGAGACTTCCTGGTTCTGTCCCAGCGGGGGGGTTTCCAGACCTGTGGTTCAACACGGAGGCAGAATGTTGATGTAACTCACACCAGATGAGGAGTACTGGCACCTGAGGAGAGGGGGGAGAGGGAGGGAGTAAAGACGGAGGGGAGGAGGTTGGAAACTCGAGGACGGGTTGAAATCAGCGTGAATTCGCAATAGCTGCGACCACATACGCACGTGTGCAGCCAGACCGAATTCTTGTGGACCGAACGACCGACCATCAGAGCGAGCAACAGAGTTGCTTGTTGCAGCTAAAAAGAGGGATGTGAGGATCGATAATGGAGGACAGAGAGAGAGAGCTTAATGACAGAGTTGCCCGGGTTTATCTGGCAATTTTGCACAAGACACATTATTTTGTTTTGACTTCAGCTCAGTTTGCGGGTTGAATATTTGCCACCGTCATCCATCAATCAGAATTTAGCCTAAATCCCAATTTTAGTCTGGGGCTGATTTCCACTCCACGCTCACAGTTTCATCCCTGCTGAGTCGGCCCGGCCAGAAGTGGCTTAATTAGCTCGCTACGACGCTCGGGTGGATTCTGTTGTTGCCGGCACACCAGGGTTCGCGTCGCGCCCCAGCAGTCTGTCTCACGGCTCATTGGGGATTTGAGTCTCTGGATGCGGGACAATGAGACAGCCCTGACGACGTTAAGATCTCCTGCTAGTCCAACATGGCCGCTCTCTGCCGGCCTCTCTGACTCCTGCCTTCGTTGCTGAGGCACAGAGCTCTCAAACTGGGCTCAGGCACACTTGATATTTATGACGTCATCAAAGGCTTGGGAGGGAAAAATGCGCTGCTGGGTAGATGAGTGAGTTCTGTAAATAAAATGTAAAAAAATAATAATAATAATAAGATTGGTGATTTTGAAGCATTGCTCCAAGCATACAGGGTATTCATATGGATATATTCATACAGTATATTCATATGAATATATTCATACAGTATATTCATATTAATCTGTGGTGGGAAGGGGGTAGATTGTATATTGTAAGTGCTTGTTTGTGTGTGTGTGTGTGTGTGTGTGTGTGTGTGTGTGTGTGTGTGTGTGTGTGTGTGTGTGTGTGTGTGTGTGTGTGTGTGTGTGTGTGTATCCCACATCGGTCCTCTTCCCAAGTTTTCTCTGTCCATGTGCGTGCTCAGCAACAGTCTTTTTTCCTTACCATGGCCATGGTTTAAACACAGTAACCAGTACACTACCTCCTATGTCTTTCCCTTTTTTTTGTTATGGTTGCAGGTATTCTACTGTACCGTACATGGAAAGAAGCTAACAGAGCTAACATGCTAGGAATAGAGCTAACATGCTAGCATTCTCGTGTTTTAGTCATACTGGGCCCCAAAGTAACTTTTTGTACCCAGAACGCAAACCTTTCTTTCCCCTTCATTATTTGTTTCACCCCAATGGCTGTTCTTCCTCAACGCAGGAGTGGGTGAAGGTTGGGCTCTTCCTCCCAAGAGGAGTGGGTGGAGGTTGGGCTCTTCCTCCCAGGAGGAGTGGGTGGAGGTTGGGCTCTTCCTCCCAGGGGGAGTGGGTGGAGGTTGGGCTCTTCCTCCCAGGGGGAGTGGGTGGAGGTTGGGCTCTTCCTCCCAGGGGGAGTGGGTGGAGGTTGGGCTCTTCCTCCCAGGAGGAGTGGGTGGAGGTTGGGCTCTTCCTCCCAGGGGGAGTGGGTGGAGGTTTAGCTCTTCCTCCCAGGAGGAGTGGGTGGAGGCTGGGTTGAAGCTCTTCTCCGTCAGAGAGAGAGGGTTCGTGTCGGGCGAACATGAGGTACAGCCTGGAGACGGCACTCCAAACAAAGCACATTGATGAACACATGTCACTATGAAACACTTGGAAGGGCTGTGGAGAGCTTGGCGAGGACACACAAACACACACACTCTCTCTTTCTCAAAACACACAAATACACACTCTGTCTCTCCCTCTCTCTCTTTCTCTCTCAAACACACACAAATACACACACTCTCTCTTTCCCTCCCTCTCAAACACACACACAACACACAAATACACACTCTCTCGTTCTCTCTCAAACACGCACAGCACACACACATGCACACACACACACGCAAATACACACTCTCTTTCTCTTTCAAACACACAGCACACACACACACACACATGCTGTACACAAACTCTCTCTGTCAAACACACATAAATACACACACTCTCACTCTGTCTCTCTCGCACACACACACCCACACACAATGCAGACGGAGAAGGAACCACACTAATAGGCTCATGTTGAATCCGTTCCCCTGGCGTGCTGCTGACAGATGCATGTATCTCATTCTAGAGGAGAGAAGGGCCATCTGCCTACTGTGTGTGGAAAACGCTGAGGTTGATGCCAGCAATGGGGGGCGGCCATAGCTCAGGAGGTAGTCCAATGATCGGAGGGTCGGTGGTTCGAATCCCGGCTTCTCCTCTCTCCACATGTCAGTGTGTCCTTGGACAAAGACACTGAACCCCAAATTGCTGCCAATGAGCAGGCTGGCACCTTGCATGGCAGCTGCCGCCATTGGTGCGTGAATGCACGTGTGAATAGGCGAATGAGCGGCCTTCATTGTAAAGCGCTTCGGATAAAACGACACTCTCATACCGAGTCTCGTCGTGTTACCGAAGCCGCCCCGCACGCCGCGGTCGACAGCGCCGCGCCACAGCCCGTACCGTGTGGAGGACGGGTGTAAATGTCAGTCTCCGCCCAGGCTTAGACCGATGCAATCTTTTCAGATCTACCGGAGTGTGGGGGATCTATTAGGAGGAGTGTGGGGGATCTATTAGGAGGAGTCTGGGGGATCTATTAGGGCTCAGTTTAAACAGAAGGCAGACAGCTGTAGTTTAACCAGATGACTCGGGTGCTCCTGTTCTCTGTGCTCTACTCTACTGTGATCTACTGTACTGTACTGTACTCTAGTAGCCCTGCCATGTTCCTCCATTAACCTGGCTGATAAGGAGTTCAGTCAGAGGTCAACACCCCCCCCCCCCCCCCCCCCCCCCAGCCCTCCAGAGCAGAGTTACAGCCCCCCAGGACAGGCTGCACTGCTCCTATCACCCCTCTCTCTCCCTCTCTCTCTTTACCTCTGTCTCTCTCCCTCTGTCTCACTCTCCCTCTCTCTCCCCCTGTCTCTCTCTCCCTCTCTCTCTCCCTCTCTCTCTTTACCTCTGTCTCTCTCCCTCTGTCTCACTCTCCCTCTTTCTCTCGCTCCCTCTCTCTCACCCTGTTTCTCTCTCCCTCTCTCTCCCTTTGTCTCTCTTTCTCCCTCTGTCTCACTCTCTCTCCCTCCCCCTCTCTCCCCTTGTCTCTCTCTCCCTCTCCCTCTCTCTCCCTCTGTCTCTCTCTCCCTCCCCCTCTCTCCCCCTGTCTCTCCCTCTCTCTCTGTCTCTCTCCCCCTGTCTCTCTCTCTCTCTCTCTCCCCCTGTCTCTCTCTCTCTCCCTCTCTCTCTGTCTCTCTCTCCCCCTGTCTCTCCCTCTCTCTGTCTCTCTCTCCCCCTCTCTCTCTCTCTCTCTTCCTCTCTCTCTGTCTCTCTCTCCCCCTCTCTCTCTCTCTCTCTCTCTCTGTCTCTCCCTCTCTCTTTCTCTCTCTCTCTCTCAGGCTGCATTGCTTCTAGTTCCCCTTCCTACCCCCCCTCATCTGGGGATAATACAGGGGCGGCGGTGGTAACGAACCCCGGCGTGTAACAGTCCAGACACACGGCCAGCTCGGTCACGCAGTGGAACAGGCAGTTACACAACACACACACACACACAAACACCAAAGCTTGTAGGAAAAGCAATTACCAAGACATCAGGCTGGTCTCTTTCTCTCTCTGTATGCGCTCTCTCCATCTATCTCTCTCCCTCTCTCACTCTCTCCATCTTTCCCTGCCCCCCTCTCTGCCTGCCCCCTCTCTCCGGCTGTCTCTCTCCATCTCCATTTTGCTGTTTATCTCCACTCTCTCATGTTCTTTCCCCTAATCCCTCTTTTCCTTCGCTATCGGTATCCCTCTCTCTCTCCCTCCTCTCCTCCGTCTCTCTCTCCCTCTCTCTACACCCCCACTGAGAGTTCAGCTCTCTCTCTCCCTCTCTCCCTCTCTCTCCCTCTCTCTACACCCCCACTGAGAGTTCAGCTCAGCTCTCTCTTTCTTCTCTGGCAGATTGATGACACCAGTGCAGCTGTGTGTGGGACAGACACACTGACGCACACACACACACACACACACTGAGGGCAGAGCTGCTGTGTGCGTAGACTTTTTCCGAGTCACGGAAACCGTACAGATTCCGACTGTTCCCACCAAACCATCCTCTTCTGGATTGCTAATCAGCTTAACCAGCTTCAATCGCGCTCCTGAACACTCGACACAGACGAGCTCACAGATGAACATGACGTCACAGTCACAGTCTCACAGTTACACCCTCCGGCCAGGAGTTGACCTGGCTTCACCCCCATCCACACACACACACACACCTGTAAGCCATGCGTGCCGCGTGCATTGTCCGTTCGGCTAGACTTTCAGCGGCGTCTCGCTGTGGGGGGGGTTCACACAGAAAACACCAGAACAGTCACATGACCAAAGCCAGCGCGGGCTGGATATCAGCCCCCCAGGAGAGGGATAATATGATATCATATGTGTCCGTACGCCTGCATTTCTGTGGCTGTTAGGACAGACTGGATGGTGTGCCTTCGCTGTAGGGCCACAGAGGACACTCGATCCATTCGCTGAGCAGAGTTGGATATTGAGTTTGCTATAATCCCCTCTGAAGAGAAAACAGATGAACACATTGATGACAGCACACACACACACACACACACACACACACACAGGGTTAGGGAATCCCCTAGTTTAAGAATGACACCCACACACACTTACACTTATTCATGCAATATATACACTCACACATAGTACAGTACACACGCTCGCTCAGATCAATACACACACACACGCACACACACGCTTTCATGCACACCGCGGTCGCCACAGACCGGTGGCAGACCAGGAGGCAGTGATCCCTGGCTGAGGGAGGGTTAACGCCGGTCGTGATCCAGCCAGCCCAGCAGTGCGTCTGTGAATAATTCAACAGCCGCTCTGGTTTCACCAACCCCAAACAGCCACGGCCAGTGGTCGCGTTGGCAAAAACACACACACTCACAGGAAACATGCACACAGAGGGAACATACTGTACACACACACACAGAGGAAACGTACACACAAAAACACATACTGCTCATGCTCATACACTCGCTCACACACACACACACCATATACTGTACAGTGGAAACACATGCTCCGGGCACATCTCCCGTACCAGCCCTCAGACAGACAGACAGACAGGCAAACAGACAGACTGAGAGACAGACAGGCAGGCAGACAGACAGACTGAGAGGCAGACACACTGACAGGCAGTCAGACAGATAGGCAGACAGACGGCAGCACAATGGCTGCTTGTGACAGGAAATTGGAAGAATGCGCATCAATGGCAGCCGTCCATGCCGGGGCGCCCGGCCCCCATAAACAAGTGGTGCTCGGCCGAGGGACAGGGCGAGGCGGGGGCCGAGCAGAGAACGGGGCGTGGCGGAGGGGAGGGAGCGGGCAGCAGCCCGGGACACCGTGGATTCCAGTCGCAGGGCGTGGAGGGGCCTGGAAAACGAGAAGAAAAAAAAGAAGCTTTCCATCTGCTTTTTGGGAGTCATCCCTGATTTATTCCCAGAACTTTCCGCCGGCCTTGTGCTGCGCAGAGCAAAACACTAACGTACCCATGGAAGCAGGAGCAAGGGTTTGAACGAGGCCTGCTGTTCTTCCTGCCAGGAGAGAACACTGTTTTCCTAAAACTAGTTTTTCATTTCTTTTTCTTCCCCCCCTGGAAAAGTGATTTCCTGATTATAGGCTAGTTTGCTGACAAAGGGAGAAACATGAGACTGTTTTTAAGGTTTTTTTCTGTTCCTCATCAAAACATTTCGTAAAAAAACCACAGACCCATGGAGAAAGTGAATCACAGGATCCCTCCAGGGACCCAGAGAACTGCTCCTTCCATTCTAACGTGGTTCGGTCTGAGCATCTTACTCAGCTAAGGAGACGGATCGCTCCATGTCTCCCCCTTAAAGGAGAGGGGGGGGGGGGTGGGTTGGATGGCTACGCCGCCTAAGAGAGCTAATCTGGTCAGAGGAAATTGAGTTACCACACGTTCGTATACCCCCAGATGTCGTTAACCTGGAGGAAATGCCTTCTATTCTTGTTCTTCGGCCCAATCGGTCCCGTGTCTCTGTGCTCAGCCCGGGGAAGGAGAGCGCGCCCTGGAGGAGGGGTTCTGGCCGCCTGATTGGTGATTTCTCTCCTCGAAGTCGCAGTCTCACCCGGCACCTCCCACCGCACGCCTCACCTGTGTACTGTAGGAGTCATAGTAACTGGGGAGGGTCTTGTCAGTGTACTGTAGGAGTCATAGTAACTGGGGAGGGTCTTGTCAGTGTACTGTAGGAGTCATAGTAACTGGGGAGGGTCTTGTCAGTGTACTGTAGGAGTCATAGTAACTGGGGAGGGTCTTGTCAGTGTACTATCAGTTGGCCCACAGTACTGTATATACTGTATATATTACATCCCCAGATATACAGTGTCTTGTGATAAACAGTATGTTAGTAAAGAACTCCACCTTTTTGTGTTTTATCCAGTCTTCCCCTCATTTACGGTGAGTAGATAGATAGATAGATAGATAGATAGATTGTCAGACAGACAGACAGACAGACAGACAGACAGACAGACAGACAGACAGACATAGATAGATAGATAGATAGATAGATAGATAGACAGACAGACAGACAGACAGACAGACAGACAGACAGACATAGATAGACAGACAGACAGACAGACAGACAGACAGACAGACAGACAGACAGACAGATAGATAGATAGATAGATAGATAGATAGATAGATAGATAGATAGATAGATGGATGGATGGATGGATGGATGGATGGATGGATAGATAGATAGATAGATAGATAGACAGACAGACAGACAGACAGACAGACAGACAGACAGACAGACAGACAGACAGACAGACAGACATAGATAGACAGACAGACAGACAGACAGACAGACAGACAGACAGACAGACAGACAGACAGACAGAGAGATAGGGGAGTAACAGTGGAGCACTGAGGGTCACTCGAGCTCATTCTGTTTTCCTGACAGCAACATCTGAGTATCTCAGTCTGGCTAGCAGGCAGTCAGTCAGTCAGTCAGTCAGTTGTGGTGTACTGTTACATTTTTACTGGGACCCTTGGTCTGAAGGAGGTAGCCTCTGACTTCAGGACCAGGCTGAGTCCACCTGGACCAGGCTCAGTGAGAAGCCTGCTATCTGCCCCTCACCCCCACCTCTGAGACTCCCGCTATCTGCCCCTCACCCCCACCTCTGAGACGCCTGCTATCTGCCCCTCACCCCCACCTCTGAGACGCCTGCTATCTGCCCCTCACCCCCACCTCTGAGAAGCCTGCTATCTGCCCCTCACCCCCACCTCTGGCCCTCTGCTCCAACACCGGGGTATTGATTCACCTGTATAGATTCCTGCTGGCTTGAGTAGAGCTAGGGGAGCACACACACACATCTCTCTCTCTCTCTCTCACACACACACACACACACACACACATGCATGCACACCGAGGGACGGTCCGCTCGGCGGGGGGTGATTGGAGCAGGGTGAACGGGCTCTAAGAGGCAGTCAGAGGTTGGCCTGGCAGAGACGGACGGCTCCCCACACTAATGTCTACCAGCTGTGCTTCTCCCTCTGTTTATTTACACTCAGCCCTTCTAGCTTTCTCTCTCTCTCTCCCTCTCTCTCTCTATTTCTCTCTTTCTCTCTCTCTCTCTCTCTTTTCCTCTCACTCTCTCTTGTTCTCTCTTTCTTCCTCTCATTATCTCCTCTTTCACCATCTTTCTTACTCAATCAACCCCCCCCCCCCTTCTCATTGTCTATTCCTCCCTCTCTCTCTCTCTCTCTCTCTCTTTCTATCTGGATCCTGGGCTGGTCCCAGGGTTCTAATAGCTAAGTGACTTCTAGCCGGGGGGCCACTCCCCTTCCTGCAGCCTGGCGGACCCCCCCCCCCTCCCCCCTCGGTGTGGATTGGGAAAAACTGGAACAGGACTGAATCATTCCATTGTTCTCTGGACCCGGGCCTGGTCTGGTCCGGCCCATCCGGGCCCTGTCTGGACGGCCTTCCCAGGGCAGACGGCCCAGTTTATTCTCTGTCGGTTTAAAGAGGTCTTCAGCGTGTGAAATAAGCTGTGTTTCATGTTGCTGCGTGGTTCTTATGGGCTAGTATAAATGTGATTTAACATTTTCCCTGTGTCGTCTCGGGACAGTTAGCACACGGAGGAGGGCAGAAAGAGAGAGTATGGAAACATATGTTTTTCCAGATACAACTACCACTGACATATTTAACAGCAAACAACCCTGTACGCTAGCACACGTATAGACTCTCCTTTCCTCATCTGTCCCTCCCGCCTTCTCTCTCTCTCTCTCTCTCTCTCTCTCTCTCTCTCTCTCTCTTTCTCTCTCTCCCTGCTTAAGCGCACCCACACACAACGGTGTGGTGAGGGCTCACATGTTCGAACAATAGCAGGGCTGAATTTCCTGTCAGAAGATCATGGTTGCATAGTGGCGATGGCCTGTGGCAGGTCGTCATCGTCACTGGCTGTTTTCTGGAGAAGAGGGTCCTGATGGATTCACCCGACAACCTCTTTACCCTGTCCCTAACTGTTAATTATGAGGTGGGGATACGCCACAGGTCATCAATAACTGCACACACACACACACATACACTTTAGCCTGCAAGGGATTCTATTTACAAATGTCGAATGAGAGACAATCAAAGACATTCACTATACAGTAACCGTTGAGTGCTAATTACAGTAGCACTCGAAAGTCGTCATCGCTGATTACAGCCGTCCTTTCTCTTCACGGTTTAGAGCTAAGAACCAGTCAGATGACTTGGCAGTTCAGGGAACGTTTTCTCACCTTTAGCAAAGGGCTTTGGCATTCCTGCGCATGACCAGTCCTTTGTACCGCTGACAGACACAATAGTCCCGTCACGATACGCTGTCACTGCGGCTCTTAAGGTGCCTGCCCACTGCCCCAACCAACGCCAGCGTTGGATTGGTGTGCCATCTTTCGTTGGTGAACTGAACATGCTGAATTTTAAACTTCCAACAGTCTAACAGCAACTGCCAACTTTAGAATATTGGGTGTTGTGAGTTCACTGGCGATGGTTGGAGCTGTGTGCACCTTGGAACATGCCTGGTTCGGTTCGCTGCCATTTCATGATCTGTGTCGTGTGTCTGCTTACAGCTGAGGAGTTTACTGGTGAAATGAGTGGCCAGTGAGAGAGGGAAGACATTGCCTTCCTTTCAAAAATCCTCCATGTACTGTATATGCATATTACTGAAACAGGTCTTGGTGTAGGTGGATATTCCCTGGACGAAAGGTACATAATAATAAAACGGATGACCGCTCTGATATGACGTGTGTGTTTGAAGGTCCATCTCTCTGGTTCTTCCAGGAGGCCTTGGCCCAGGCCCAGGCGGAGGCCAAGGCGTACGCGCGTCCCCGGCCACCGGTCGACCCGTCGGAGCTCCTCCCCCGGCTGTGCCACCTGCTGCGGGCCGAGACAGGCTACGGCTTCAACCTGCACAGCGAGCGCTCCCGGCCGGGCCAGTACATCCGCTCGCTAGACCGCGGCTCGCCCGCCGACCTGGCCGGACTCCGCCCCCAGGACCGACTGGTGGAGGTGAGGGGGGGCGGGGTGAGGGGGGGGGGCGGTAAGTTGGGTTCTAGAGGGGATGGTTGGGGGGTTGAGTTGGGTTCTAGAGGGGATGGTTGGGGGGGTGAGTTGGGTTCTAGAGGGGATGGTTGGGGGGTGAGTTGGGTTCTAGAGGGGATGGTTGGGGGGGTAAGTTGGGTTCTAGAGGAGATGGTTGGAGGGGGGGGGGTTGGGTTCTAGAGGGGATGGTTGGGGGGTGGGTTGGGTTCTAGAGGGGATGGTTGGGGGGGGTGAGTTGGACTCTGAAGGGGATGGTTGAGGGGAGGCGGGAGGTGTACTCAGAGAGGCAGAGTGGGTTGGGGGTCACATCGGGGTCACCGATCAGCCGGTGTGGTCTGATGCGGAGGGTTTGCTGTTGGACCCGGGGGGGAGCAGGAGGGCGGAGGAGGGAGAAATGGAGAGGCTAATGAAGTGCTGGTGGATGGAGGGATGAGGTCGGGACGCAGGGCTGGGACTCCCCAGGGGAAGGGGGGTTCAGAGGGCTGTTTAGATGAGGCAGGAGACGGGGGGGGGGGGGGGGGGGGGGGTCAAAAGGTATGAGATGACAGGAGAGGGGCTTTCTGACCCCCCTTATCTGTGCCTGGTCTCCCCTGGTACGTGTGTGTGTGTGTGTGTGTGTGTGTGTGTGTGTGTGTGTGTGTGTGTGTGTGTGTGTGTGTGTGTGCGTGCGTGTGTGTGTGCGTGCGTGTGTGTGTGCGTGCGTGCGTGTGTGTCTGTGTGTGTTGACTTATCTATAAGTTCACTTATTTATCAACATAGACATACAGTACTCCTTATTTGATTTGACTGACATTGTAGGTATGGCACTCTTGTGAAGGGTGAGATTGTACAGTAGACTTTGTTGTACATTTCATGTATAATTTTGCATGTTCTGTGCTCCTACCTTGTGCCTTTTTTTGTTGTCCTTACCGCTGTAACACAACAATTTCCCCACCGGGATAAATTAAGTATCTATCCATGTCTGTCTGTCTGTCTGTCTGTCTGTCTACAGTATCTATCTGTCAGAGTGTGTGTGTGTGTGTGTGTGTGTGTGTGTGTGTGTGTGTGTGTGTGTGTGTGTGTGTGTGTGTGTCTGCAGCGGGCTGGATGGTCATAGTGTAGGCTGCAGGTTATCAAACAGACTCAGAACGTGGGGAGAGAGAGAGCATGGGAAGAGGGACAGGAGGAGGAAGAGGAGGAGGAGAGAACGGGACGAGGGGTGAGATGAGACCCTGGATGAGACACGTCAAGCGCAGATCTCAGACACTCAGGGATGATAGATTAGATTAGATTAAAGTAGCATGGGTCAGGAGTGCACAGCACTCACTCACTCTCTCTCTCTCTCTCTCTCTCTCTCTCTCTCTCTCTCTCACACACACACACACACACATACACACACACACATACACACACATACTGTAAATGTTTATCATCAGTACCACATACAGTGCACAGACAGCCTGCAATCCCTCATCTCTACTAACTCCAGATGTTTGTGTGTGTGTGTGTGAGTATGTGCCTGTGTGTGTGTGTGTGTGTGTGTGTGTGTGTCTGTGTGTGTCTGTCTGTGTGTGTGTGTGCGTGTACATGCGTCTGTCTGTCTGTGTGTTTGTCTGTATGTGTGTGTGTTTGTCTGTATGTGTGTGTGTCTGCATGTGTGTGTGCGCGAGTGTGTGTATGCATGCTTATGTATTGTATGCGGGTGTGTGTATGCATGCATGCGTGTGTGTGTGTGTGTGTGTGTGTGTGTGTGTGTGTGTGTGTGTGTGTGTGTGTGTGTGTGTTTGTTTGTTACCAACACCCACTCAATCCAGACGGGGGGCGTGTTCCCATGAGTTCTACTCCCCAGAGAGCTGTGGTTCAGACTAACCAGGACCATCCCAGATGAACTGGGCCTAAAGAGGTCTTACAGGAGGCCAGACCAGGCCCCCCACACTAGGTCAGAGAGGGCCTAGTCTCACATAGCCACACCTATCTCCACATTTCCTTTACGCTTCGCCAGCGCTGGAGAAAGGTCTGGCTGGACTCATTACCATTCGGGGATAGGGGGGGAAAAACACAATATTTCTTTAAACCAATCAAATTCAAATAAGCTTATGCATGACAGATGAAAAACATATGCTGCCAAAGTACAGTAGTATAGATAAATTATAAAAATGTACAAAGAATAAGATCACAATCACAATTATCCGGCAGAGCGGTTGCTAGGTTATGGCAGCGCTGCGCTAGGTTGTTGTTTCAGTAGTCTGATTGGCCGGCCAAATGAATCGGGCGCCACTGATTGGGCAGTAATAAACAAATGGCAAGGCTTATTCCCAAAACCTACATCCGCTGAGTCAGACTAGAGACATATACCCAAACAATGCTTAAAAGTGTTTAACCACATTCAACAATTAGAGGGAGAAACAGACCCACTATTTGTAAATGTACCCACCAAGTCTACCGCTGGGTTAGAGTGGTACAGGGTGGCACCAGGGTGGCACCAGAGGCAGGGATGAACCCCGTCTCTGATGTTCCACTGCAGCAACAGGAAACCAGCGTATGGGAACTTCCTGTGGTCTGGGCTGTTGACGGCAAAAGCAGACTACCACTCCCCGTCCCCCGTGAGCTCCTGAATACACTACTAATCATAGAGTCCCTGCCCTGGCCTCAGACACGCACGCGCACACACACACACACACTCACACACACACACACACACACACACACACACACACACACACACACACACTCTCACACACACGCACACACACATTCTCTGCTGTTTTTCTGCCTCAAGAGAACCTGTAGATCATCCTCAAACAAAGGTTCTAGAGTTTCCTGGGCCAAACTCCTCTGAGTCATTTACCTCTCCTGAACTCAGCCAAGGCTTTGGTCCTGAGATAGCTCTCCGGTATTAGCTTAGCATGGGCCTGTCTTCTGTATAGATAGATAGCTCTCCGGTATTAGCTTAGCTGGATATCTCTCCGGTATTAGCTTAGCTGGATATCTCTCCGGTATTAGCTTAGCTGGATATCTCTCCAGTATTAGCTTAGCTTGATATCTCTCCAGTGTTAGCTTAGCTTAGTCCTCTCTCCTGTACAGTATAGATAGCTAGCTCTCCAGGGTTAGCTTAGCATGGCCCTGTCCCCTGTATAGATAGATATCACTCCAGTGTTTGTTTAACTTGGTCTTGTCCCCTGTATCTCCAGTGTTAGCTTAGCGCTGTTAGCATTGTTGGGACAGAGCATAGTGAGAAGGATTTCCAGTGAACACAGTGTGTGGACAGTCCATGCTGTGTGTGTGTGTGTGTGTGTGTGTGTGTGTGTGTGTGTGTGTGTGTGTGTGTGTGTGTGTGTGTGTGTGTGTGTGTGTGTGTGTGTGTATGCTTGATTAGAGCTAAACTGCTTTGTACTAGGTAGATAGGTCACTACGGAACTGTACTCTGAGCCCCTGGTGTTTGGCATCCGTAGGCTAACCCCTGGAGGGCTGGCCGACAGCGAGTCGATTAGCCGTGTGTGTGTGCGCGTGTGCGTTCGTGTGTGTATGGTAGTTAATTGAGGCTCTGACCGACCGTCGCGACCATGCTTGTCAGCTGTCAGCAGCTCGTTAGAGAGGTGAGGACCCATGACAGACCTCTCTCGCCCCACTGACGAGCACCTCTCTCCCTCTCTCTCTCTCTCACACACACTCTTTCTGTCCCTCTCTCTCTCTCTCTCTCTCTCTCTCTCTCTCTCTCTCTCTTTCTCTCTCTCTTTATCTCCCTCTCTCCATTATATGCTCCATTACATTGGAACTGCTGGGATTGTAGTGTCATCATCACTCACTGCAGTGTTAAGGTTTTGGTGTAGTGATCATCGATGTAGTGTTTGGCACCGAGACACTGTGGTGTCCCTCTCTGCTGAGGGGGGGCTGAATGTTCGAGCCCCCCCTCCGTACCAGGGGTGTGCAGAGACCTCTATCTGTTCCACCCACAAAATGATCTGGATCTGGATCAGTATTCGGATTTTAAAAAGTGGGCGTGACGGACATTAAGAGGAGGGCGGCTGCTTTGTCACTTGCGGCGGAGAGAGAGACTCTTCCAATTCCGGTCTCTGTCTCACTCTCTCCACGGCTCCGACACCCGCAAGTGTTCAGGAGAAATGCAGAACAGAGTAGCAATCCATGACAGGAATAGCCCGGAAGGCAAATTCAGTTCCCCAATGTCATTGATCAACTTTTCAACTATTGATCAATGATAACTGTGTACACGCAATATCTGTGTATTTACAGTATCTGTGTATTCAGATTCTGAAACACGTACTCCAGATTTCAAATAAGATATAGCACACACACCTTCTTGAGACAGGGACACACACACACACACACCTGTGCTTTCACATGTCTGATATTGTGATGGCCCATATACAGTCTTTTGAACTTGCCATGTGTGATGTGAACAACAGTGTGGGAATTGGTCATCATCAGTCCTACAATCAGCTGCCTGTTTCCACATCCTATAGGGTACACATTGTGAAAACATAGTTACACACACACACACACACACACACACATTCTCCACCTGACTGAGCCCTATAGGACAGGGTGTGCTCTTCCAAATGGGTACAGCCTAGCAACAATAGACACACACACACACACATCAGCAGCAGGTATCCATTGGAACTGTGCCAGGAGTGTCAGGCCTGAGCCCAAACAATGTGCAGTGGAAAACCACCTTGAGAAGGAATGGCGGTGCTGTGGTTAAATGGCTGTAACACATTTGGCGTGACGAACGCACCATTAAAAGAGCCTATACTGTAGGACTAATTAAGCCCAGTTGGTTGTTGTTGTTTGTGTTTTTGTGGTTTAGTAGGATTGTTAAGCGACGGCTATGAAACATGACACAACACCTGGTCTCCTGCCCCCCCTCCCCCCCCCCCCCCACACACACACACACTTTTTTGTTTTTCCTTGGCTGCCATGTTGCCTGACAGCAGAACTGCTCTGCACCAATCTGTCACAGACTCCCCACTTCTCACTCCCTGTGGACTGGAGGAAGGGAGAAGGAGGTAGAGGAGGAGAGAGAGAGAGAAAAGGAGAGAGAGAGAGAGAAGGGTAGAGAAAAGGAGAGAGAGAGAGAAGGAGAGAGAAAAGGAGAGAGAGAGAAGGGGAGAGGAAAGGAGAGAGAGAGAAGGGGAGAGAAAAGGAGAGAGAGAGAAGGGGAGAGAAAAGGAGAGAGAGAAGGGGAGAGAAAAGGAGAGAGAGAGAGAGAAGGGGATAGAAAAGGAGAGAGGGAGGAGAATGAGAGAGAGAGAGAAGGGGAGAGAAAAGGAGAGAGGGAGGAGAATGAGAGAGAGAGAGAAGGGGAGAGAAAGGGAGAGAGAAGGGGAGAGAAAAGGAGAGAGGGAGGAGAATGAGAGAGAGAGAGAAGGGGAGAGGGAGGAGAATGAGAGAGAGCAGCTGCTGTCAGTTCGGCTAATCGCTCTTTCTTCCCAACGATGGTTTCACCACTATTATCCTCTCTCTCATGCTCTCTCTTATTCTCTCTCTCTCTCTCTCTCTCTCTCTCTCTCTCTCTCTCTCATGCTCTCTCTCTCTCATGCTCTCTCTCTCTCTCTCTCTCTCATGCTCTCTCTCTCTCTCTCTCTCTCTCTCATGCTCTCTCTCTCTCATGCTCTCTCTCTCACGCTCTCTCTCTCATGCTCTCTCTCTCTCTCCCTTGTCTCTGGCACACAAGTTCTCTCCTCTCATAGTCTCCTCTCGCTCGCCCATGTCTCTCTCTCTCCCTCTCTTTCACTTTGCATGTCTCATTTTCTCTACCGCTTTCTCTCTCATCCCTCTTTCTCTTTCTCTCTCATCCCTCTTTCTCTTTCTCTCTCATCCCTTTCTCTCTCTCTCTCATCCCTCTTTCTCTTTCTCACTCATCCCTCTTTCTCTGTCATCCCTCTTTCTCTTTCTCTCTCATCCCTCTTTCTCTTTCTCTCTCATCCCTTTCTCTATCTCTCTCATCCCTCTTTCTCTTTCTCTCTCATCCCTCTTTCTCTTTCTCTCTCATCCCTCTCTCTCTATCTCTCTCATCCCTCTTTCTCTCTCATCCCTCTTTCTCTTTCTCTCTCATCCCTCTTTCACTCTCTCTCTATCTCTCCTTCTATCCCACATGCTCTCTGTCTCAGCTCTATCACTCTCAGGCCTCTGTCTTGTCCTAGAGGGGTTAACGATAAGACCTGATCCTCTAGAGCCTCCTCCATTTCATAATCAGGGAGAATTTTAAACAAATTTCCCTCCTGATGACATCGATACCTGAAATCCACACTATAGCTGGAGCAGAAGCTCGCCATCAATATTTGATGGTGCACCAGTGCTACACGGCCAGCTCTGTGCAAAGCTACAGCTACCGTGCTAGCGAGCTAGCTTCACTGCAGGCCCGAACAAAATGACCAGCCCTCAGAATCTCTTGACATCTAAGTTAGGACCGGCAACGACTCAATGAGGTTTGGGACCGGGTTTAGGTGTAGGGACAACTACATACTCTGTCTCTCTCACGTAGTCCTCTTGTGGAGTTTAGCTACAAAGTGACTCTCTGCAGTAGCTAGTCAAACAACTCAGAGAGCAGATAGCAAGGCACGGTAGTGAACTGTGGGTGAAGGAAGTCAGGTGTACCGTTGTACCGCTGTGGGAAACAAGTAACTGTTGTCCTCTAATTCCTGTCGGAGGTCCCGAAAGTACGGGAAGAATGTTGGGGACACTAGAGCATGGTGCCTAAGTGGAGGAACTGTGATGAACAGACTGTGACAAGCTCCTGAAGTAAAGATGTGTGACTGATACCTGACAGGTTTTGGTTCTCCCTGGGTCCCATGTACAGTATACTAGTTTGACTGATGCACAGTGCCATCTAGTGGCTGAATGACGTTACTATTAGCTGATTCAGTCAGTCTCCTGTAGCATGTTGTACAGTATACAGTATATAAGTGTGTGTGTGTGTGTGTGTGCGTGTGTGTGTGTGTGTGCTAAGTTGGAGCATAGAGGTTTATGGGCATATGTGTGGCATATGTGGGTATATTTAGGCAGAAATTACATTTAAATGTATTTTTGCCCTTCCACTTCTGCACTCACTATGACATGAAATAATGCCACATTAACATCATCTTCCATCTCTTTCTCTCTCTCTCCTTCTTTCTCTCTCACCCTCTCTCTCTCCCTCCCCTCTCCTCCCTCTCTTTCTCTCCACCTCCCTCTCTCCCCCTCCCTCTCTCTCTCTCCTCCCTCTCTTTCTCTCCGCCTCCCTCTCTCTCTCTCTCCCTCCCTCTCTCTCTCCTCCCTCTCTTTCTCTCCGCCTCCCTCTCTCTCTCCTCTTCCTCCCTCTCTCTCCTCCCTCTCTTCTCTCCGCTCCCTCTCTCTCTCTTTCTCTCCCCCTCCCTCTCTCTCTCTCTCCCCCTCTCTCTCCCCTTCCCCCCTCTCTCTCCCCCTCCCTCCCTCTCTCCCCCCTCCCTCCCTCTCTCTCTCCCCCTCTCTCTCCCCCTCCCCCCTCTCTCTCCCCCTCCCTCCCTCTCTCCCCCTCCCTCTCTCTCTCTCTCTCTCCCCCTCTCTCTCCCCTCCCCCCTCTCTCTCTCCCCCTCCCTCCCTCTCTCTCTCCCCCTCTCTCTCCCCCTCCCCCCTCTCTCTCTCTCCTCCCTGCAGGTGAACGGGGTGAACATCGAGGGCATGCGTCATGCTGAGGTGGTGGCATTCATCAAGAGCGGAGGGGACGAGACCCATCTGCTGGTGGTCGACCCCGACACGGACGAGCACTTCAAGAGGATGGGCCTCATCCCCAACGCCAGCCATGTCAAAGGTAGACATTACTGTCACTTAGCTGACGCCTTTATCCAAAGCGACTTACAATATTTGCATTTTAACGTAGGAAGCCAGTGTACTACTACTCACCAGAGCTCACAAGTGTGTCTCCTTTCTAAACAAGTGACTAAGAGCATGATCTAGTGCTGAAGGCAAAGTAGCAAACTAAAAATACAATAGGTGCTTAAGAGGGAGGATCGTTGTAGTACTTCTTGAAGAGATGAGTTTTGAGTCTGTGGCGAAAGATGGTACGCAGAGCGTAGTGGTGAGGAGGGGGTGCTGCTGAGACCTTGCCAACCAGGGCTGATTCTGTCAGTGTGGTATCATATGTCCTCTGTGAAACCCACCTTTGGGTTCTGGAGAAAGGTGATTGTTTAGAATCTACCACCACTCTCTTCTGGAATGTTTCAGACAGTACTGTTTAGGGTTTGGGGCTCTCTCAATCTGTCTTCTTTTGTTGTCCAGTCAGAGGGGATGATTTCATTACTAAGAGAAAGGCCTGTGTTAAACTGACTCAGTCTGGATGTCTGCATGTCCCCCTTCTACTAGAGATGGGCCAGTGTGTCGTTCTGTGATTGGCTTAAGATGGTAATGTGGGCGTATCCCTAGTTGTATATTTGTCAGGGTGTTCCTGGGGAGAGAGAGAGAGGTCACTTTTCAGAATGATCTCACCGACAACGCTGCTGCCATGCTTGTAAACCACTCTCCCTTTGCATAAGTTTGAAGAATAAAATGTGATGTAGAATCAAGGCTATATCTCAAATGTATTTGAATAATTCTACGACACCCTGTCGAACTAGGAAACACAACAGATCAGAAAGGTAGATGATTGTATTCCATTGTAATGTTGTAATGTGTAGAGGTCAGTGGGTCCTGACCTGTGTGTATCTCTGCCCCCCCCCCCCCCAGGCTACGCGGGCCCCCCCATCACTAACGGCTCCAGCCCCAGCCCCCAAATCAACGGCAGCTCCACCAGCCAGTCCATCAAGTCCACACACTCCGACCTGAGCAGCCAGGGCAACAGCACACAGGTACAGTAGCGCGTGTGTGTGTGTATGTACATTGCATACAGTCAGTGCACTATTACATCTACAGCACCCTCACCCTTATTTACCCCCTCCTCCCTCCCTCTCTCCTCTCCCTCTCTCTGCCCTCTCTCTCTCTCTGCCCTCTCTCTCTCTCTCCCTCTCTCTCTCTCCCTCCCTCCCTCTCCCCCCTCCCTCTCTCTGCCCTCTCTCTCTCTGCCCTCTCTCTCTCTCCCTCTCTCTCTCTCCCTCCCTCCCTCTCCCCCCCTCCCTCTCTCTGCCCTCTCTCTCCCTCTCTCTCTCCCTCCCTCCCTCTCCCCCCTCCCTCTCTCTGCCCTCTCTCTCTCCCTCTCTCTCTCTCCCTCCCTCCCTCTCCCCCCTCCCTCTCTCTGCCCTCTCTCTCTCTCTCTCCCTCTCTCTCCCTCCCTCTCTCTCCTCCCCTCACTCCCCTCTCTCCCTCCCCTTGTCTCCTCTCTCCATCTCCCTCTCTTTCCCCCTCTTTCTCCCCCCCTCCCTCTCTCTCCCCTCTCTCCCTCTCTCTCTCTCTCTCTCGGTCCTGTCCAGCTGTGTGAGGACGAGGTGGGCCGTCTGCTGGACCCGTTCGGTGAGATGGGTCTGCGTCTGAGCCCCACGGCGGCGGAGGCCAAGGAGAAAGCCCACGCCAAGCGCGCCCGCAAGAGAGCGCCCCAGATGGACTGGAGCAAAAAACACGAGCTCTTCAGCAACTTCTGAGAACACACACACGCCCACACACACACACACACACACACACACCCTCCACCCTCTGGAAAACGATTATAGCTGGAACTCCATCCAGCTTTTTTTTGTCGGTGGGGAGCATGGAGATGGACAGTACGCAATAAGCTCTGCTCTTTGTCAACCTCATATGCTTGTTCCAGTCTCTCCTCCTAGAAGAGAGAGCCCAGCGTAGACGCCCACGAGGGGCCTGCGTTCTCCTCCCTCTGCCTCGACCATTAGATACCCCTCCCCTTCCTTTCTCAAGACGCAGGAGGCAGATATTTTTGTATTAAAACGTATAAAACGACCATAAAGAAGTGGTCTCACCCCTCCTGAGGAATATGAACTACGTGCTAGGATTTATGAACACTGGGACTGGTAAGATGGACACTGGGGGCAGTTTTTTTGTTGTTGTTGTTTTTTTTAAAGAATATTAACCCCTGAAGTTAAGACGCCCAAAGACGGACGGACAGCCCTCCCTCCCTCCTTCCATTCCTCTCACATCCTCTCCTCCTCCAGAGTTGTATTTCATTTTATTATCACGCTGGCTCGGACTTCAAAGCATTTGCTCGACAGAAAAAAGAACAAACTACTACAGAATAGATGGTCTCATCCACACAGAGATCATCCTCATCCACACAGAGATCATCCTCGTTCACACAGAGATCATCCTCATCCACACAGAGATCATCCTCATCCACACAGAGATCATCCTCATCCACACAGAGATCATCCTCGTTCACACAGAGATCATCCTCATCCACACAGAGATCATCCTCATCCACACAGAGATCATCCTCATCCACACAGAGATCATCCTCATCCACACAGAGATCATCCTCATTCACACAGAGATCATCCTCATCCACACAGAGATCATCCTCATCCACACAGAGATCATCCTCATCCACACAGAGATCATCCTCATCCACACAGAGATCATCCTCGTTCAGTGTTGTCATGTATTTATATCTTTTTCTCCCCTGTCTGGCTTTTATGATTCCCCTGCGATGAAAAATGTGTATCTATTATTTTTGTATTGAGCTAGAGAATGCATAGACAATCAAATGCTTTTGGCCATCTCTTAAGCAAGCTACGACATGAACTCACCTGACGTAGCTCAAAGACAGTCATAACATTTAGACACATTTTCACCTCATACTTATGCCTCTAAGCCCCGGTCTGGCCTTCCCATTCTAAAAATGTTAGTATGAGGGAATCACCACTAATGTACCAGGCCTCTGGTGCTGAATGGGAATGTGTGCGACTGGAATCAGACAGAGTAGTGAGAGGCAGGACCGATTCGAGGGGTTGCAGCGGCGGGCATTGCCCACCCATAATTTCATGTTGTCCACAAAGATCATGTCAACAAACATCAACAAAAAGGTTTGCTGTTAATTAGCTTGATAAAATGTAAAGAAAAACGCAAAAAAGCACACACATTTCTGTCTGGCCACCCAAAGTCATCCCCTAGAACCAGCCCTAGTGAGAGGCGAAGAGTGGGCCACTCCAACAAGAAGGCAAACGGAGATGCAGTAGTAGTAGTAGTGTTATGTTATAAACAGCAGAGGGTGCTCTTGAGTCACGCTCAGCCTCATACTCCTCCAACAAGACGTCTGTATTGGAAGAGACAAGGACATGCGAGTGTTATCATCTTGAAATCATTTAACCACTGTACTACAGTATGTTTATCTGCTTAACACATTTCATGCATAGTTATAGACTGAAGAGAAATAAAGAGATCCTGAAGAGAGAATGGATGTCGTACTCCCTGGAGAGAACAACCCAGTGTTGGTTTTGAAATGGATACAGCATGTGCTGGGAACAGTACCAAGGAAGGCCTAACATCAGCATTGATGTGATGCTCAGATGCAATGGCTGTTATAATGTCACTGTTACACCTGTTGATATTGGGGTTGTATGTGTTTGGCACAAGGTGAGGCTGTGACAGATTCTTTATTCTTTATTTCAGATCCCCATTAGCCACTGCCTCAGCAGCGGCTATTCTTCCTGGGGTCTGGGGTACAATATAAACAATCAGATATCAATAAAAAATCAGATATCAATAAATATGATATGAAAGATGTGATTACCTGGCCTATTTTCAGTGAAATAAGTGTGTTTATAGAAAGAGAGGGCTTGTGGGGGGGGCAGGAGGGCTGAGGGAGTGAGAGACGGGGGGGGGCAGGAGGGCTGAGGGAGTGAGAGACGGGGGAGGGGTGGAGGGCTTGTGGGGGGGGGGAGGAGGGCTGAGGGAGTGAGAGACGGGGGAGGGGTGGAGGGCTTGTGGGGGGGGGGAGGAGGGCTGAGGGAGTGAGGGAGATCCCTGGAGGTCAGAGAGAGAGAGATGCTCTGTATGTGATCATGAATGAGACCAGGGGAGCCACATGGCTTATGGGGGGGATTAGCCCCAACATGGGGACAGCTGTCCTACTCACAGAGACCCCCGGACCACGCCACCACCACAACCAGGGAGGGGGGGGGAGGGGGGGGTCAAGGGTGACATTAATAGGCCACCGCCTGTCCTGGCACCCCCCTTACCCCGCCCCCCGGGGGGCAGGGGAGGTGGTTCAGACTGGTATGCGGACTATGTGGGTTTCCCCTGGCTCTGATTGGGTCTTAAGGTACGGGGTGGGGCGGGTCTTAAGGTACGGGGTGGGGCGGCTCAGCTGTGCCCTGGGGCAGGCGCCAACGCCAGGAGAAAACGCCTC